>NC_052112.1:3084492-3211611 GCF_012273895.1 Zerene cesonia | reverse complement strand
GTGAGAATCAGCAGTATGTACCACTCGGATACGAACTCGGACTAGCTGTCGTTGTTAACGATTATTCGAAGTCATAGAGTGCTCAACCATCTCAACAATGTTAAACGCAGTGAAATATCAAAACTTAGCGTGTGTACTGTCCAGTGCAATCAAACCAGTTTTAATCTAGTCGTTGATCATCCAAGGTCAATCGCACACTGCACTGTAGATACGTTTATTAACTGTCACAGATTTTAAACTTAAAATGCACTTTTATTAATACTGTCCACTGTAAAGGTTTATAATAATTACTTTTAACTATAGATTTATTACTTATAAAGGTTTTGAATGAGCTCACGGTTGCAAACAAGGATTTTTCTAATTAAAACAGATTTTTAAAACATAACTAACTGAAAACACGTCCGTTCACAATCGTGGCGCGGCGGCGGCGGCCAATCTAATATGAGTTCTTCAACATATAAAATTTTGTCAAAATCTGCCCAGTGGTTTTACGTCATTGACGCATATACAATAGACAAACAAAAAACATGTCTAACCATAAAACATACATTGTGCATGTCAATCACACTTAAAAAAATTAACAGAAATTTATGAAGAAGCAAGAAAATAAACTGAATATAACTCAATTAACATATATTTTTAAATTATTAATTATATCAATACTAAATAAATTAACATAATATAAATCAATATAGGTACACGCATAATATGTAATAATCATTAATGCATTGTTACGTATGTTGAGTAAACTAAATTTTAATATGCAAAGGGGACATTAATCCTAATTTTATTTACTACGGACACTTATATACCTTTCCACAAAAAGGACTTACGTAAGGTGGGTGGTTGTAAGTTTAAGCCGCAGGGATTGATGTCAAGGGATGAGAAATACTTGCGGCGTGTGTTGGTACTGATACGCTATAAGGTGCAGGTAAAGCTGAGAAAATAATAATTGTTGTAGTTAGTTGATTAATTTTTGATTTGATACAATTAAGCTATTTCAGATCTTGGTGATCATCATTATAATTTAAACTAACTTATACTAAACGTATAAAATCAAAAAGTGATGTTATTTGTATGAAATTTCAGTAAACATTACATGCTGGTTTATCTTTGTATGAGTTAGTCACCTATCTATATACTTTAATGTGTTGTTAACTTGTTAGTGTGAACTTATATTATAAAAAGAGGAAAACTACTAGACAGATAAAAAAAATATATTTATAGCAATTTTTTAAACTGGACATATTATTATATTATCTGTGATATGGGTATAACTATTTTTTGCACACTACAAGAAAAAAAATCGGCGTAATTTTTTATTAGAACTTTTTAAACAGCTATTTTATAACTGAAAATAGGAAGAGTAAATATTAGTGCAATACAATATAAAATAAATAAATATACGTTTACAGATTTCTCTTGTTTCTCTTGTACCTAATTATATTTAGCGTAATAAAATACAATTTCCTTATTTGTATTTTTCCACAAATACTAAATTATCGAATGAACAATTTAAGATGTAAAATAAGAAAAGAGCTTTCAACCTTGTACGAAGATAGAAAAACATTGTTAAGGGTCAGAAGTTATTAAAGCAAAATGGTCTACATAGTAAAAACATTTAAATAAACCCAGAATAATTTTACCCGTTCTAGGAATAATGGGAAAATGTTCGACCGGTTTTTTGCTGTTTTAAACTTCTTATTACCTACTGCGGATAGGTTTGCGGATTCTCGAGTGTAACTTCATTTTATGAATTTGATTTTAGACTTTGGAATACTTTACCGCCAAGTTTAAATTATCTTTTAAATTAAAGAAAAAATAACGCTTTCCTTTGATTTTTCCAAGCACTGAGGAAGAGATCTGAATAATAGGATAAACTATGTGTCTGCCTGAAACCGGGCGTACTGTAAAGTGTATCAAACGTCGGGACAAGTATTATCACTATTAATATGTGATGAGCATTTCAAATCTTGTTTTTTTATGAACCGAAAGGGACTGGAATATGGACTGGATTTCAGTGGAGAGTCTAAGTTCCTTCAATGTGCTGAGACTCTCATACACTGAGTGGATAACCGTTTCACACTAAGTTTATTAAGCTCTTTTTTATAACAAAATAGTGTTTATTAAACTAGTATAAATAGACGTATTTTCTTTTTTTCAAAATTTGTGTTCCACGAATATTTCAATATGCGGGTCTTCAAGCTTACAGTGTACCGGTATCTTCTAGGGACGCGCGCTCCATCTTGGCCACATCTTAACTTACCATCAGCAGAGCTCTTAACCAAGCGCTTCCCTCCTGACCCATAAAGTACAAAATAATAGAAATTTTAAAACGTTTCTGATTTTAAAAGTCTTTTTAAAACAGTGTTTTGTGTTGAGAGAAATGTAACCAGACGATATGATCATTAATAGGAGGAAAAGTACCCAAAGTGCACTATAATGTTGATTGATTTACAAAGATGTTGCCTCCCTGCTTAGTTTCGTCTTTTTATATTGATTTTTATGAGTTTAAGGGTGAAATGGTTTTGTTTGAAGAAATTTTACAAATGTTTTTAAGATAAAAAAAAAAATCAATAATAATGTATTCGTTGCTTCCGTTGTCTATTTGAAACTGGGCTGGAGTTTCGTGAACATTCACAAAGTTAGTGCCTCTGGAAGTGCGCTCTTAAGATGTACAAGATGGAAAAGAGGAAAGGACTGGGAGAGGGTGTCGAAAAGGAGGTTGGCTTCCGGTGAAAAAGTGAGAAAATAGTAAGTGGTTAAGATTCCATTTAAAGTTTCGTAGGGTTTTATTGACCTTATCGATAACGACCCAAAGCTTACAAATACGAATAATTTAGGTATATAGGTAGCTAGAGCAGTCAAGACTCTAACATTATTTAAATAAATAGCTGCAGGTATATTTTCTAAATGAATCTTATCTTTATTCATGAAGGCTTAAGGTTTATTGGTTAAACGAGCCCAGATAAAAAAGGCTAACTGCGATTACGCTAAATTACTAATTTATTTGAAGTTTATTTATTAAAAATTAATCGATCATTCACATATTTTATTGGCAATGGGAGCTTCAGAGACTAAATTTACGTTCTAAGTTGATAGGATCATTTGATATGAGTGGGCAGTTTTTGGTATTATTAAGAAGACAGAGAAGCGCAAGGTTTAAAGTGTAAGCTTTCTAATTGACTAATCTATCAATTAAAAAAAATCCCATCAAAATCCGTTGTCTAGTTTTAAAGATTTAAGCATACATTGGGACAGACAATGTAAGCTACTGTAATGTTGTTTATAGTATATATGTAGTGATTCATATTTCATGATTTTTGCGAAGAAAATGTTTAATGTTATAATGTCACCATAAAACCACTGTAAAAACTATATGATAATTGTAATACGCATTTGTGTATAAATAGGTTAATGTGGCTAGGTCGAATGCTAAAATATATTTGAGTAATGTGTAGCGAAATTAATTTATGGCAATCTCCTCGTAACGTCTGCGGTAATTTGTTCTTGAGTGGTTTTATTTTTTAATCTTGCTCAAATTTGGGTATAAAATTGCAGAACGAAAACATTTAGATATTCTACAGTTATATCACTTCAGCAAATTGTCCTGTTTTATTTTTTATTTTTTTAATAATTTTGAAAATTTTTTGAGCTTTTATATTGAATTCTATTTTCGATAAAATTCTATATATTATATTTAGCTCATCTTTTAATTGCTTTTTGAAACTATTCTTAACTTCATATATCATGAGGTCAGTAAAATAAAAAAAAAAATTATACATTTTGTATTCGTTCTAAAACAGAGAATAGTGTATTAAATTTCAATATGTAGAACAAGTCAATTCCGGGGAACAAAAGTTCACTATACAGCCGATTTGACAAAGAGCGATTATAGTAATTTATGGTTTAGACTAAGCTATCTTCTATAACTCTTTTAAAAGAAATGGACAAAGTTTTTAGTGCAAAGAATACCCTCTTCGTTTGACCTCTTTTAAATTTGCATACAATTATTAATCTGATTCTTGTCTACGGGTAATTGAGTGCTTTAAAATACAATGTTTCATATAAATTTCAGTAGTTTATGAGGACAGGTATCATAAATACAGAGAGTGCTACAATTGTACCCGTATTTCATACCGAATAATAACAAGCGTTTCACCCAGGTAGAACTGACATATTCTCATTATATACAGAGTGTTGTATGTTTGTAGTGCTTCCTTTTATAGAAACTATTAGAATATTTTGCAAGATATTTTATGCAAATAGAAATTCTACAGAAATGTATTTTACTCCGAGGTTCAGGTGTTGCCACACGAGTAGGTGAATGTCAATTTGTTTGTTAAAGTATCAATTATTTCAGGATAAAAAGTTCAGGGTGTGTACAAGATGTCAAAGTACTACTAATAGGTCTTCCGTAGTTTTCACGTACGGTAAAATAAAGTGTAGCGTTTTTATCATATTTTTGGCTTGCTAATTGCCCCTGTTATTTATTTTTATTAATATTTTCAACTCTTACAGTTGTCACATCTATAGATTTTTCCTACGTGTAGAAACAAACGATTTATAAATTACTAAACTCAAAGCGAAAGTAAAGAAAACAATATAATGTACAACGTTGTATTAAAAAAATAAAACAAAATAAAATGGTTCTTATTCTCGATAAGAATACGGTATAATGTCGAGAAATGGGTCTGTGTACCTAGATATAAATACATAGGTACTGGTTATTAGATAATTTAAGCTCGAAAGTGATAAACCACTTACCACGAATTTTGAAACTTTTGCATGCTTTAAGGGTAAAATTAACAACATATGGTAACATTTCAACATAAGTGAATAAATTAAAAATACAGTGTCAACTATTGTAGCGCTCATGTAATATGATAATCATCCATACAAATGAAAGAATAATACATACAATAAATTTCTTATGTGAAAGCAATTTCAAAGATTTCATAGAAATGTCGGTAGATGCTATCAATCACTTTGTCGTTATTTCAATCCGTATAGCACTATACGAAAGTCAATGCAAAGTAAGAACTGATGTAGATTGATAGGCTAGACATAGTTCTACTGATAAGTCAGTTATTGAACGTAGCACATCTATAGATTTTATAGGACACTATTCACGTTATGGAATAAGAAATAAAATTTAGATTCAAATAAACCTTATATATATTAACAAGCATTATTAATATTACATTGTTTTTATACAATTTGGTGCCAATATAATATACAGCCACATCAATTATTTTTGATTAATATCAATTAAGAATGTAACATAATGCTTTTTGTAAAATAATTACGGAGAAAAAAATTGTGGAGCGGAATAAAGTAAATTTAATCTTAGTTACATTTATGTTGACAGATCGTATATTCGGAACATGTGCATAAATAATGAAAATATATATTGTGTGAAAATGAGCTGCTATCAATAAATGACGAAGGTTTCAACTGTCATGTTAAATACAATACAAGTGTTTTATCAACCAAATCCACCCGCTGGTCGCGTTTATTGCGAATGAATTAATGTTTATTAATGGAGCTGTTAAAATTTTTACCTCAAAAGTATATCGCCGTGATTATGTATAATTTAATGACTTAATATTTAAATTTTACGCTGTCGGCATATCTGTATGACTTAAATAGCATGAAAAGTTGATTCAAATGCAGTTCCAAAATTGTATAAAATGCCTATCATGTTGATTCAATTTATAAATAGAATTGTGTAGTTGTTATGTAAAAATACAAATTCATTATAAGTTGTAGCTGCATACAGTACGATATCAACTCTATCTGGTAAAGTTATAATGATAATGACGCAATCACTAAAAAATTCCACTCCTACACTTCAACAATCTTACCAGATATCCAATTCCTCTTGCGGCTAGCGTCAGAAACGCAATTTACTCCTGTGGCTTCCCAGCATATGTTGCTAACTGTAAATGGATGGATCTGCTTTATCTTGAGGCTATAAAGAATATAACATAGAAAATATGAAGAGTACAAGAGTTCCACAATACAAGTTATGTAGTTCATAACATTGTAAACCTACATCCATCCAAGTCAATGAGATCCCAAAGGAGACATTAAAAGAACCGCCACGTTGTGAAATATCGCAAGCTGGCTGAAATAAATAAGATGCTCCATGAATTCAGACCCGTGTAGCCATTGACGTTAACGGTATCGATATGGAAAAAAACAATTGCAAAAGCTTCAACAAATAATAAAACGCAAAATTCACCTCCATCGGAACGACGCAAAGTCCTGTTTTGAGCAAAAATAAAGCTTATGGTTTGCTAAAAAAGCTCTCTTTAGTACGAGTGTTTGGATTTTTATCTATCTAGGTTATAATGTTCGTATCTTCCCTATGGGCCTAAAGCATGTTTTTACTATGTTTTTGTTCACTGGGTATTTTATCTAAACCTTTTAGAGTAAAAAAACGCTTTTCAGTTATTAAAAGTTCATCACAATACCGAACGAGTTTGTATTATTATATTGTTTGTACCTCATGTATACAAAGCTTGTATAAAACGCTTGGAAAAAAGCTTATAAGCTATTCTTTAAATATTTCTCATTTATAAATTGTTGTTTAACTTGACTATTGTTATAATTATTTTGAACAAAAACTAAATCGCCTTTAAATCGTCAGAATTTAAACAAACGGGACTACATAGAAGGCACCAGCTACCAGTTAAAAAAAGAAACATTAAAATCGATTCTTCCTGTAAAAAGTTATGAGATAACAATCACAAAAAACCGTTTAATTGAGAACCTCCTCCTTTTTTAATTCCGGTTCAAAATATAACAAAATCAATATTTAAGTTTTGGAATAATTTTAATGCACTTTATAAAACTATTAATCCGTAAATACGATAAACAAATTATAATAGTAAATATTAGATGAAGTAAGCAAATAGAATAACACCTAATTAAAGCCATGTCACGGAAGTAGACTCGACCCTAAAATTTCATTATCCCACTGAAATGCGTATTACGAAATTCCGTCTTTGTTTGCGAGTGTACCATCTGAAGGACCCACGAGCGCTACACGTGAATTATTTATTGAATACCTCAGCATGATCATCATTGAATAATAAATATACACGTATATGAAATTTGAGTGATAACGTTGTAATGTTCATTAAAATATAGGTAAATACAATATACTGAGAAATTACTAAAACTTGATTTTAGTTTTGTGAGAATTTTGTTGATAAAATCTACTATATTACGACTTATGAATAAGTTGTTATTTTTGTATTAAAAATTTCCAGTGAAGCTGCATATTTCCCATAAAAAGCAATAGTTTAGTTTAAAATAGTAAGCGTAGGTTTTGCAGTTTTATTTTCTTGGTCTTATAGTAGTATAGATTATGTTATTTTAGTGAATTTTCCAGAGTTACAATTGGAAAACGTATTGCTTCATACGCATTCATTCTAGCTTTTAGATATCTTGCAACGAAATTGGTAAAATCTTGTAACTGAATTTTAAATCAGTTATGAAATTTGGTACATATGGCGCGACACGGATGACAATATATTCTATGTAGCTACGTTTAATGTGACGTCATTCGAATTCCAATATCATCTGAGCATGTTACTACCATATTACTAATACGACTAGTTAAAATAACGAATACACCACAGTATGGATTTCAAATTGAAGGGCTTACTTAGGAGAAACTAAAAAACATAATTGTAAATAGTGTTTTTATTAGCTGAAGGAAGTAAACAATTTTTTACATTAAATCAAACCAATCTATTATGTACATATACATGTTAAAGGTCGTGGTTCCACGTATGATATAATAACCTAAAGCTCATTTATTAATCGACAACAATTAGGACTATGCTCTCTATTCCTTTGGCTGTAGCGATTCAATTTAAAATTGCATTATATAATACTTCACAATCTTCACTCGCTCCACTTATTTCCTCCCTTTAGATTAAAGGATTTTTTTTAATTATCCGATCTAATTCGAACTTGGAAATAATTATATTATCATAATTAATAGCAACGCTAAAAGGAAAAATCTTCGAGGATTTTATGAAAGAATTCGATAAAAAATATCCTTGAGTATAGATAATAAAAGTACGGGTAATTATTATTGTTGGGAATATAATATAGTATACTGAAGTTGTGGTTTTTTAATATCTTAATAAATTCAAATTTTCCTCACTGTACCTATTACTACACTATACCTAAAATCTTCGTCTTTTTTATTGTACCAAATCGATGGCATCGAAAATCCAATATTTATTTTATAATTTTTTTTTTCTTTTAGATGCGAGTAAATTTTAAGCTCTTTAATTTACCTGAGACGTAATTTTCTTTGTATGAAAAACCATATCGTAATGTTATAATAGGCTTCATAATTTTACAGGTTTTAGGTGTAATTACAATTTAATTAATTTGATAATTCTCATGATTACAATTATTTCGACCGCAATTATACAGCGTATGAAATGTATAATACTCCAATACAAGCCTCTACATGAACACTATCTTTAGAAGAGCCCACATTTATATTATGAATTCTGATTGACGAGGGCTTGATTTTGTACAAAACATGCCAGAGATTTATCTTGTCATATTTTGTGTTCCATGGCTAGACAAATTTAATGTAACACATCATCGTCGAAACAATATCAAAGTAAAAAAGTAAGTATTGGCGTATATTCCAGAAGCTTCTAGAAATTTCTCTATTTTTTTTTCAAACGCGCTGTGTAGCTAGTAGAATAACAATATCTTATGGGGAAAGCAATAGTGTGTTCAGAGAATACATTAGTTTTTGCCTTTAATATTTTTAATTATGCTCAAACTTCTTCACGTAATCGTATGACGTATGTAAACATCACGCATTATTCAATTTAACTACATGATCTAATTATAACGAAAAAATAAAATCCTATTCTGCTTGAAACGTATTTGAAAAACTTTCTAGATCTACCCAAATACAGTGAAAACGTATTCTGAATATAAACAATTTGCATTTAACCGTAAATTGTAAAGATCTTTAAGGTAACGAGTTTGAAGATATCTGCCGAAGCGCGCTCCCCTTGATTTGTAAAGCATTCATTTATAAACTATTCCAATTTTGTATTGGTAGAGATTTCGTGACCTCAATACAAATGAGAATAATTTCCGGAAAAAGATACGATACACGTACAAAGTTTATACATTAAGGAATAAGGTAACATGCAAATACATACATATAACATCTGCAGAACACGCGTTGAGATAGCTTCTTCAACGTATTAACATACAAAGTATTTGAAATTTCCACACGTCCCAACAAAAACAAACATATATTAAATGAGATCAAATATATCGACCAAAAAAATAAGTAAATCTTCAAATAAAAAAAAGTTTACCAATTAATTATTGCTCGCTACCAACGAATTTTACCTTACTTCTATCAGCAACACATTTTCTCTGTAACCAAACATCATCGTTTCGAATTTTCCAGATTGCTGCGGGTTTATGCTCCTTCTTTTATCGCGTGAAAATAAAATGATATACAATGTCATTATTGTCCATTATCCTTATTTTATCTAAGGAAAATATGATGTATTATACCTCATCTTTATCAACGTCTAGCGTATTGGCTCATTAGTGTGCTCTGAACATTTATAGAAGCCCAAGACACGTCAGGGAAAATAATAAGCTACTGACAATGGCAGCTACAAGCTTTCCAAGTAGAATATTCGTTAAACATTTTAGAAATAAAATGTTATGTATGCAGTAGTATCCTTGCTGATTTAAATAATACAATATTTTTACGACTGTCTTGTGCTGACCCGACAGCAAGGGTACGTAAAAGTACCTATATGTAAGTATACATGTTATAGCGACGTAATAACACCGCCTGCGTGCTTGTAAACCATTTTATGGGTCTACATTTATTATAATGTAAGACGTGTTTCTTTAATTCTATGGTGTAAATTGCAATTTTTTATCGCTTTATATCAAATCTTTTTTTTCCAAATTAGCTTCTCTTTACAAATGTTTTATATACTTATAACGCATATATTAAAGAAAATACGAAGGGTATATGACGTATTTCGTTGTCATAAGAAAAAGTGATACATTCCAGCCTTAGAATGGTGTTATATTATAGGAAACAACATCGGTGAACAATGACTGTGACCAGGTTTTCTAACTTTACCACCTTCATATTGTCTGAACTATACAAAAGTGATCACACGGGAGGCACCAGCTTTCGAATTAAAAATAACAACCAGTCCGTTTCTCTTTCCTAGCCCTTCCTACCCCATTCCCTATTCCAGATGTCAATCCTTTCTTTATCCCTTACCCGCAAGTGCATTCGCAGAGGCACTACCCCTGCGCGAATGTTCATGGGCGGTGGTGTCGCTTAACACCAGATGAACGGCCAGCTCAATTGCCCGCTTATGGCAGAAAAAAATCATCAGAAACGGTTCATCCAGTCGAAAGTTCTAAGATAAAAAACCAAAATGAACAGCCGAATTGTTAACCTCCTTTTTTGAAGTCTGTTGAAAATATGTAATTCAAAACATCTAAAATAGAATTAATTAATTTGTAAGTAATATGAAATATAATTGCGGTAACCACAACAATTATTCATTAAAACATTGGTACGGTACAAGAACGCACAGAACTTAAATATCATATTTTAGAAACTATTGTATATAAACTATTATTCTCTATGCAAATTGTTTAGCATTCTAACATACAAAAGGATTCGCGGCAAGTACGAAATAGAATTTGAAATTAATATGTGGAAATAGACATAGGTATATTTATATTTATCAATGCTTTATTTCTCTGAAAATAAAACTATTAAACTTAACCTAAGAATACTTTTGAAGAACTAGCAATTTTATCGTTATGTACCGATTTCTGCCAGACAACCAAACGTTCGAAAATAAATTAAATTAAAGGAAATGATTAGTACATAGATACATTCCACATTGCCAAGTTAATTACAGCACATTTTTTATAGATAGATAATATAAATAATATAGATAATATAAATATAGGCATAGATAATACTTCCATATTTCATGCTACATGTAAGAGGATCTGTGAATGAAGAGTATAGAAGAGTATTATCGTTATTATATTATAGATACGTCGTCGCTAGCCAAAGAAATGTTTACCTATAAGTTGTTATATATATTTATACAAACATTCACGTATTATATCCCGCTTTCGAAAGGAATCTGATACTCCGCTCCTTTCCTATTTATGTTATTCTGTATCTTCATTTTGATAGCCACGTATCTATACCAGTCATTTCAATGAGAATTAATATTAACTACCTAAAATATTATTGTAAGCCCTAATTTCCAACCGCTCTAATGAGCCGAACATCGTTAAAGATAAAGTGGTTTATTCTGTCCTATATTCCCTCGGTATTGGGGCTGTCTCTGTAACGGAGCCAGCATTTTATACCCAAGAGAGATTAGGACCTAGTCGGCAACTCCGTATGAATTATGTATATTTGAAGATGAAAATTAACCTTAATTATACCTGCCAAATATAATTCTTCGTAAAGTTTGAACGTAAATTCCTGATTAAATTCTGGCGGTTTTTTTATATAATATATTAAAGGTGTACAGATATAATGTATAATTATGGTCTGTTTTTGGAATATTAAACAAAATTTTGATTATAAAACAAAAGTTTAAATAATTATTGATTGTTTATGTGTGGTATTCACGGTATGATAACCGATTATTAAAGAATCACTCAAAGTTTTCGGTTTTTCGTGGCATAACTTATATATTACGTATGTCTAAACATTAGACTGTCACCAAACTAATAATGCCGCAATTTTAAAGTGAAAAAAAGGACAGCTGAATTTTAAGCCTACGATCTTAAACCAAACATAATAATATTGCATAAATAATTTTTATCGTAACAAATAACGTATAATAATTGGTTCTTAAACTTAAATAAATTGCGTAATAAAAATACAAGTTAGCGATAAAATGTTCCAAGCGTTGCCGCAAATTGCCACCCGAGCTATTTATTGCTTATGTCGGGTTTTAGATCCATGTTGATTACGAATTATATAAAACATGACTAAGGTTATGTTCAAGCGAACGTCGTGAATAAACATTGAAAAAAAAACAGCTTGTCACCTACGTGAATTGCTAACTTATAATAAACCTTTCCCTTGAATGTTTTATTAGTTGTGCGTCCATGAGCTCGAAAACTTGTCGTTTGCTTACTGAATGTAGGTATATAAATTTAAAATAGATGCAATATGGGAACGGTTTGTTCATTCATAATTTTATGGTAAAAAAATTATAGCAGCGGTGGCTCAGTGGTGAGAACCTCGGACCTCAAAATCGATAAGTCGGGGTTCGAGACCGGGCGAGCTTGCAGGAAATAAATTGATTTTTCAATTTATCTTCGCTAACGATAACATCACTGCTTAAAACGGTGAAGGAAAACATCATGAGGAAACCGGCATGTTCAAGAATCAAAAGTTCGATGACATGTGACATCTGCCAACCCGCATTTGGCCAGCGTGGTGGATTATATATAACAGTAAATATCCCTAATATAATCTAATATCCCTAATTTAAATAACAGTAAATATCCCTAATCTATTGTAATGCGATAATTTGTATGATGGATACATTTTTTATTTTTTCACATAATAACGCCTGATTACACGGAAATAAGCTCATATACCGTTGATGTACTAGATTAGAAAATTTTCCATATATCAGGTGGACTGGTTGTTAGAATAATTATTTAGTAGGGGTCGATATCATTGCTTGAGTTAGGATGGTTATTCTCACTTAGCACTTAGAAATATGTAACTAATTGTAGAAATGTGAGGGTAAAACCATACCACATTTTGAATACAAATTCCTTTGTATTATTCTACTGCGATCTTAAAAATGTTAGGTTGTATATTATTAAACGGTGCACGAAATTCGGATCGGATATGATGGATTACTGTAAATTGTTCCAACGAATGAGCTAGAAGTAAATAATTCACTACCACTATAATCTATTATTTAGCTTATGGAATTATATAAGCTACATATTGAATAGCCAGCCCAATCATTGCAAACTGGCCAAAGCTGAAAGCCACTGTTGTAAAAGCCTCGAATTCGATTAGGGACCACTCTAAAGTAACTCAAAATTTCTGCTCTAAATCTAACAGGCCAAGGTTGTCACTTTGATATAAACATTTGATTATATTATTTGAAACTGTGTTAGAGAAATTTTCATTTCACGAGTTATAAATATTTGCGTTATGTGTATGAAGCTCATTGTTTATTGTAATTGTAGATGTGTTTGTTTTTAGTTCCAAATTTCAATTTCTGTTATTTTTTCAGGAACGTCGCCATCTTGGGAACAGTTTGTGAGAGAGTCGTTAGTGCAAGCGGCGTGGCCCGTAGCCCTCGCCCCGCCGCCCCGCAGAGCGCTCACTGTCGACCACCAGTAAGTAATGTCAACAGTGAAAAAATACCCCAGTAATAGCTTAAGTATAACGAGCAGACGGATTACCAATAGATCCAGAGCGGGAAAAAGATGAATCAAAACCTAAGTAAAAAATCCCGGCTGTCTCACTTACTCCGAAAGATTAACGGTCGAAGAGATTTCGTATATACTGTTAGGTAACATCAAATTAATGGAGGTTGATATAGATTCCGGTTATATTTTTTGAGTTCGTCATTGGCGGTAATAGTAGCTCTTTGTTACTGATTTATTGAACTTTTAATGTTAGTGCGGGCTACCGAGCTGAGGGTTCACCTGATGGTAAGCGATCACATTTGCAGACGTAGAGCCTCTGTAGTTCCGTCCGACGGGAAATTAGAAAGAGACTGGGAATGGTCAAGAAATATAATTGTCTTCTGATTCCCCCACACCTAAAAACACCGTAGCATTGTCCAGCTACTATTTCATGCCGATCTGTATGGGAGGGTTGTGCGAGCTGGCTGAAAATATTAATAAATTATCTTTTCACCCCTTTCAACTATAATAAAGACAACTTAATTGCAAATATCGGTAACCAGCAAAACCACCTATACAATGGATAATAATTCATTACGAGCATTAATATGCCCCTGAGTAAGACGTTGATTAATTTACACAATTATTCCAACAATGCACGATATACATGAGTCTTACACGCTCCAGAGAGGAAGTATATTTATTCATATCTTCATTACTTAGATAAAATAGCCCACGTGTTTTTAAATGATCAAAAATATTAAGTTTGATTTATTTTATAATTAGAAACGATTATTTACACCAACATTGAATCATGATGACGTTATTGATTTAACGAACGTGAAATCGCTTTCAACATTGGGATATTCGAAACAAACATTAATACAATTACAATACAGACATGACTATGAACATACTAATTTCGAATATCTTTTCAAAAATAAATGGAAAATAAGTGTAGAAAAATTCATATATTTGTATTAGTTATGTTTTCCTTATGTTAAATTAATCGATTTATATTAAAATTATATCAAGGATTACTTGATTCAGTGAATCAGCTTTTTCTTATAAAAACTGATAAAATAAGTTTTAGGATTTTATGAATTATACCGAACTCGTATCTCTTTGCTGGCTTAATATTTTACGATTTATCTATGTACAATTATATACATGTGTCTAGTTTAAATTAAATGAAACAATTACACATTATATAGAACTGGAGTAAATTTCATCCTGTTATGTATTAAAATGCACTAGAAACTTATAATTTATGCCGCCAGCAGCTAGCTTCTGTTTCATGCTATGCAAAAATACGAGAAAACTTTAAACTTTAAAGTTATCAACGTTCGTTTAGTCAGCATTGTTTTATGTAGCGAGCGTGGATGATCAAAATCAACTTAAGTATTTTGGATAAATTTCCTTCTACGTTTAAAATTGCTTATATTATTTTATAAATTCAACATCAGGTTTTAAAATAAAGTTCCTTCTTATCTTCCTCTAATTTATCCAATTTATTTAAAACATTACTTGAGCACTTACGTGTTGTTTTACAGAATACAAAATAAATTAGTCTGGCGGCTGAATTACTTATGTAGGGTCTGGACTCTGACATGTCATTTCAAGTTTCTTTAGATAAATTTATATGTACGGAGGGATTTATTTATAAATTTTTATATATAAAGATTTTTTAAAGTATAATGAAAATCATACTTATTTGACTTGTCCTAAGCATTCCAAATATTATAACGATTTTTAAAATAAAAATGTATGAACTAAAAGTTCAGTTTTGATTAATAGTCCTTTAAAAGCTCATGAAAAAGACAACTTTATTTCTGAATATAAGCCATGACAGAGCTTAAGGGGTCCAATTATATAATCGGAGCGTGATAAGTTCAATTTAGTTTGACTTGTTAGAAGTTTGCGATACGCTTTCCGAGACAAGCAGAAATTAAAATTTTTCTTGCTTACTGAGATTACATAATTTCCTTAGTTCAGCCATCAATAGTGCTAAGTTATTATGAATATTTTTTGCTTTTACGTTAATAAGTGAGATATTTAATGTCCAGTGTGTTAATCCCATATTGTCTAACTCAGGCTAACATCTTATAAATATTAATAGTTATATGCACATTTATATATTGCAATTATGGGTACCTATTATTGGTATTTTGTATTATTATAGATTCTGATCTTATTGGTTATATAAAGTCCTATAAAACTTACAGTAATAAATGGTAATTTAAGTGAAAGAAATTGTTCAATTTGATTGTGTAAATGTGTATTTTATATAACATATATATTTTCCAATTTACAAAATTAAACTTACATGCATAATTACCCACTATTAATTAATTGTTATAGAAATAAAATAATATAAATACAGAAATTCATAATAACTATTTAATAATTTAATAGAAAAAACTAGGTTATAGATTTTTTCGCACAATGAAAATTAGATATATACGCTTTACAGAAAAACAATTATAGCAATATTCAACGTTTATTTGCATTATTGATGCTTCGTAAAATGTAGAAAGTAAGTAATATCCGCTCCAATACTACAACTTTCAGAACAACAAGATATTTTAATATAAGTATTTGTTTTTACCTAGCTATGGATTCACTGAAAACGGAAATTAGGTGTCTAGTTGTTGATGGTAAACCTTGTTCCCTTATAGCGATAATGGAAAGGTGTTGTTACAGTTTACATAACAACGTAACTAATATATGATTATTCTATTTAAAAGAAGAAGGAAATACACAACGGTTAATTATAAAAAAAAATGTATTCGTGTATTTATAACGCTTTTAAAATTTCTCTCGTACAAGGAAAAATAACAATCATTTCATATAATAAAAATAAAATTAAGTATCAAAATACTATTATGAATTACTAGTATTGGCGTTGTTTTCTTTTATGTATGACATGGTCATCAGTAAATGCTTCAGATACATTATTACAAGGTTCTAATGTATAGCATTTTAAATTTTATCAATCAACTCCAAGTAAAAGATATAAAATATTAAGATAACTCAAGTAGGTTGAGTGGAAGGAAACTTTATAACAATCACTATTAAGTTAACTATTATAAATTATCCCCGGCATCAAGGTGAGCTAAAAGCTTGACCTTAATAATTGACGACTGTTACACTTCCAATGTTCTAAACTTTACAAAGTTACAGATGAATGTAATTAATCTGATTTTAACGGAAAATGAAGTAGTAACGAAGTTCTATCCATTACTATAAAAATACACAAAAGGATTGTGCCGCTTTATTCCATTCAAACATATCTGAAGATCAAAACTCTCTAGAATAGACAAGCGAGTAATTATTTATAATAAGTAGTTTCTGCATGTCCTAGTAAAATAAATATTTACCAGACTTTCATGCATTTGTCATAAACTCTCTTATAATGCCTTATTGCCGCATATGAGACTACTCATGGGCAAAAAATATTAAAGTATAAATGCATCCAACATCACGTTTCATGAGTGTAGAACAGTTTTAGAAGACTTGCTAGTAAGAGACACATTTTTCATAAATTCATTTATATATTGACACATACAACAGTATGAAAACACTTATGACGTGTATTGTATTGATTTATTCACCTGCGCTTGTTAATTAATTATGTAATTGAAGAAAATCTGTATATATAATATAAAACGGTAGTTACACCTATGCCATATGGGTGTTTTATAGACCACAAAACCATGGATAGTGGTATCACTGTATAATGATAGACCAATTTTAGGATCAACTTATAGTCAAAACTTTATGTAAAAAAATATTTTTTGGTGGGTGGTGGATTCAATATTCTAGAAAGGGTACGTTATTTTTAGAAGTCATTTTAAAGAAGGTATTTATATTGCACGTATTATAAGCTTCGCGTTTGAGTCTACTCCCAACTTGTCAAGATCAAGCAATTTCCTGTGCTAAAAGCGAATATTTATTAGATGCAGTATAATACGAATATTGCAGTTAAAATAGAGCTGCTGTGATTTACATTTTTTTACACTGAACTATAAACTAACTAAAATAGGATTAATATACAAATAAGCTCACGAGATGTGTGTTTATTTGTGTGTTTGTGTGATCTAAAAAATTTCTATAACTCCAAAAAATTACGTAAAATATCGATAACATCATTTGGATGGTAAATTCAGTAGTAGTGTCATATTATTATTATTTAATTGAATAGTAATTTTTTGTGTTTGATTTAAGCGAGTATTATACATTTAGAAATTAAAAACTTTTTAACGGATTTTAAACGCGATTTATTCATTATATAATTAACTCGACGTTTCGAACACTTTACAGCGAGCGTGGTCACGGGAATAGTAATGTTATGCCGAATTTATAATAATTTTTTCTATTAATTTCTTTCTATATATTCTTAATTCGCTACATATTTTAAAACAGAGTCACTTCCTGCAGTCTGTACCTATGTAAGTATTCTTAAAGTTTATAATTTAGATCTTATTTTGCTGCCATTACATTTCTTGAGGGTACCCTTAGACAAGCGACGGCACTGGTCACTAGTAGACAATTTAAATTTAAATGACGCATAATGTGTTTTATTCTTTCAGATTTTAAATTTCTTTATATATATGAGTATGATTTTATTATTAACTAAGCATTGGTACGATTTTTTTTTACCAACATACAAATTCAAAAATCGTAAAGTCGTAATATCAAAAATAATAGTTACATGGCCAGGCGTTCATAATGTAAACGAGAAAATAACAATGTAGATAGGCTTTAAAAATTGCATTTCGTTCTTAACTTAAGCTGTGTGTATAAATGTTGTACAACAAATATTGTTTCTACAACAAGCTTTCATGAAGCTGATACGAAATGGGCTTATAAATTTATAGTTTATTATCGAATATTAAATATTAATCTGACCACCGCCTTATGTAACTTTTGCTTTATTTGTGCCTGTACATACTATATATTGACAAAGTTAATTAAAGGTCTGACGTCAAAAAGATGTTTACATTACTCAAAATAAAACAAATGTTTCGTGTTTCTTGTTCTTTTTTAAAATTACGAGGGTATTTGCATTAACTTCCGTGCCTTGCGTAGATCCCGCATATTTAAATATTTAAAGGCTTTTCGTATGAACTAAAATTAGGTTGCGGGTAGGATGTGGCCTTGGCGGTTGAGTATAACTGGAGACAGCAAGCGTCGTTAAACATAAACATTATTATATTTAAATTGTATATGTATTATGTTATTCTATCTTCTTCTCTTTGTTGGTAGTATTCTGAATTTACCTTACAGTAAAAAAACACTAAAATTTCGTATGATTTCTTAATCGCCAAGAAGTTAATGAGAAATAATTCGAGAAATATGAATTAAAATCATTCAGAACTCTGATGAAATAAGAAATAGGTACGCTATGCCACCAAAAAGCGATTGATAATGTAGATAGAAATAAAGTAAATATCGAGTAAATTAATTAATTATTAAATATAATAGTACCTAAAATATATTATGTTTGTATACTTTTAGGTACGTATGGTATTTATTTATTTTATACGAAACAATCAGATAACAGAGATCGAATAGAAATTATTAATTTACGCACGCTTTATGTGTAAAACTGTCGCTTTGAATGGACAA
This sequence comes from Zerene cesonia, assembly GCF_012273895.1. Lineage (NCBI taxonomy): Eukaryota > Metazoa > Arthropoda > Insecta > Lepidoptera > Pieridae > Zerene > Zerene cesonia. Next base: position 3,192,513 of record NC_052112.1, on the reverse strand, counting down.
GTGTACGCACAAAGTGTCCCACGAAGGACGACAAATAGACATTTGTCCGCAATCTCATTCACAAGACTGTGCTGACTGCCCGAACTCTATCAAAGGTAGAAGCCTTTTTTTCCATCATTATGTGCGGTTGCGAACATTCCAGATGTACTGCAGTAGCGAGACAGTCCCAGCAGTATTATAAATGCATTATTATACATCACACGTAGAGCGTTATGACGAAGCATTTCTCTTTCTATTTGTTTGTCCCAAACGTCATCTTCACGCTCAGTATTCGTTGATTGTTTGCATACTTGCTACTGACAGCCTTTCCGTGTACCCTAAAATGGTGTTATATTTCTGGCATATTTTTTTAAAGTTCCGCCAACAAAATCTTCAAGCACCTGAGGTCAGATAATATTAAAATAAACGTTTCAATTTTGCGTTGTAATTTTAGATAAACATTCGGCGGCGTTAATTTGATAGGCAATTATTAAAATTTTCCGTGAAGATGTTATTTATTGCGGAGGACAATAAAAATTTTGCAAACAGAAAATACTTTTAATAATGATTATAATGAAATAAATCACGCAGCAAGGAATAGATAACATATTTCTTGAAAAATTACAGTAGGTACGTTCAAAGAAAAATTTAACGAAATTTGAAAGAGAGCGAATAAAAATCGAGATTTGATTGCAGAATTGTATTGTTCTTTATCTCTTCAAACGATTTGAAACTATGTTGTACTAAAAAACAATACTAATATAAAAAACGTAGATTTCGTCAACATTGAAAAACCTCGACATTCTTACGTAGAAAGCCAAAATAAAAGAAGCTAAGCGAATAGTTTACCTCCTATATGTGACACGTAAATGATTATTGCATTATTTCATTACCTGTCACACATATATGTTAAAATTATATTTCCAACCTCCCTTGTTACAACGAGAATTGAATTGTTAGCGTGGAGAGTGTGGTTTTATGATCTAAAACCAAAACGCGATTATAAGCCGAGATTGATGGCAGTGCTCTTGTAATTGCTTTCACGTTATCGTGTGAAAGTCGCATATTCCTGGAAAATAACAATAATTGAAACAGATGAATCCTTTAGAGCAATAATTCTTAAAAACGGCTTTATAAACACTAGGTTTCCGTGAAATCATTTCATGTGTTATTGAATCGTTGAAATACTTAAAAATATGTAAAGTAGAATGCATTTGTTGAGCAACAATATTACAGTGACGTGTTGCGGAGTTGCTCGAACATTGCTAATGTTGCAGATGTAATTGCATGATGTTTATGTTGCAGAGTTGATAACGGAATGCCAAGAATTGTCGCCCGAAAAGCGCTGAACATAGTTTCCAGCAGCATTCTCGCCCACCATGAAATTTTGATAAACTGTTGCGCAACATTTATTAACCAAGCATGTTTTACAACAAGTATAAATATACTCCACACGTTCGTTTGATTGTATTACATGCGAAGATGTTAAATTGTAATTGTAATATGACATACGAGAAATGTAGATTATTACATTTTTACGAATTCAAGAATATTGAAATGATTTAATATAATTCTTAAATCATTTCAATATTATATACATCATCAATTCCATAATTCTGAAAAACTTAAATGAATATTAATGATTTAAAACGCCTTTTTAGCAATGCTAACATTCGTCCCTGATCGTCAAGTATGATGTATGTGCTGTTACAATTTCATCAACATTTTTCAAATACCGCTCCACTCAGCTTGATAACGAATTCAGTTTGTGGCGTAACGAAATCCAATGGAATTCTTTAGTAATGTAAAATAACAAATGAAATATGTTTATCAGTAAGGGTACTTTTTCGCATTGTTAAAAATATTTTTATTAATGTCGTTTTAGATTTCTGTATACAAACTGTAATGCTTGGAGAAAATTGTTTCAAACGTATTATTATATGACCACAGGTGTGTGATTATCACTAAAATTAACAATTAAATTGTATATAATAATGTATACCTAACAGTAGTTCGTATCAAAACACGTTAAAAGTTTTTGAAAAAAAAAAACACATTTATTATATAATTAATAAACAGCATATTGGATTCTAGCTAAAAACAACCTTTTAAAGATATTAAAAACGTGTGCAATAAATTCTCTATTTAAGGAAATATAACAAAGATAACCAATTTATTTCTCGGTCAAACATAGTTTAATACAGACTCTATGTACATTATATTAAATCCCAAAAGGATTTACTCACTGTTCTGCAAACATCGCAGTGGATCAACACAATAACGAAGTATAAGTTAAAAACAACAAGAGATTTTAAACGTACTAAATTGGATGTATTCAGTTTTATAGGAAACCACAATTAACTTACTAAATTTTGTCAAAAAATAATTTGTATTTTTGTGAAAAACATAGGTAGGATGATTGCAAAGATTCCCCTATTCCTGTTACAATAGCAAATCTAGCCATAGGAATTCAGGAGAATTTATATATAGTAGTATATAGGAGGTAGATATAGTAGGAGAATTAGAGATAATAGAGATAGTAGGGGAATCTATATATTTATATATAGTATATTATCTGCACAGCAATTGAATCTTTGTCTGTTACTTTACATAACCACAGATTGATGTCATTGTCGGCAATGGAGTTGGTGGGTCGCTTGATCGTAAGCTCTACCACCGCCCATGAACGTTGTAGAGACCTTATGCCTCTACAAATGGATTGCTGGCTTCAAATCGGAGAGGGATGAAGAAAGGATTGACGAGAGGAACTAAGGAAAGGACTGGGAAGGGTGAGGAAAAGGATATGGGCCTCCGGCTCCCCACTCACCGAACGAAACACAGTATTGCTATTTCACGTTGGTTTTCTGTGGGGTGGTGTGGTACTTCCTCGGTGCGAGTTGGCCCAATTCGTACCGAAGCGTGCTCGACTACCTACCACATACAAAAGATAGACAGATAACATAATACTAGATAATACATAAATATTACTACCAAACGTCCCTTGTTCTGTGAGATATGAGTTGTATGTGAATTAAGGCAATTGGATAACATTTTGAGTTAGTTAAGCCTTTTCTAATTCGTAGTTTTCATATGAATGAAATTTAAAATGTTTTTGTTAGTTATCAAATAACCTAGGTAGAGCCAGGGCATTAATATATTGACGTACATCAATATATTTTATACAGCGATGAAATTGATGAGTGCTAATAAAAAGTAAACGGTAATCAAAACACGGCAGAAAATAGATTTTCCCATTTTCCGTAAACGTTTTCATTATTTTCAGGGTTATAAATTTTCAATAGCTTTTCAAAACATGTTCCACCCATCCAACATACGTAATGTGAAAATATGAATACATAATGTCGGCATTTTAAAAGTCTAAATTTCCAAGCTGTGATATGAATTCTAAATTATTTTTTAAGTGGGTTGATGGATGTGTTCTATTTATTCCTTACGCAAAAGTTAAATGTTTTACCCTTGCTGTTATTAAATTAGAAATTTTTGACATTTTAGAATAATTTAATAATATAACGATCTGAGAGATTTGTTGTAATAAAGAAAAATTATATTATTATGTTTAAAAATTCCAACAAAGTTAAATTGTATATATCTTTATTTGTTTTCATGGTATAAATTTTGTGTATGGTCATCATTCAGAGGCTAGAGAATGGCATAGACTAATTTTTACCGCAATGAAATATGGGTATGCTCATGGAATATTAATTAATCAGTACATTTTGGAATGTATTTAAATTACTGTTTAAGACATGAACATATAAAATTAAACTCGTTTGTGTCAAAGGATATTGAACAACAATAGCTCGTAAGTATTGTAAGTATATCACAGTAAGCGTTTAAGTCGCTAGCGAGTTTATCTGAGGAAATTAGGTGTCTTGTTACTTTCATGACGTCTGTGAGACTTTATGGAAGAGATTTATGCAACTTCAGGGTATATCCTGCTTTATACTTACTACATATTTGTTTCCGTACATACAATAAATAATACCTTCATTATATTGCGTAGTAGGATTTTTATTTAAATGTATGTTTATTCATCGATATTTACAAAACCTACGTAATATGTCAATGACATTGTTACAGTTTTAAGAAACATAATATAATGTTTTGAACGCATTAATTTTTATTGCAACATTAATGTATAACTATTTTTTAAAACTACTATATATGAATGTGTACGTCTTCTATTAGGTAATTTAATATACCAACATAAGAATTTTTTATGAGTGGGGAAATCTTGCACAGAAACCCACGGCCCCCAGAACATGGTGCCGTGCCGTGGTTTATGTCGGAATCCTACCTGTCACTAGGTACTTTCTAACATTTAAATAATTTTTCAAATCAGAAAACATTTAAACAAAAAAAATGGTTGCCTGTAAAGTCGGATTTACGGGCGAAGATTTTACGTGACAACGTCTTTTTCTCGGTAGAATATTTATTGATATGAATATTATTAAATTGCACAATAGGAACAAGGAATTGAATGAAAATAAGAATTGCACAAATTTTAACTACAGAAAATATATTTTGTTTACTAAAAAGACAGAGACAGAGACACAAGCAGGCGCCGATTCAATGCGCCTAATTCTCTAGTGCTGCGCGCTCGGCGGACCGATCATAGTTCGGTGACTCATCGTAACGTTACCGGGCGTTACACTTTTTCATGAGTGACTCCGAGTCGCAACCTAATTTAAGACGTTGTCACGTCAAAAAAAAACTTATCTAAAATATTTGAGTTTAGTTAAGATAATTGTATCTTAAGGATTATTACTAAGATCCGTGACATAAATTACTGCGAGCGGAGAACATATAACGTTAGTAGCTAGCTAGTGTTACGATGTAAATGTGACCAAATTAAGTTAGCAACTATGAGAAGCGCGAAACTTTCTTGAAGGCTGATAACGTTTCAAACTTACCAAGAAATCCATCTTGCGGCCCGTGTTATCTAAACTTTGTTGAATAACGATAAACCTAGTTTTCTTAAAAACATTGTATCATCATAAAAACGCGTTTTTTCTACTGCAGTCATATTAATTTACACAATCATTAAAATACTTTGTAACGTCAGCACCATCTTCCTCTTTCTTTTCATAAAAGTTATAAATCATCATCAGCCCATATATGTTCCCACTGCTGGGACACAGGCCTCCTATGAGGGTTCAGGCCATAATCCACCACGCTGGCCAAGTGCGGGTTGGCAGATGTCACATGTCGTCGAACTTTTGATTCTTGGACATGCCGGTTTCCTCACGATGTTTTCCTTCACCGTTTTAAGCAGTGGTGATGTTATCCACATGTGCAGATAAATTGAAAAATCAATTTATTTCCTGCACGCTCGCCCGGTCTCGAACCCCGACTTATCGATTTTGAAGTCCGAGGTCCTCACCACTGAGCCACCACTGCTTTGCACTGCAAAAGTTATAAATAGCGTTAGAAAAATGTCAGATAATTAAAAAAGTAAAGCTTTCTTATCTGCCTACATTGCCGCGCAAATTCCTAACGCATTCTTTTTTTGAAAATTCTAAGTAATTGTTTAGAGAATAATATGATATGAAATTCAAGTTAGTCCCGTTAATGAGTACTGCCATTCGTGAGCTCATTTTATGTCAAAGTGAGCTGAAAGGCTGACCTTAATAATTGTTGCTTCTGTATTTACAGTGTTTTGTTAGAGAAATTTTGTTTTCATGTTTGTCGTTTGAAATATTAAACGAAACTAACAAAGGCTTCAGATAGAAACAAGCAGTGAAATCAAATTAATACTAAATAATATTTATATGTACTCTGTATGCAGAGTGTTCAAAAAATAAACAACACAAAAAGTACATCTCTAAGTGTATCATGTATGTAGGTCACAGACAAATACTATTTTTTGCAAATGACATGTTCTTACAGTCTTTGTTTTATAATTTGCCCGCAATCATTTAATTATTGCGGTAATTTCTCGTGCCTCATTACCTGAACCGTAATTGTTATAAGTGGGAATGTTAAACTAAATTAAATTAAAAAACTGAAAAAACAAGAAAATAGAAAACATTGACTTATTTCTAGTTTCTATTAATTTCCCTCCCAAATAAATGAAAGAAAAGTATTAAAACGAATATTTGGTGAGAAACGACGAAGTGATAAGGATCTCAAGTTTTATAATATTTCATGGAATATTTTCATTACTGATAACTATCATAACAAAGATCGCTCGATTGATTGTTCCATATTCAGCTAGTTAACACACGTGTGAATAATTCGTTGCGAATGTCATCATATTTGCAATATTTGGCACATGCGTTAGGGAAACGTGCCGATTCGATGGATTGTTTCAAATACGTCAAGATGGCCAGAGGCCGCGTTGCATAATGCATTGCGTTTTCTGCTTGACGTATTTCTCCGTAAGACAAATTGCTTGTTTGAGAAAAGAAAGTATTTACGCAAACGTACGGCCTTTGAATTCTTCGGTAGGAGTAATCTTTTATTCAGAAAAGCAACGATGTGAATAATTGCATACGGGTTTGACAAACTTCTTCTGATAAGACTATGTTGTATGGGACATAGTGTAGAAATGCGTTCCTGCTTGTTTCTATATTATAGAGTATTAATTAAATTAAAAAATAACAATATACTACCCAATACATATATACACACACTTAAACCGGATTTAATTAAAAAACTCAATTCAGAATATTTTTTGGTTCTATCTATTATTAAATGTGAGTTCTATAAAAGAGACTTATAGAGAAATTTAGAAAGAAAGATAGAGAAGAGACTTATATAACAGTAACTACATCAATATGCGGCCTACTGCATATTTTGGCGAACTGCCACTGCCGTGGTTTTGTAATTATGTAGGTACATTTAATTCAATTAATGCAACGGTATTTGCTTAGCTTTCATTTGAATGAAAACTTTTAACAAAGCATATAACAGCTGTTCTAAAGAATGGATGGTCTTAATATTCAAGATATCGGTGTACGTCAATACAATTTTTTGCTTTTATATATTGCTGCGCCCTGCGGTTTCACCCGCGTAAGTCCGTATCCCGTAGGAATATCGGGATAAAAAGTTGCCTATATGTTATTCCAGTTGTCCTGCTATCTACGTGCCTAATTTCATTGCAATCGGTTCAGTAGTTGTTGCGTGAAAGAGCAACAAACACACATACATCCTTACAAACTTTCGCATTTATAATATCAATAATGTCTACCTATTCAACCTGAGCCTGTCCTGTTGTTGTTGTCCTTGTTAAACCTGAACCTGAAAATGTCGACTCTTTGAGAGTATTGAAAATATATAGCATGAATCGATCACTGATAGAGATAAAAAACACCATAACATGAAAGAGAACAAGGGACTACACACAAAACCCAAAACAATCATTGGATAGACTTCTATTGCTTTTCTATTATGCATACATTTACGTCACAAAAGCACGTATTGATGCTGTTAAAGGGTCTTAAACCAAATCCATTCCAAGTCCATTTCATACGTGTATAGCCTACCAAAGGCTATCGAATGAACCAATTAACTTGCGTGTACGATAATCTAAGCTTACTGTACAGAATTTATGATTTATTAGGTAGGTAATATGATCACAGATTACATACAATATCTATCTGTCGGTTTGTCTGTATCTTCACGCCTAAACCACTGAATCGGTTTCGATGAAATTACCAATCGAAATTGTTTGAGACCCAAGTACATAGCATAGATCTTATTCCTTCAATTCTACGGAAACGAGAGCTATGTGGGTAATATTCCGAAATTGTCCCTTAAGCTTCTCCTTTCTCTACGAGGGCGAAATCGCGAGCAGATAGATAGTAACTTTATAACATTAACAGTTCATTAAAATCAAAATGTTTCTATCAGTTTAATGTTCTCATCTCATTCAATTCTTCATCATAATTAATCAAACCGAGGGAAATTTAGTTTAAACGTGTCATAGAATTCTTACCATGCCACTTTTTTGTAAAATTAATTAAAAAAAAATGACATTATCACGACCGAATTGCGTCGTCTGAAATATTGTAATAGATTACTTAATAACGTTTTCACGAAAAGCAACGAAGATGTATACCATAATGGAGTTGTATATCATTGTTATTATCATATATACGCCGCAACAACGCGTACATAATAAGTAAATATAAAGCTGTTCGCTGAAATTCATTTGGCTGTTTTTGTAAGCTTAAAGAGTAAACTTCATGGAAAATTTATGATCGTAGAATGGCTCTGTAGAAAAGCTTTCTTCTGTAAAAATTGTCGAGTTTAAAAGCAAGGTAATAAAATTCTCAATGCAACAACAAAACTAAAAAGGTTCTTTAGTAAATAACTGAAAGGGTAAGAACCTTACGGTTTTTAATTAAGAATTACTACTCTTACGAAGTGGGCACTAATTTTTATTTTTCACTAGCAGTCCGCCACCGTTCCGCCCGAGGTATGTTTTCTCTCCATAATTCCTCCTCGTTGTCTTAAGGAAGACGTTAACAAATCAACCAGATTGGTGGAGCCGTTCTCGAGCATTTTATTTAGATTGATTTCATAACCGCATTAAGCTTGATTCAAATAAAATGACATCTACTTACTTACATGACGGTTTGAAAGCTATTGATATGTTAATGAGGGAAAAAAAAGATTACGGTGTTTTTGTCTCTTAGTTACGATTTAACTCAAAAGTTATACCTATGTCTACGGGATAATTTTTTTTTTATGCACCGTGAACCAAAGCGAAGCTGGTACAAGTGGCTTGTCTTAATATCAAGAGAACTAGTTTTCCCGCGATTTCAATCATATTATACACAATTTTAAAATATAGAAATAGCCTTCATCAATAAATTGACTATTTAACGGGAAAATAAATTAATTCGAACTCAATTCGAGAGAGAATCGATTGCATTTGAGTTCCTGGAATTCTTTATCTTTACTTATATTATTGAGTAATAAAATGAACAAGTGTAATTTAAATTTATATTTTAATAATAACTAAAATGCAAATAATGAAGAATCTTACACATCAGCTATTTCGAATATTCTCTAAAACAACAGTAAATTGAAATGTTAAGGTCCTTAGTTCAAACATTTCTGAAGTTGAAAGAGATATTTGTATCAAAGTTAGGTCACTTGAAGCAGAAAATCTAATTTGACTTAAAGTTCGTTTCCGCATTTCACGTTTCATTAAATGTTTGACCAATTAAATAAAAAATTTGTATTTTTCAAGCGCCGTTGCGTCGGAACCTTGTAATATTTAAATTAACACCGCTTTATTTATTTTATTGTTAATGTCAAATATCTGGAAAGTAAAAATACTTACTGTTTACATTATTTATTTTTTTACATTATTACTATATTTATATCAATAGCTGACTGAGTCTGTATAATTAAATAACAGCGGAGTACAATTTTATTAAGAAGATAGCACAGTTGAGATATTCTCGTATTTCATATACAAATTAATATTTTATAACCCAGGGGGGAACGATAACGGCGAATGTAATGGAATGTAATCATATCTACGCTCAAGGTCCCATATTCAAGTCAAAACCAAATCAAATGACCTATAAAATATTTGACATGTTTATGATGAAATAATTAATCAATTTACATAATGAAGCTTTTATGAGTCATGCATAATCCGACATTGAGTAGAATACAGTATGAACACTTACTTATCGTATTAGCTTCACCTGTATTTTAGTATGTTTGTATGCAACCGAATCTTTTAATCTCCAAGTTGATCCGTCTTAAACGGACAGATTAAAATCAAACTATGTGCACTTATCAAGGATTGGTGACTGTGAAGAATTTGACATTTCAGTAAATTCATGAATCCATTTTATTATTCCGATTAGGATCGCCAGGATTAAAAGATTTCCATACGTATACACTGTATAAGAGCAAGTGAGACAATTTAGTTGATTCTCCCAAAAAAATACTACTAGAGGAAAAACTTCTTTTCTATATCCGATTTTGACGAAACAATGTTTTGGCAACGCTCCTAATTATATGTAATCCACCTGTTAGAACCGCGTACCAGCTATCTACGTACCAAATGGTTCAGGTCAAATTCTGTAATTAATTTTTTTTTTGTCTGTCTGTCTGTCTGTATCTCGAATGGGAATCACGCAAAAACTACTGAACGGATTTTGATGAAACTTGGTATGGTTACATCACCTGCTCCGAGGAAGGATCTTATTTACTTTTCATCCATTCATCCCGGAAATCTATACGGTGTCTGAGGGGGAGGGGTGAAAGTCAATCTAAGTATTTATTGACAAACGCGAAAAAAGTCGCGGGTACAGCTAGTTATATATAAACGTTTAGCTAAGATACTAATAGGGAGTGACCATTGGAAATTGAAACATTTAAGCCTCATAATAGACGGTGTTTTAAAAAACAATTATAGGCCCAAATGGGTGCCTTTGATTTTGTAATTGCTTTCACATCGTGTGAAGGTAAAATCACTTGGAAAATGGAGAGGACGGAATAATTGGTAATTCTATCCGACACAAGACTACAAAGTGGGGTGACTGGATGGGATTAGGTGCCGGAACGTGTGACTTTTATCAAATCTAAAATTAAACATGGAACCTTTTTTGGCATTCGCCGTAGGTAACAACTAGGAAATCATGTGTTTAGGAAATAGATATGTTATTTTATATATGGCTATAATACAGCATTGTCTAGGTGTTACAATCAATTGAATTTAATTAATTGAATTTAATCTACATAGGCAGCTTCTTTACCTATCTATTTAGATTTGATTAAATTAAGTATAAATCAATAGTTATATTTAAAAAAGGAACTTGATGACGTTGTAGGGGTTATTTAATATTATAATGCGATCTGTAAAAAGAAACGTAGAACATAAAATTACATCTGCACGCGAAACAGTTTGCCCTTTCATGTGAGATGTTGATTACCTACGGGTACGAAATCGTCATGTTGACAGAGTTCAATCAATACTCCCATAGCTATCATTTGAAAGTATTAATCCTCTTGACGTGAAAACGTAAGAGTACTTTAAAACAAATGACGCAGAAATCCGAAGCATTTTTTATTATTAAAGTTGCTTTTCGATGCTGTCCGATATTCACCTCTGTTTCAATAACGATACGATTCTTTTCGGTTCGGTTCGATTACTCGACGATTTATAATTATCAGTAGCGATTCGGATCGCACTAATGCCTACCGAGCTGTGTTATTAACTCGTTACATGAACAGATGCCGAAAAGTACGACGAACGAACATTATTTTGCTGATGAGATCGAAGTGGTACTTATAGGTATTTTCTTGCGGCATTGCGTCAGTAAACGCTGATGTCTGTTTCACGATTGTTCCAAATGATTCACCGCTTGCCGTATATCTTTTTATTATTTCATTCACATTACGGTCATCTAGCACTTCATTAAATATAAAAAATACTAAAACAATATCAAGATATTTATTAATCTTTTATAACAGTGCATCGTTATTCGCCTTGAGATTAGCATACAAATTCAATCGGTTTTTGAACATCAGTGATTAGTAAACGGCATGTATATCCAACACCAAATTATATAGTACTAGCTGCGCCCGCGGTTTCACCCGCGTAAGTCTGTATCCTGTAGGAATATCGGGATAAAAAGTTGCCTGTATGTTTTTCCAGTTATTCAGCTATCTATGTACCAAATTTCATTGCAATCGGTTCAGTAGTTTTTGAGTGCAAGAGCAACAAACACACACACATCCTTACAAACTTTCGCATTTATAATATTAGTGGGATAGTAGGATTATCACATAACATAATACTATACTACTAGTATTATGCTTTCTGTGACTGTACTAATAACGAATGTGTGAATAGCGGTATGCGACGCGTTTAGAGGTTAGCGTAACCGATTGGATTTCTGCTCTGCTATGATAGTTCAGTCACAGATAACATAATACTACGGTTCAGTCTTCCAAAGAACAATTCTAACAACAAAAGTAAATGGTGAATTGTATTGTCAGTCTGTAACGATATCGACGCAAAAAATGAACAAAGAGACAAATTTACAAATTCACGGTGTCAGAGGCCTGTTTCCTTTGCCTCACGCATCCCAGTCCATTCCTTCTTTCCGGTCGTCAAACCATTCTTTTATCCCTTACCCACAGAACAATCTGCGAATGTTCATGGGCTGTGGTGATCGCTTACTATAAGGCGATCCACTGGTTGCACGCATGACATAAGCAATTTCCCTATATTAAGAATGTATCGAGGAGAGAGTGGTGAAATAATTAGCTATTCCGAGCGTTATTATTAAATAAAAGTAAAATTTTATATTACGGTAATTGTAATAAAAAAGCCTATATATACTAACAACCAAAAGTGAAATTTAATTCGGTTCTTTGTTTGAATGCTCTATCTCCAGGAACTATCTACAGGGCCGATTTCAAAAATTCTTACATCGATGAATATATGATATGAACAAACAAATATGAGGAGAAGCTAATATCACTGATATGCACATGTCCATACTTATCTGAAAAACAATAGATTCCTGAATATAATGTACATAGCTACTTGCTCAGATGTTTTACATCTAAAGAAATATCTTTAACTTCAGTATCTTTATTTATGACACTTTTACGGCCTGCTATCTCTTGCTGTTGTAAATATTTACATACAACCCTTGCGTAGAACGTAGATGTACTACGTTATTACGGTACCCCAGGTGAATATGTAAATTTTGAGATCTTATTATACAGTACCTACACACATAAAGTAAGGTTTTTTCGATTGGTAATAGTTAAACTTCTAAAAATGTCTTCTTTTTTGTTAATTTCTAATATAAGCAATACACCTATATTGGAAATGCTCGTATTACTCCTAATGTACTGATTTATTTATATTAATTGGCTCCCTATTATTTTCATTTAGGTACAACTCATAGCATTGCTCCCGTGGAAGAATAATTTGTTCACCCCTTGACTGAATTCGCGGGATCAAAAATTAATTAACATTTAAGATTAAATATTGCTCCAATTTAGACCGTTTTAGACGATCCAGAGTTATTCGCTTTTATCGAGTTCAATTGTTTTTTATAATCCAAATTATCATAACCGTTCGTGAATAAAATGGAGTATTTTCTTTTTGTATCTATAAAAAATAAATCGTGACAATATCACAGATAACATATTAAGTAGGTAGGTGGACATATTTGGGCAGGCACATGCTGTCATGAAATGTTCGTTTCATGGCCTTAATTTATTACACGTTTTCATACAATAGATTTATATCTCAGACTGTCATCTAGGTTTATGTGAAAACGTGTGACCTAGGATGAATTCCTTAGAATTATGATGCTTTGTGTCAAGCCGTGAATAAGAAACCATTTATCAGCCTGGAATGAATATATATTTCAAGCAACATTATTCGTAATTTTAATTTAAAACCAGGCAAAAAAAGTAAAATTTTGGTTATACTACTTGACCTGATATAAGCAGAGACAAATCAAAAGTCATTAAAATCCGATCAGTTTTGTGTAACACATCTTTCTTTCATATAAAATAGGGATTCATACTTTGATTAATAATAATAGTACTCGTAAGCAGTCAACCTTAGTACCTACATTATACAGCATACGTTGTAAATAAATTTTATAAGAATTTTCAAATCAGAGCTTACAAGTAACGTCTTTAGAAAATGTATAATTACATTAACCCTCTTAATGTTGTTTGCAGTGTATCAAAACAAAAGCGGACCTAGGTAAGTCTTCGTTATATACGTAGCATCAGATGGAAAATTAGAATGCTTGCGAGAAAAGAGCAAAAAATGTAAATTACAGTCTATAACACGCTTTTGCACTGCGCTTAGAAAATTGAATAGAAAATTATTTGCTACAATAGGTCTGCATGTTGTGATATAATATTTATGCAATTAATGTGCAGCTAGATAAGAAAGAAAGCAATGATTACTTTTTAAGATATTTAAAAGTAGGTAGGTGTACCATTTTTATTATTGAAAGCGCGTTCATATACTTAACTAGTGGTTCGCCCCGACTTCATAATTATATTTGGTACATAATTATAAAACCTATAGCCTTCCTCAATAAATGGGCTATCTAACACTAAAATAAATTTTTTAATCGGACCAGTAGTTCCTGAGATCAGTGCGTACTTCTCTTCACCTTTTAATATTAGTATAGATAAAAAGTCCACGAATTTAGTTCATGAATCCGTTGTATTTATAGAATTACCTACGAGATATCATAGATATCCATCACGGTAGAAGTCAAGGCCAATAATCAAAATTGGATTGCATATGATCAGTTTGAAGTTGAAAGTAGGACATCAGAAAATCAGCGATGCTGACGGGCTGGGTTAACGGGTGGCCGTTAGCACGTGCCTGAGCCACCCTGAGCGCTGCCAATCCAATCTCCGTAAATACGGACGTTTATGGCCGTAGATTTCTACTCACTTTAGAAACGCTTCATAGTTTATGAATTTGAAGCAAATGGCTGATTTTGATCTTGTAAACTGAATAGCTATCAGGTTGAATACAGCCATATCGCGAGGGGTTTAATAAAGATACTGATATGATTTTAGACAGATCTTACGGATAACTGAGTATCATCATCGTATTTTATTTCATTTTCATTTCCTGAAAATATTCTGTAGCAGTTATTAATTGGACTTTTTTTGTAACGATATAAGTTGAGGTATCTAAAACTTATATTAAGTTATATGTGAACTGCTACTTTTGAAATATCTAGACCATAGACACAATTTGTAATCTTAGGGACCTATGTGGTCAGCATTTAACCATCACTTCACCTGTCAATAGAAAAAAAAATCAAGTACGTTTTTATAAAATAAATAATATCTGTAAATGTGCATAGGTACGTTACATCGTAGAATTTAATTAAATAATCAATTATTATTCAATAAAGTGAGTGTAAAATATTCCATTATATCAATATACTGATTTTAATTGCATCTGAATAATTTTTATAATTAATTACCTTTCCGCCTGCGTGGTCAAGGGAAAATATACATTCCCCGCATAGTACCGTGTGATTTCCAGGATAGGTTAAATATCCTTCCTCGGGTCACAAACTATTTTTTTATCAAATTTGGTCCAAATCGCTTCAGTGGTTTAGGCGTGAAGAAGAGACAGAGCAATTTTCGCATATATGTATAATATTAAGCAGGGATTTAATCCATGTGCCCGCTTACGCTACTGTGCTGTGACTGGCTAGGGCTGATGCTTAGTAGAAAACAGTTTACACATTTATCACCTCACATAGAAAAACAGACTTTTACACATATGACGACAAGTCCATTTTATAATTCTGAAATGATTTAGAGACGTGACATGTTAAACTGCATATTATATTCAATTGGAAGGTTTCATAAGCCAAAACCATGGCACAACATACGTGATAACATAAGCTTGTATTGAACAAATCTGAATCTGATTGAGGTAATTTCTCATAAAATAAATCTTTCACTGATTCTAACTACAAAACGACTTTTATTGCATATCATACAATGTATAATCTAATACCCCACGAAGTACATAGTGTACATATTGTAAAGTATATCTTACAAATGTAATCAAGCAAATGCTATAATAGCAACAAATGCAATAAAAAGGCTACGTTCGATTGATTCACAATGCGTGTATCTATCAATGTGCAGTGGCCAACGGATAGTCCCTAGTTAACTCTATCTAGATGTACGATAGTCGCTCGTGCTCGCTGTTCCATGCCAGTGGTTCATCATCACTCGCGCCGGATGCCTCGATACAACGGCACATATTTAAATATTTTACATCATAATTTAATTAATTCCCGATGAATATCAATCGCCCACGTGTAAATTGTACATCTGTGTAACCTTTAGCTGAGTGGTAATTGGTGCATAATTTAAGATGTATTTGGAAGAAGTGGTGTTATGATTTCATCACAAATTCATGATTAAAGTGCTATAATGTATACAGTGTTAATAGATTTTTCAAGTGAGCCCTAATCATTTAATGTTACAATTCATATTTTCAAATTAAACCTGTAGAATTAATTAGAATACCAGAGTAATACCAGATAAATATATCTATCTTGGCATGTTATACAATTTTACAATAACTAATTTTAGGCCTTAATTCACACAATGTTTAAATTAACTGGTTATCACTAACAAAATTATACCAAAGAACACAATGTAATGAATAAATAACTCATATCGGGAGGCATGTGAATATAAAAATTTTTATCTTTTATTTTTTTTACTTACTGTAAATTAGAGTACTGTAAATTTTATTTTTGTGTATCAGAAACAAAATATTTTGTCTAAAATATCTGAGTTGCCCTTTGATTAAAAATTCAAATTAGGACTCAAATATCATTATGTGAAAAGACAACAAACTATGAAACATAAAACTAATGCTTTATTCAAATTGGATGTCTGATAGGTGTCAATTTTTCAGCTGGTAACAGCTTCACTAAACAGTCAGTGCAATAGTCGGTCCCTGCATTATCAGTCCACCTTGCCCCAAGAAAGCCAACCTTTTGACAACCCACACACATTGTCTTTGTTTGATATACCGGTGCTGTTTCATCTAACAATCTCTGTACTTTTGCAGCTTTCAAAAGATCCAACATAAGACTATTTCCAGTCCTAGTTTCTAAAGACACTGTGTCTGGACCCTCACTATCATCATTGGGGTCTTCCATCTTAACTGGAACATGCAATTTTGGAAAGAATGTTGATTTCTTATACAACATACTTTTATGCTTGTCCTTTCCAACATATTTTGGAGCTCTTCCAGGGACGGGTAAGCCAGCTTTTGCAAGTTTAGCAAAATATTTCTGTATTCTACTCATAACCTGCAGAGGTGTTCTTGTGCCTAGAGCTTCAGCAATTTTTTTATATCTCCTAGCTTCTATTGGTTCTTCTGGATAAATTTCCAATAATTCTTCTAACCTTTTCTGTTCCTCACATGACCAAAGCTGGTTGAATGTCTCAGGTTTATTGTCCGTGAATGTCCGACCCCTGACTTTCATGCCAGATTCCATTTCATCTTTAGCTCTTTTACTCTTTTCCGATTCTAGGGATATATCAATACCATACTTTTCCCAGTCTATTCTTGGTATATCAGATATGACTTGTCGAGGTGGAAACTTTAAATTTCCAGATTTCAAACTTTGAACAAATGATATAGGATCATCTAAGGCTTTAATTTTTGACTCATTCAATCCTTCAATATCTTTAAGAGCTTGCACTTTTTGGGCTTCCAATTTCACAATATACTTCAATAATTCACTGTAATCTTTGTTCCCCCTCAAAGCAAGGTGGTCAGTTTCAAAAGCGAATTCTCCACCACTGTCTGAAGTTTCTTCCTCGTAGTTATCCATTGCGAGAGTACTGAAATGTAATTATAATTTATTTGAGTAGGTACATAAATTTACCAGTTGAATTTACTGCTGTTCTTACTTCTGTATAAAGTATATTCATATGAATAATGTCGGGTGTAAAATTAACGGGAAGTCCAAAAAGATTAAGTGTAAGACTAAAAAACAAACTAAATAGTGTTCATCAAAGAAAATACACACCTGAGAACCGAAGTTCATCACTTGAAGGTAGTAATCGGTAAGTAGCAAATGTTTCGTTTTTTTTTTTTTGTTTAATTTATGTTTTATACTCTACGTTACAAACAAGAGTTTTTTTTTAATAATATAAACAAAACAAACTAATACAATACGGATTGTCGGCAAAGCCTGCATATCAATTAACAATCAAAGTCACACGCGCTGTCAAATGTCAATTGTCAAAATTCACACTGATCACCATCAACTCCTTATCCTTATTTTAATATATTTTCTTTACATATGTACATTAACTTTTTTTATTAATAGATTGATACTTAGTAAATCTCTCTCTCTCTCAAAGATCATTTATAGGCTGGCATTGTACTTTTAAATTTATTAAGGCGCCCTCTAGCTTGAAATTGTAAAACAACTAAGGACGTAACGTACGGCTTAATCTATAGATGGCGTTATAGCAAAATCTGAAACGCTGAATTTTCTTCTTTAGCCTAAAGAGCAATAATCTTTAGACAGATGGCGTGTAATGAAATTTTGAAAAGTTGTTTTACGGGTACTTCCGACGGCAATATCATATATCGTAGGTCCGTATCCCGTATGTTATTCCAGTTGTCCAGCTGTTTACGTATCAAATTTCATTGCAATCGCTTCAGTAGTTTTTGGGTGAAAAAGCAACAAACACACACACTCGCATCCTTACAAATTTCGGATTTATAATATTAGTAAGATTATATGGTTTTGTTGGTTAGTAATAATATTCCTTTTTCAATCAAGAATGTCAGTGTCTACTTATTTGGCATTTTTTAAATATCTCAATATGACCGTGATAGATCGTTCATCCCATTATATTATAATGAAAGTGGAGGAAAAAAAGCGAACTTATATTAATTATTCATATGGGCGTAGCTAAGGTTCAAACCCGAAACGTTATTGCATTAACAGTTTTATAATTTATTCTGTGCAGCGTAACTCATTTACATTTTTTTAATTAATATATAAGGGACGTCTGAAAATCAGCGCAGCAAATCTAAACTTTCGAATGCTGGGCAGCAATAGCTAAGACTCAGCCTTATGAGACATATTATGTAATTTAAATTCTATGTTATGTGAAAATGTTTGAAACAATAAACCAATTTATATTTTATTTATATACTTTATATGTTTTACTCCTTACAGACAGTCTTATCAAACTGTTTCCGTGGCTATCTGGAAAGTTGTTTTTCGGTTATTTTTCGGATACTCTTCGGAGAGAGTGCTGCTGAACTAAACTCTTCATTCTTCACTCGAATCGTAATGAACAGGAACTTAGCTTCGAGGCAAACGCGCAGTTTTGCTTACCAGCAGATAGTGAACAAACGCTTCCATTTGGTCTTAGTATTTAGTATAAGTAGCTAATACCTATCCTTCCCAAAATGTATTCAAGCATTTAAGTTTTTTTGAGAACCTTTCCTTTTCTTTGAGACTTTCGCCGAAGTACGCCATGTATTCAAATAAGTGACATTTATCATAAAGTAAATTTTGCGTTCAATTACTACGAATAGCACTTAAAGTCTGAAACATTTAACTTTGCGACAGACCTATTTAACTTTAAACAAATCCTGTCACAACAGGGGCGGCCAATTTTCAGTGGAATATTCAATCTCGCTTGTATTCAACACAGGCCGAAGTTATGAGCAGAGGTATTTACGGTGAAAAATGTTTAGACAAGTAGCCATATCAAGTTTTACTAAATTGGGCTAAAGTTCCCTAAAGATAAAGTTCCTTCCTTGCATGTTAATTGAATCATGATATTTTTAACATTTAGTTTTACAACAAAAGCTTTATAAAAATGTCTCCGCCTCGTGATCAAATTTTTTTATATTCTTTCAAAATTTGATTATATTGATACTTGATATTTTTTCAAAGAAATTTGATTAATCAATTATTTTTCAGTAAAGTGGCCTTAGCCCTAAGTGAAGTGAAACCTTATTTCATCAGCTATTTGCCAGAAGAAGTGCAGCCCTTTTGCAAATGGGAAAAAATGCATAGACACAGAACTTTCATATATTTATTGTATCCTTCTCATTTGTTTATTCAAAATTTAAATTTCATATATTTGAAAAGATGTTTTGTCTGGTGATTGATTTGTCTTGTGTAGTGTTACATTATCTCCAGTACAATACTCTTTAATTCATTAAGCATAATAGGTATACTATTATTTGGATGAATATAAAAGATATTTTAAACAGGTATGGTACCGAATCTCGTATTTCCCTGTAGTAACAACGTAAATATTTAGCTTTGTTTAATTAGATGTGTAGCATCTTTTTTCATGTTTCATCTTTTTTTTGGGAAAATATTTAAATAATTGTTGCCTATGCAACGAGTCAAACAAACATTGACGAGCGCTATTTTTCGAAACAAGAAGTTCAGTGGTGAGTGAATAACTCATTATTATTAATTGAGAAAAAAATGTACGTATTGTTTTAGAGAATGATATAATATATACTTCTTCGGATCCACGCTGCCGCAGTATATGCCGCAGTAATTGTAAAAACCATTAGATTCATTGTAATCTAACTCGCGAGATTGTAATCTGTCGATAAATTGTAATCCGTAACATTTATCTGCCATTTAAACATAACCAACCCATCACATTGAATGCCTATTTAGCAATTTAAATAGATTACAATTTACTCAAAAATAATGCTAGCCGTACGTTACGGAATACCTACGGATCATTTGTCGAAAAATTACAATCTCGCGGGAATGTAGCGAGCGACATTTTAATCCAACGATGGTGTCATTATGTTTAATATCCTTTTAATTTTTATCTCATTATCCAACAATAAGTCAAATTTTTATATGCGCGTAAATACAGGTAGTGTATTATACAGTTCTGGTATCGGTAATTCGGTAAAAGCTCAGCATACAAAGAATGAAAGTTGAACTACTGCCAAGTTCTCGAATTGTCCTGTTATCTTAAGTTTATAAACGTGAGAGGAAATTGGGTTAGCAATGCTGGGGACAGAAGTTCCGTGCTAACTAAATACCTGGTTTTATTTTCCTCGTACAGAAATTCCACATTCCCACCGTTTGGAGGTAATATGGAATTTTATATTTCCTATCCTAATATTGCATATACCTTCAAACTTGTGTTGATATTGCGAGCTACAATAAAAGATCTTTTTCGTGTGTTTGAGGAATGATGGATACTACGGTGATATCGTTTATGAGAATAGATTTCTAGCCCATGTATTGCACACTTTTCGACTTTTTTGACGAAGGGGAAAATGAATAACAATAACTGAAAATACTTAAGCATCCCAACAGTATGCTTTTTCTCGTCAAAACATTTTTTTACAAAAAACATTTTTCAAACATACAATAGAAGTGTATAGTATGACCCATTTATTTTCCACATGAGTTAACTTCTCGAAATATAGCCGGCTTACACAGCTGTTTGTAAAGATCGTCGATCTCTTTTAAATAACATACTATATTATTTTCCTGGAGGATTATTGCATGAATGATTTCACTCTGTCCTTCATATTCAAATAGGAATGCAATAAACAAATCCCATGTATATTATTGAAAATATTCAATCTCATTTCTATCTGCGAGCAATAAATATTGAAATAAGATATACCATCGAAGGAGACAAACATAAATATCACGGATAGCTTCTTTTCGATATTATTGTCTATGTAGGTTATAATGAAAACTTTCGAACCTAAATTCAAATTTTTCACATAGTCAGAAGTATTTTATACTAGACACTCGTCCCGGCTCCGCCCGGATATCAAGATTTCCATTTTATCCCAAGGCAAGATTTTGTCGGGATATAAAGTATCCTATAACCCAAGTCAGTTCAAATCCTCTCTGTTTAGCAAATTTCATCAAAATCCGTTCAGTAGTTAGAGGGTTATTGACGGACAAGCATCCAAAGAAACAAACTTTCACATTTATGAAATTATTTATAATATAAGTGTGAAGTGTGATCACATACATAAAATTGACAATTAATATGAGATGATAATCACACACATTATGATTTACATATTTAATGTCGTCTATAAAACAGTATTTTTAAAACCAAAAGTAAAATTTGTTTTGCTTACATATACTTACTATTCAAAAAGAAATCAATCTTCACTGTTAAACGGTTACATAGCTACTTTATATAAATAGCATTGCCACTGACGACGTGAGATGCCCTACAATATACTCCATTCACATAAAACATTGGTTATTTTCCTCTATCAACGCTTTATTCGAGCGGTTCACACACAAATGACAACATCATTAAATAGATTCCGTCCGTACAAGTAAACATAATGAATAAGAGCGATTTAGGTTGGGGTTTGGAACAAAATATATACAGAGTAATCTTACTTAATGTTAAAGCTTTCAATATTTTTGCTTACGTTCACAAACAAGGTGATTCAGAATAACTGCTGTACGAAAACAATAAAAATATAGCTATGTATGCAATAAGATATGGCAAAGTAAATCTTTGTTTGTAACTAGCTTAGATATCTAGTACCTATCTAGGTACATATTGACTTTAAAAAGTATAATTACTATTTATTAATTTCGATTTCGAGTAGACGAATTTATTAATTTCGATAATTAACTGAGCTCGCTTATTTACAAATGATTACGTATTAAAATATACTTAAAATTACTTTAAATGAGAAATTATTAATTCTAGCCTATGAAGTGTGAATGTGAAAGTCTATGAACAATTAAGTCTAACGATTAGATCTGTATTAGTAAAATATATAAAGAAAGGTCACGAATCGCTATGGTAGTTAGTAACTCCCTTATATAAATCGTAAATATATATGAAGCATACATGTTTTACAATAAAGAATCAAACGGGTTACGTGACGGTAAACAATTACCGTCTCTAATGAGCAACTCGCAGGTCTGTTGAAATTCACAGATTAAAGGGAAATGGGGTTACAGAAACCAACATCAACATGTTAACGCTTGTCACCCATGTCAATATAACATATTTGTCTTTGACAGCTATCCCGGGCCATACAATTTGGGGTAATTATAAATACGCAGCTGAGGCAGGTGACAATTATTATATCCTTATAAAATGTTCTTGGCTGTATTACAATACATACCGAACAGAGTTTCGCAATTCAACGTATTTTTCTAGAAGCTCAATAACAATTGATTATTCCCGTGTAGCGACTCACGATCCAGGCAAATGATTTTACAACCCTCTTATCATTCCCAAAGGGATAAAAATGCCGGAGTCGTACGCAAAGCCTCCGAAGTTTTCTTAGATATATGCCTTCTTATCTTCCTTTTATTTGTTTGCTTCGAAAGCTATGCTAAGAGGTCCTGGAAATTACGATAACATTTTTATCTGGGGGTATTATTCCCCTGTCTTGTTTTTAATCTTTTTATCCCGACCTTATTTTTTAAGTCAACAACATGCTTGTATTTGCATTCTGTTTGGTTGAGTCATGTTTCGTAATAAAATCTACTCATTAGGTTCGCCGTATCATACGGTTCGTCTGATTATTTCACAAATATCAGTTTTCACGCATTGCCATGCCTAAAGCATTGGATATAAAAATACTTGAATAAAAACATTACTTTCAACAATACATTTACTTCATTTAAAATTGTTCAAAATGAAATAATATACTTATTGCAAAAGCTTACCCACAAGTCTAGAACCGACTAGGTTCGTTAAATCAACGTGTTGTTGTTACAGCTGTAATCAAATGTTTTATCTAGGTCAAACCTTAGTCATATAGTTTTACATTCACAAGGAAGGTTTGGCAACAGATGCTCTAATAAAGCGACCATTGACTTGACCTAGGCTTTGATGTGAAATCGTAATTCTAAACGTTCCTGTGACCCTAATGTGAAGATTTAGTTCAATTGCTTAGCACATGCAAAATAGTAAAGTTACGTAAGGGCAACCTTTATTGACTTTCATTTCGAAGAATATAACTTCGGGCACAAGCAGGTATGTGAAAATTTCTGAATTGCACTATTCATAACTGAATATATTGCACATCGAAGAATATCGTAAGAATAATTTTGTTTTCTTGTATTCTGAGCTCCATAAAATGCAAGATAGCTTTAAAATGATATATAACTTACATTTAAACATTTTATAGAGAAGTTCTGAAACCAGTATAATGTATTTTTATTTTTGAAATATTGTTAAGAATGAAGCTCATATAGTAATACATATTTCAACTGTAAAAAAGCTGCGATTTTATTTAGATTTGTTCGATTAAAATTCACATAATTTACTAGCCACATTGTTCTTTAAATTTCGTGGGACGTTAGGGTAGTCCTACGCTTTAAATGTTTAGTAAGTATATCCCTAATGTAAAAATAATTAGGTTGTATCAAGTTGAATTTTTATTTACATATATATATATATAACCCTTAAAAGAGCATAATAATCAAAATTGTGATATACTTGTTTTCTACTCATTTTGGAATGAATGTTATGAAATGACACAATTACATCTTAGTTATGAGAAGTGTAGGTACACGTGGGTTAATCGCGTTTTAATTGGATGATTATGTTCGGAGTGCAGTCGCATCCTGCTCGCATTCGCGCTTAAAAGTTAGACAATTTAGAGTCATTTGTCACCTTCTAGAGATCCATTGTTGACATTAATTCACTTTTAGTTGAATCGCATTATTTAAATTTCATAACAAGCAGAATAAAATTGTCTTTACGTAAATCGTCTGGTAAAGTGACTCATCTGTTCAAGCGACCTGCCTCCACATTCAGGGGAGAGGCTATGGAATCCGACGAAAGAGTACGCTAGATATATTTTTCTCAGCCACCATCATTATTACTAATTGTATTTATTTAGATTATAATGTAATAACTCTCTTGTATACGACACATGATTTAAAACGAATGTATTGTTCTCAATAGTAAGTTTATTGTAAGCAGAATTTTGCGAAGATATGCCTTTGAGACATAGAAATGGCACTCTGAATAGACCACGTATGTATCAGAAGGCTGTAGCCTAATAGCATTAGGTGTGACGCTGCACTACTTCAATGAATAAAAGCATCTAGAGCCTTTAGGATGTGGCCATTCCATGTATATACTAAGGTTTTCAATGTTCAAAATTGGTGTGTAATTAAATTCTCAATAACAAAGTTTATGTTTATAATATTCATAAAGAAAATAATACTTAAGTAATAACTATTAAATAAATAATTTTTTTATTGTCACCAAAATGGATACGTACATAAGTTGCTTAAAAATAAGTTATACAACAAAAGTTTATCCAGTAAAAACAGGTGAAAGCCTCTGCTGCCGCATTAAACCGTGGCGTGTATAGCCCGCAGCGTCTATCATTTTATTATGTATACTTAACTATAAGGTTTTAAATTACAAATAAAGTAAACAGTAAAACATTGTGTGTGAAAAAAAGGTTTCATATTTTCGTGCACCTTTTGTTTTCAATGCGTCCTCGTCTCGTTTTTACAAACAAATGGCTAATGATATAAATTTTAGTGATTCCAAAACCCTTAAAAATAATAACCACGTAAGTCTGTTTATGGGATGATTTAGCGCAAATTCGTAACAATTACCTAAACATTTCAAATCTTGAACGCATACACGGCAAATTTTTCCACTGTTAAGTCGTTAAGTAGGTAATTAAAAACCTTGTAAATGAATGAACAATTTTGCAAACTGTTTGAAATTACTGTAATTTAAAGGCTCGCACACACCGACCCTTTGTCTGCGATTTGGCACATAATTACGCAAAGTATCCTTATAAGGAGTAGGTACATTTTCATACTAATTATTTTTACTTTCGTGCGCAAAAATAGCACTCAAACAAAAAAAAACTGGATCTTGTAATTCCACCTATTATATCAAATTCATCTAAATCTTATAACTACTTTTCCGGCGCCCGCGTAGTCAAATACAAAATTAAGCAGTCTCTAGATTTTCCGCATAGTTACCGTTTCCATTTGATTTTCGGAACAAAAACTATCCTGTGTCGTTTTTCAGGTCACAAACTATCATTGTAATATATTTCATCCAAATCTGTTTCGTGGTTTTGGAGTGAAACAGAGATAAGCAGACAGAGTTACATTCGCATTTATATTATAAGTAAGATGAAAAAATGTGCGATACACATTTTAGTAAATAGCATGAAAATGAAATACTAGTTCGCAATTACGATAGACCAACTAGAGTTAAGTATTGGTACTTACGCAGATTGTACTTAAGGTTCAAAGTGGGTTGAGCGAACTAAGTGCACGGTGAGCTATAAAGTGTAATCATTTGGATTTCTGTGTCTTTAAAAATATTAAACACATTTAAGATCACCAATATGAAAATATGGATTTTGGATTGTTCAGACATTAAAGAATGTATCAGTTGCATTCGCTTAATATCTAAAGAAAAAAAGATCAAAATAACCATTCTGGTCTCTCCTTATCTTTCCTTTATGTGTTTTATCATGATCGTGAATTGCCTTATTTAACCACTGTAATGATTATAATAATGTTAAACTATAATTTTTAGAAATTTCAGAATTATGTCAGATAATTTCGGTCAACAATATACCGCAGCCGCAAATACCTCAAAGGGTTACCCTTTCTCATCCTTTTCCATCCTTTTTTACCAACTTTTTGCATATTACAATCAATTTCTTTAAAAACAATACACTATTTCATTACAAGTTGTATGCAGTGGTTGCGCCCGCCCGCGTATATATCTTTATATTTTCCAATGGGTTCTTAACATTTTAAACTAGAAAAATATTTATACTTGTATCCGGTCGTACTTGTATATTGGTCAGAGTGGTGGGGAGCCGCCTTTATTTTTAATCGAACTTGTATACAGTTCGATTAAAGAGAAACAAATAAATAAAAGCACATACATCTTGACAGGTCACCTTTAAAACGTTTGCTATTATAAAACGAAAATCGATGTATTATCATATGCCTATGGGTTAGGGCTATTATTTATTTAGTATTTCATACTCAATCCTATGAATCACACAACAACATCAACACACAAACGTCCCGATCAAGAAAAGATTTCTAACATACATACATATAACAAGAATTTCTAACATAACGTAATCGCCACAAATTGTCATTGATTAAGATTCATGTATCTATGAATTTGAATATTTCCTACACATTTATTAATTTTAACATAATCATCATTAATCATCTCGCGTATATCTTTTTAAGTTTCAGAGATTACCACAACCAAACGAAAAATCAGCAATTATGTTTGCTTAGGCTTTGTAAATAAATTCAAAAAGTCTAAAATGACATGTTTCTGCAAGTCGACATCAATTGCCTTTTTCGCGTTAAAAGAAGAGAGGAAACAGATAGAATCAGAACCACCCCAACTCCTCCATGAAGAGGCTTCATGGAGTGACCTTGGTGAACCCTAGGTGACTTGTCTTGTAGGTCGCAATTACCGCACATTTCAAAACTGTGATAAAAATATGAATTTATGCAATTTAATATTTAACGTACAAGAATTTATGTGAACATGAGTCTTATTGGTCTGGATGAATAAAATCATCAAATATTTTGTATAATATGTTTTATCAAATTACTTGATCATTGTTATACGTCTCCATGAATAATTTAACAATGTGTTCAACTCATCGTGCGTAATTATTAAATAATTGTTAACAACTCTATATCAAAAGCCAGATCCACTAAACCTCACTTATATCTTATCTAAATGCGATGACTAATTACTATTTATAGTTTACGCAAATCGTTTATCAAAAGAACTTGAAAGAAGTTTGACACAATCAGGGCATAGCTACATGCATAGAAAGGGCGAAGGGTGTCATAAGGTTACATGGCCTACCCCATCGCCGAAGCGTTTGCAGGCAATTTTCAGTCTTGAAGCAGCACCCGAGAGCGGCGGATGGCTTCATCAAAATAGTCGCCTTGAAACGCGGGAAACTTAAATATAATCCGAAGCAATCTATACATTATATTTCAAACGTTTCTATAAGGTATATGTAATACATTCGCAAAATATAATCTTTTGACCGGTCATAAACTGTTAAACGCTACCATTGTTTTTCCAGTGTTGTGTTAACAAACAAATTGGTGCTTATTAGTCAGCTGCTATTACTGTCGTTTAGAGAAATAGTGCATTGTGATTGTGTGGAAAGTACTGAAAACTGTACTTACGGAACGTAGCTTGCAAAAGGCTACATAAGACATTAGTATGAATTTAATTGCGTCGGAATATTCATGAAAAGATTGTTCGTATAATAAAGCAGCGGCTATTGCGCCGTATACGTATTTCTATCGCGAGTATAGAAGTAATTAAGAGTTATAAGGGATTGTTAGACGGATGGTGTGCGATGGTGGCGCAATGCTGTGCCTGGAGTCGCTGGTGACGAGATGGCGCGAGCGTGGGGACCGTAATGAGAGACGAGCACGCTCGCGAAGCCTCTGCTCCTCGGCCGCTGACGGCAGCCTCCTGCAACTGCTGCACAGGCGAGCCAGTAGCGCTATGTAAGTTGTTAAAAATATACCCATAATTGCAACCAACAAGACTATTATTCGTTTTAGGTTACTAAGAAAAAAAGTACAATGCCGGGTGAAGTCACACCTTTGTAGGGCATTTTATATACGAGAATAATTATTGCACCACAACATGCTTTCCTTGTTAAAATAGTCAGATAAAGAAAAAATTAAATTTTTGTATTAAATTGTGGTTTGACTGCAATTTCGGATCGATGAAGGCGCGTTGCTGCATAATATCAATCATCGCATATATTTGTACTTATGCGAGTAGTTGACAGTTGAGGATCGCATTCAGGCGAATTTTTAAGCATTATTTTAGAAATAAAATCAATGAAGAGTCCAGTTATATTATTGTTCCTAAAAGTAACTGCAGGAAAGTACGACTTAAAGCAGTCTACATTTGAGTTCATGAAATTCTAAGTAAGCCGTCCCAAATCCTAGAATTTACATTTATTGGTGTTTTGTTAGACTTCTATGTCTGGCTATAAAATAGAAATAAAAAATATAGTTCGGAGCTTACATCAAGAACTAGTTTATAGCCTTTAGAACTCAGAGATGGCGTACATAACCAACGGTGAAAGAATTTTGGAAATCGTGCCTGAGATTACCAAAAACTAAATATTAAAAACATATCGTTCAAAGAAACAAAAAAAAACTTAAGCTTTATAATATCTACTAGCTACGCCTCGCGGTTTCACCCGCGTAAGTCCGTATCCCGTAGGAATATCGGGATAAAAAGTCGCCTATATGTTATTCCAGTTGTACAGCTGTCTACGTACCAAATTTCATAACAATTGGTTCAGCAGTTTTTGCGTGAAAGAGCAACAAACATACACACATCCTTACAAACTTGCGCATTTATAATATTAAGTTGGTATTGCATTTTATGTTCTTCGCTATTGTTTGTTTCCTGCAAACGAATATTTATCTGGCCAATCCTGATTTCAGCTTGTGACTTTCAGTATTTGATGTACTGGCCGTTTCTTTAATTAGCGTCATTGGGTTCAAAGCGTATCCATACCTCATTTTTACTTCAAGTTTAACGAAAAAAAGATTTTATTTATATACCCATGAACCGTGCAAAATAAAACTCATTTTCAACCGACTTCAAAAAAGGAAGAGGTTCTCTATTTAACTGTATTTTTCATGTTTGTTACCTCACATCTTTTTACGGGGTGAACTGTTTTTGATTATCCTTTTTTATATGAAAGCTGATGCCATTTCTTGTTGTTGTCATGTCCTATTGTTAAAAATAATTAATTAATAAGGAGGTTGATAATTCTAGCCGTAGAAAGTGTTTACACATTTATGGGTACTGAAAATACAAAAACAACAATAACACAAGATGTCTATTTTTTCCTGAGCATAAACATACATTAACCTAATTAAAACATTGAAACCTTTTTTATTTCTAAAACCTCTTCAGAAATTATTGTTTCAACGTGATTGTGTTGCTTATTTCTTTGTAAAATTCGTCTTTTCGCGTAAATGGAATCTAAATAATTTTGATTTACTTAAGTCAATTTATACAAATTATTTATCGCAATGATTTGAATTTATAAATATTATTGTTTTAGGGAGCATAGAAAAACAAAAGATGACTTGTTACAGTTGTGGCCCAGTTTAGTGAAGTAAATTGGGTCACTCAGAAGATCCCGAAGAGATGCAAACATGTACCAAACGATACTTAAATGAAAATATTACCGTTTAATCTCGTTTAATAGACAAGGGTCTATCTGCTTTAACAATGTCAAATCTTTATTTTTTCATAAACATGTATTCTATATATATTTCATAAACATGTATTTATACATGGTATTTTCAATTCCACAACAGGGCAGTATAATAATTAATTTTTTCCAAATTTATAATTCACTTAATACAATGATTAAATTATTCATTATTAGATTTGAGATGGCGTTGTGTTGGTTATAATAATAAGAGATTTTTTTTATTTAAAATTTTTTTATACTCGATGCAAACGCGAAAACCTCTTGAGTATTTAGAATCAAAAAATGAGGTTAGAAAACTTAACATTAACGTGGGTTGGATTTGTCGTCATAGCTTATTTGTTATGTGGTAAATGTAAGAGTGAAAATACATTTATTTTGGGGTGTAATTAAGAAGATGAGCTAGCAACACGAAATCATGGGCTTCAAATATTATTTTTCGCATACATTTCCTAAGGATTGGGTTAACCTTATTTAGATTACAACCAGTAATTGTTACCATTTATATTTTTCGCTTTTTTATAGATGCGTCACCTGATGGTAAGTGACCAGCGTCGTCCATATAATAAAAAATTCAGAGGCGTTTAAGTTTAAACGTCAGAGGCGAGTGTTATATTATCTATGGTCAGGAACACCGCGAATGTACTGCCGGCCTCTTAAATAAGCTTTCTTCTTGAAAGTTCTGAGTCGTACCCGTCTGGAAAGATCGTATGAGGAAGTTGGTTCCATATATAATGTTCCTCGCGGAAAGAATCTTCTTTTGAGGCGCGCAGTAGTAGACTGCCAGCAGCCAAGGAGGTGAGGTCGATATTAAAGTTTATCTAATTAAGACCTACCTACCTACCCTAGGTTATGTAGTAGTCTCTATATGACAGTCTATTGTAATTTTGTTTAAAACCAAGTAATAAATATTGAAATATTTTGAATAAAAAGTACGACAATAAGAAAGGGAAATAAATAATATTTCATAAATACGACAATGAGAAAGAAATAACATCCCATGTACTGAAAAATTTGAATGCATAATAAACTTACACAGGACCTTACACCGATTAACGTCCACCGCAATTTATCATAAACCACCACCTCATCCTACTTGTCCTCTCAAAGCATAGATAAAACTTGCGCAGATAAAAATTCAAATTGAATTCCTTTGAATAAAAAATGCAAACAAAGTAGCGTGCCAACTTATAAAGCTTGGACCGAATATGAAATTTGTTAAACGTTTTAATTAATACTTATAGCTGAAAGTTAGTGCCTTTCTTCTCTATTTGATTGATGTAAATTTACTGAATTATTAACATTATATATTTAAAGGTCAGCGTTGAATATCTAATCTAGGAGTAACTTTTTACGGAATAAATTTATTTTAACTAATTACCTATAATTAGCTATTTGCTTCATGTATTTTATAAAATACTAAATAATTTTCACTATTTTGATTACAAATTGGATTACATTTTTGATAATATTTGATTTGTCGAAGTAGTGGATAGCGTATACGACTACATCGAGAGAACAAAAGAAATGATACTGGAAACTCTCCCGTGGTTCAAAGAGCAGCTTAGTGTACTACTATCAATCAGATCTCAGAAGAACTATCATTATTACTAATTATTAATGTATGTTACATTGCTTATTCATTACACTATAATAAGTTATAACTATTACAATTACCTAAAATAGGATTTTTATTATTTAAATCTACTAGTCTCTCGTCCCGGAGGATTTCTTCTGAGCTGTTCGTGTGTTTTTTTAACAGTTTTATTGAAGACAACGACAAAGCAAAATCAAGAAGAATCGTTCTGGAGTTCTTCAATTGTATAAAAACGAAAAATTATCAGATGTCGATCTGTAAGATGGCAAAGCCCTAGCCCGAGGCGTAACGAATATCTTTAAAACAAACATTTTGAACCAACGACGGCATTATCGTTGATTTGAACCACAACCCATCACTCGACTTCAAGTCAAAGGATGCCAAGAAGTCAGAGAAGATAATTATAACATTTAAGTATAAAATTGAGCGATATTCACAAGGCCAATCTTAATAATACTAACTAAGACTCTTAAAATTAGTGGCTACTAAAGATACTTACGCATCGAATATCTTAGTTCGTTTTTTTACTATTTTGATGCTTTTAATGATTTCAAATTGAAATGGTATTAAAAAAATTGTAAAAGAAGAAAGAAATGCAATCACATAATATACATATATAATTTCAATAACTATAATTACACATAATACTCTGCACTCTCGTTTATGTAAATTGTTTTAAATAAGAATATAATCTCCATTCCCACCTTGGGTTCGTTCCATTGATTAAGTATTTATCCCATTTGAGATCCGATAACCCCATTGGTAAATAGGAAAGGAAACAATTTTACTCATCGTTGGATAAATGACAGGACAATTATAGAAATACGTTCTAAAATTAATCTCTGAGTGATCTTTTCTTAATAAACATTTTTTATAGCGGGCAACTGAGCTAGTGGTTCGCCTGATGTTAAGCGATGCGGGTTAGGGATAAGGAAAGGATTGAGGACTGGAAATAATGAATGGACTGGGAGGGGTGAGAAAAAGGAAACGTGCCTCCGGCTCCCTCACTCACCGTATGAAACCCAGTAGCATGCTACTATTTCACACTGATCTTCTGTGAGGGTGCTACTTTCCCGATGCGAACTTATCCAATTCGCACTGAAACGTGTTCGACTCCCACATTAAAAATGTAAAACACATTAAAGATGCATGTACAAATGGTTAATGAAATAGATATTATGTTTTTTATTTCAAATCTATTACAACTTAAGATACAAATTATTAAATTTGTGCTATATTATATAGAGCTACTATATACAAAAACTACAAAAATCTTTATTGTTATAATATATATGCATACAATACTTAATATATTTACCATTGAAACTTAAGTTTAAGCGGCCAAAAATTTACATCCAAAAACAAATGCAGGTGCTTACTCATATTAGATGTCTTTGCATTATGTAATCTTATAAAATCCTTCCATTCCTTAAAGTTCTGACCAAGGATGAGAGTCCAAGTATCGGACGTGTTTATTCAACGGACACTCTTGTTATATCCAGGAACTGCACGATTAGCGAGCCAGATACCGCGTCAATTTGACGCCTCTCCATGAAATGATAAATATGACCCAGTTGCCACTTTGGCTAGCCCGTGACGTGTTTGTGGCGACCGATACAAACCCACATGTTGTGGGGTGTATAAGCACACGGCATTTTGTGTATACAAAGTGCAGTTTAGGCCCTTGAAGCGTGCCTTGATAAATGACGCCCTTGTTATTTATGCGATAAATGTATCAAGAGCGATGAGTCTGAGGATATTTATGTATATCTGGTTGCTTCGTGCGTGTTAAATCTGTAGAAATATACAGGATATATAGTTTTAGAGTTTTCTTTGAGGAATATTTTAAAAAACATATAGTAATATTAAATCTTATTTAAAACACTGTCACCTTACATAAGTGACCTCTATTGTATTCTTTCTTATTTATGTTTATGTGTCCATAATAACCGTGGTTTATTTATTTCTTTCTTATTTAATCTAAAAGTGTGCAAAGAAGTTTTATCGTATATAGGTACAGTGAAGAAATCTAGAATATTTTGAATTCGTGCAGAATAGAAATAACATTTGAAAACTTTTGGAATGAACGAAATTTATGTTTTGCTATTTTGCATGCAAACTAGCTAGATGGATTTAAATCGCAACATGTAACGTATGATGCGGTAAGAGAGAAAATAGAAAAATAACTGAAGTTGCATTTTTATATACGTATTTTATGAAATAGTCTATTCGTTTTTACGAAAGACTGCATAATTTGGTCGTATTGATTTATAAATCGAGGTCTCTTTTGAAGTTTTAACGAAGTCAATTCGTATAAATTAATCGAATTGATACAAATGGATAATAATTAAAATCATTCATTAACGTCTTGCACTGAGCATATTATTAAATAACTTCCACAGATTTTTATTATTTATTTTGTATCATATTTTATAAACTCTTGCTAGCTAAAGTTCGTAAAACCCAACTATCATTTGTATCTCATTTGTAATGTGTAATATTGGAATACTTTAATGCGTATGTTACAGCTAATTACCCGATTTCCAACGTATACGATTACTATATTATTAATATATTATTACTATATTATTTATTACTATATTATTACTATATTATTACTATATTATTTATCATATTTGTCGGAGGCCTATTTCCTTCTCCTAGACCTTCCCAGTCTTTTCCTTATCCCTTAAAAGCGGGCAGCGCATTCTCAGAGGTCTGAGCCTCTGCGAATGTTCATGGGCAGTGGTGATCGTTTAGCATCAGGCGAACCACCAGCTCAGTTGCCCGCTATGAAAAAAAAATCGTATGCGATTTACAATGCTTTTTCCCTAGTTAACTAGTTGTAACTAAACGCCTTTGTAACAACTAGTTCCAACTAGGGAAATTATTGAAATGGAAACATCGAAAAAGTGATTGGAATTTTTTCGGTTCCCTTAGGAGTTAGGTGTATGATGATATGACTGTAACCATAGTCAAGATTTATTAATCGTTAAGCTTTATAAAACCATATTATGACTCTTTAATAATTATACTGCTTAGGCCTATAAAATTAGTAGGTAGGACCAAAATCGCTTATTGCTTCATTATTCAACCCTCAACAACAAAACATAAAAGCCAATAGTACGTTGTTCATATTCATGACTCGATGAAAGTTATCACTACCTAAATAATTCATACATACGAAAATTTATGACAACAATGTCATAAATCTAAATAAACATAAATAAAATTAATGAAACACGTCGCAACAACGTTCCGGCATTTAATTTGCCGGTACGTTCAGAAAGGTAAATTGGTATAACAATCTGTTCAGTCACGCACCTTTGAAAAGTTACAACCAGTGAAGGGGGCAAATGTAATATATGGTAGAGCAATGAATCCCAAGATTTAATCCTGAATAACAAATAAAACCTAACATCCAATTGTAATCTAAGAAAGAACTAATCGTTTTCAAAAGATTTGTTACCTACACAGTACACGCTCAAGTAGCCTTATAATCATCATATTCCTGGAACTACGTATATGAAAGCATTCTTATTTTTCATGGAAACGTAACGAAAGTACGGACCACTTATACTTACGTTTATGCAGGTTTCAATGGTGTAATTCCTTTTTTATTCTACCGTTTAAATAACATTTTGACCATTCCATTACATTTTTTGTTTTTGAATCCATATTTATTTCGTATGCCATGGTATATTAGCATATAGCAAGAGTACACTTACATCAACATAATGACTACTATTCGCTAACCAACATTACATCACGCAGTACCAGCACATGTAAATAAGTATACAGGATGACCTCATTAAGTTTCACGAGTTAAACCACAGCACTAAAACAGTCGTCTCAATTAATTATTCGCTCCTATAAATCTGCGGCTCCTCGTTATTGAATAGCAGTAATATTATCCCTGTCTCCTCTCATGTCCCAACTCCAAAACCGATGTAGGTCACCGCAGATATTAAACGATTTCGGCTTTGAATTTTGTTTTCTCATATTTTTATTTACGGCTACGTGTAGGTGCCCAGTACTCGAATTACTCTCCCGAATTAAACCATTTTGAGAATATGTGGACTAATTACGTACCATGCTAATTGAACTTGCGCATTGTTTACATGTGACTATTCAATATAAATTGGTACTACTACGTCTTCGTTTTACTGTTAACAATTTTCGAGTAACTATTACAAAATCTGCATCAAGTTTACTGTAGTCAGAATCAATTAATAACTACAAAATTTAATTATTACCTTGAATTTTATATAAAATTATTCTGAAAATATTGAATAAATTAATTATTTACTACTCACTACTACTCTATTAAAAGTATTCACAAACAAACACTAACCTAACCTAATATTAATTTTGAAGCGGTGTTCCTTTACACATATATAATGAATGACTCTTTATATTTCAGGAATAAAATCATAAATACCAAGCAATTACATATGCTAATAGTGCTTTCAGAGTCTAGTGAATCAATGCCGCCATAATCTCAATAGTCCTAGTATAACCAGTGTAAATGCAAATTATACCATGACGCCATCCCCCATTACGACTGTCAGTTCCCATTAGCACAACTCGCAAGCTAAATTTACGATTCGAGTGTTATCTAATTAGGAGAGCGATGCGAAGTAGTACTTGAAAATAAATTTCAAGAACATAGACCAAGACCTGAAAATCTAATCAAATTTTTTTGTTTCTCAACCTACTCTAAGTTTGAATGAGAATTTTAGCGCACTGTCACGTCGGTTATGAAGGATCTTGACATGGAAACATTGTAATTTGCTGAAATTTGGGATACTTTTTATTGTTAATCTGTCATCAAGCTCTCATATATTTGCACGATCAATTCGTGGATATTCCAAAAAAAATATTTTTCCACTTTGATGTCCAAATGTCCTTATTTTACGGATGCTTGGGGGCAGAGAGTCACTTGTCATCCAGGTGTCCGCCTCCTCGTTTATCAACATAAAAATTCTCCAGAAGAATTCGTAAAATTCTTATTTAATACTTACCTTGTTGACAATAATGTATTTTTTACTTTTATGTGCCTTAAGGTTAGATAATTTACTTTGAATTATGATGTCTATCGTTTATAAAAATAACAATACATTACAGTTATTACTTAAAACGTCTAATATAGAAGAAGCAGTAAGGTAAATTGTTGTCCTAACGATGAGCAGGACATTTATTCAAAACTGAAATGTATTTTTTTGGGAATAATTTAATGATTGTGGCAAGATTATGTGTAATTTATTTTTAAACAACATGATTATCTTTCGAGCATACGCTATTTCGTGTATGAATTCACCCTATGTTTCCATGACTGGGTATGTAGGTCACTGAGAAAAATATAATGGATGTCATGCTCGTCATATTTTTGGATCGGACGTGATTTTGATCGGATTTCTGTTTGCATTGAAGTGGAGTATTGTACAACTGCGTGTGAAAAAATACTAGCTAACACGAAAAAATAATGATTTCCTTATTTATTTTTACGTAAATTTAAATGAACTCAGTCAAATTCAGTGTGAACCTATGAATTATAACTAGAGCTATTTTAAGAAATAGTTTTAATTTCTGTATACAATTTAAAAAAAAAGAAGTCTTCAACAGTTACAGAGTACAAGTTACAAAGTAATGAAATCTTATTTCCTTGGCATATGTGCCTCAAAATAAATAAGTATATATTAAAATGACCACTAAGTATGTTCAGGGATAGTAATGTTTTCTTTCGCAATGGAATGGCGAACTTAATATCGTCACTATATATTTATTATCTGAAGTAACCGATCTAAAAATTTAAAAGTGTAGCTTTCAAATGCATAGCTATCTATGCAATGCAATTTCGTTTACAATGCAATTAAGGTGGCAGTAAAACGGATCGCGCGAAATGCTCTCTGCAGGCAATTTAGTAAATGAGCCATTTCAGCATTTTCAAATAAAATACTCATTAAAAATTCCATACACAACGGTTTTCCTTATTCATTTGCCGCGTCGAAAAACTATAGGACGAGAGAACTCTTCAATTAGTTTTCTTTAGTAGATTAATGATCAGCACGGCCAATTTGTCTGTATTGAGTCGAACAAATTGTCTATGGTAATTATGAACTTACTTTTTATAGCAGAAAATCTAGGCAATTCTTGTAAAAAATACACAAAATCATCATTACCATCAACCCATACATGAAACCCTCATCGGAATGAGGGTTCAGGCCATAATCCACCATGCTGACCAAGTGCGGGTGGCATATGTCACAGGTCGAACTTGTAATTCTTCGACATACCGATATTTTTTCATACTTGTCCGGTCTTAAACCCCTGACTCTTTGATTTAAGCCCGGGGTATTAGCCACCTAAAAAATACTGTTCATGTATCAATAGTAATTATTGATATATAAATGAACATTAGGTAATCTAATATTTCAGAAGTCCAAACATAACCGCATATAATATATGGTTGTGTTTGGCCCTTTTTTACACCTGGCACTATATGAAAGTACTAATGATACACCTAAACAGGTGCTACGAAAAAGATGACTTCGATGATTTATTTCTACAGGATAGAAGTAGGAATGAAAAGTTCACAATCGGTTACGTTATCGCAAGCGTCAGTACAGTCGTTGTATTGTAGATTAACAACATTGATACACAAACCACGATCATAGGGGCGTGCTGTTTTTAGGTACTATCTATATTCATTAGGTATATACAATTTGCAGTATGGAATAGCTTATAAAGATAACATATTCACAATATATTAAGATATTATAAGAGAATCGAATTATCAAATCTCTTAGGGGAAAATGTTTCCCGAGATTAGGTAAACAACTCTATCCTTAAGCACATTTAATAAACTGAAAAATCATTACGACTTATTGATTTATTAACATTGAACCGCTGTGAATTTTATGTTATCACAAGTCTTCCGTGGAAACATTCATTGCTATTCATATACATAGATATAAAAGCATTAATATTGTGCGTATTGAGGAAAAGGGGTGAAATAAGAAACGTCGCCTACAGGCATATCGACTAGAAATTGGCGAGGAATACCGAAGCCTCTAGAAAGTTCGTTGAATCGCCAAGTTTGTCCCTTTATGTATGCAAACGTTTTATACGACATAATTGGATCTAAGTTTGATTTTCAGTCATCTCTATTAAATTTTTGATAACTGCGTTAATCTTAAAATTAAAATTTAACAATAATCAGATCAACGAGAAATCGAGAACTTAGATTACATTTATGTTTTAATCATCGATATTTTGAACGTGCCTGTCAAAATTTAATTAAATAAGCAATCCTTCATAAAGTGAGCGTGTTCAATAATCTAGAGTGCGAATTCAGTGCCGTTTTTTTATCATTTACGAAATTTCTCTCGTCAAAACTAGGAAGGATATGAACACTTGTACAAAGTGGTGTATGTATTATGTAGGACATAATAAAGCCTTAAGATGTTATTATCATTCAGCTCTCAAAGCGGAAAACGTTCCAATAAAGAAACTTTAATTTATTTGGCACACCTACTTGTAAAAAATTCATTGAAATTTAATTACATAAGTGAGTACTTTGAAATCCTTATTATAATATGTTATATAAGCTTTCGGCATTCGTCAATTAGTATTAGGAGTTATTATAATAATTGCAACGAGAATAAAAATTTTCAAAAGTAGATAATGAATATCTGCTTAACCCATAGACTTCCAGTGAATTGCAATTAAAAAGAACAAAACATTAAATAACGCCGCACTATGTTCAGTTTAAAAGCGTCTACTTAGTTGTGCAAGCAAATTTTGCAACTGTCCCATAATAGTTATGGGACTTCAGTAACTTTGAAATGTAACATTATTATAAAATTACGCTGTACACGTATATACATATATAATTTTATATACTTTTATAGAGACTAGTGTCATTAAATAGTTGATCCTTGACTATCCTATTGGATTGTATTAGAAGGCATATCACGACGATAACCAATATATGTCATATTATTTTATTTTATCATACGTGACTGTGTTTCTGACGACGGTCAAATGTGTAACACGGTTAAAGCTTCTACGAATGCCCACTTTTATCCTAAACTCAATATTTTTTTTATAATTGAAACTTTATCAATATATTTAGTTGTTTTTATTTTAATTTTAGGACTTTTTAGTAAATATGAGTAATCAAAGTAAGTAAAATATATTTGTATTTATTCACTATAAGAGGATCATTGAAGATCTATAGTATTTTGCTGTATAAAATCGATTTTAATTGAGATATTAGATTTCAATGGAGGTTAGTTAGATTTTAATTATGATTACAGTAGTAACAAATATTTTTAAAAGGAGCGACGTGATTCTCTAATCAATTCTTGGATTTTGAAATAATCTTGTACTGTTATGCATAGTGATTTATAGTCACCTAACACCGATATCAAAAACGCTATATGAACTTTGGTTAAAGCTGCTTAGCCATACATTTACTCAGGGTATAAAAACAAACATCGCGCGAGTTTGGGTTAATCCGTAAATCCACAACGACAATAAGATTACGCGTTTATTATAAATATTAGATAGTCTTTTAATGAAAAGAATCAAAATCAGAAAATTTAATTTGTTACACTGAAAGGCTTGATATAAAATAACGCAGTCCAGTAATTGTAGGAAAATTAAATTAGTTTCGCAGCTTAATTTTTTTTATTTCATTTCAAAACGCCTATTCCTGGTAACTCTTTTTTACACGCTTTTGTTAGAATTTCATCATCTTTTATTAGTTTATCTTATTATGCTGATTGTAGCTCTCTATAGACTAAATGAGAGAGAGTGAATTTAGTTGACTTTGTCATTAAATCGCGCGTTTTTTTTATATTTATGTAGACATAAAAATAAAAAACGGTTTTCGGTTCAAAATGAAGCATACCTGGATGATTCTAAGACGGAAATCCTCCGTCTTTCAACAGTATTAACTATCATCAAAACTGAAAGAAACGAATGCTAGGCATATATCGAATTATATTTATCGCCGAACCATAATACATAATTGAGAACCTGAGAGAAAATTTATTAGAAAAAATAAAAATGAAAGCAAACAATCCCGATTTTCTGTAAACACGTCGATTAAAACATATACTTAAACTTTACATGAAATGAGTTTTGATATCTAATCTTTTCCAAAAAAGCTATGCAGTTGTATGCAACGCTATAAAAAAATGTATAAAATAATGGCTACAACGCATTCATAGCGGGCTTGCGGGGCTTGACTTAATTACAGCTGGCCCACTTCGACACTACATGTGAAATTGTCGCATTCATTTTCTAGCATTCATTAACTCTGTACGAGCTTATTGAAAATGATAAAACATTAACTTAGAAATATGAATGTATTTGTAGGTGTTTTAGTAAATTTATATTGCATGGTGGAAATAATCCGTGTAGATTTTTTTAAATTACAATTGGTGGTTACTATATATTTAAATATCAATAACTAAACGACAAAACATATTTAGATTCTTACATATTTATTCCGAATGTAGAGGCGAGCAATTGCTTTTATATCTATAATTACAAAATTCCCGAGTCCCAGTGTTTCAAACTTAAACATTTATTAAATTTATATATTCAACTAGACTTCGAAGCGCTTTTGAATCGTCTAAATAAGGAAAAATAATAATTTACCGCACATTTACAGTAAGCAAACTTCTCAAAACGGCTTTTGAGAGGATATTATGGCAGAAAAATATTTGCTAGGTCAGATATTAACTATTATACGTTATGATGTCATAATATATTTACACAGCCTACTGTGTAAATATATGTTGTTACTGTTACTCGTAATCTCTCATACTTTAATTAATCATAAATCAAGATGCATGAGCTTTATTACTATTACGTTTTAAATTATGAAATTCTTTGAAACAGTCAAAAGACCAATCTTTTGAAAAATAATTTAAGTGGAAAATTCGTTTCAGCATACATTTTCATCGCGTCCATCTCGTCGCATTCCCGTTGAACAAAGCTTTCATGCCATTGCTTTAATTAAAGTATCGTTAAGCCTTTAAAGTACTTTTTTATATATTAATAAATAGATAACTAAGGTTTATAAGATGACCCATAACCAATATATGTGTTTTTTGACTAGGTTGCTGTTTTTAAAGTAAGGCTCCTGAAGGTTCCATGTATTTTAGAATTTCAAAGTAGTTGTATCTCATAATGGAACTTGCCCAAAAACTTTTGGATAGAAGCCAAATTTAACACATAACCATAATATGTATAATATTAAAAGTGCTTACATTAGCGAAACTTTACAAGTACACACGCGAATTTCCTTTAAAATCCGTTAAAAAGTTTTTAATTTCTAAATGTATAATACTCGCGTGAAATCAAACACAAGAAAATACTATTATGAAATATTCTTAAATATAGATACTTTTATACATAGTTTTACGGAATGAAGGTAGCATAAATTGAATATTTTTGTTTCCATGAATATCAAAATATTAATTTACGTTTCATTGTTACCGTACTCCTTTGTACTCAAATTCATTGTTTTTGAGAAGTATTATAGACAACACTTGCATTAACCCAATTTCAGTAACGCAAGGTTCTGCACAGGATTTATATTGTTTCGTCGTGAATTTATCGTTATAACTTCGATGTTGGAATACACCTGGAGATAAGTGTCCAATTGGGAATGCATAGCTGTGCAACGTTTGCTATTTTATTTTTATTGTATTTTATATTTGGCACTTTGTAACTTGAAACAAATATTCTCGGGAATCGTTTGAAAATACTATTGAAATGTGTTGTGTTTTGTAAGCCTTATATTTGTACTTTTATTTTAAAAAGAACTTGAAATTTTTAAATCATAATTATATGAATTCTTAGCTAACTCAATTAGCATTTGAATTGAAGAATTTATTTCTCCATATAACGCTTCGAATCCCAACGCATGCCTATAATTGAAGCTGTAGATTTTTTTTTTTTGATGTTGAAAACCCTGAAGGTTTTTAGAGTTGAAAAAAAAACTACATAACAACCTTTCTTAAAGCAGACAGGCAAGCAACTTTGTCGACTTTTACGTTTACCATAGCAAGCTTGATTTAAGTATTCAAATAAATGTATCTTATAATGGTAAATTAATCAATTGAATAAAAATCCATCAAGACACAAATCTATTAAATCCTCATCAAATCGCAATAAACGATGAACCGCCCTGAGCATAGATAAAGAGATTCCATTCCGGAGACAAAGGACGTTTAGATCTTTGTTCCTAATAGACAGTGACGCAAATTTCCCATTCGGCAAACTTTTGTAGAGGAAATTCAACGTCAGTCGTCCAAATAGAGACCCGCTGTCGTTCACTACCACACATGCTACACTGAACACAACCAATTAATAGCCGTAGGAGTTCAAAGCGGGATATGAATACAATTATTGACGGTTTCGAGCTTCGCCTAAAATGATACGGTGAAAACTCTGCAGAGAAAAGTTATATATATTTTGTGAATTCAAATATATTTCTAGCAGCTTTCATGGAGGAATAATGTTGTATATTACTTCTTGTTATATCTTTTTGCTGATTTACTTTAATAGTATAC
Organism: Zerene cesonia; assembly: GCF_012273895.1. Lineage (NCBI taxonomy): Eukaryota > Metazoa > Arthropoda > Insecta > Lepidoptera > Pieridae > Zerene > Zerene cesonia. The sequence continues at coordinate 3,149,528 of NC_052112.1, read as the reverse complement.
TGTTACTTGAAAGAATGATTTGCATAGAAAACGTGTTTATAGTTTATACAGGAAAACTGTATTTCCTCAGTTAAAATATTCTAGTGCTATCAGCAAAAGAGAAAAATGGATCTTTTGTAATTGATATTTTGTTCCGTGACCAGGGCGAGACAAGGTTGATATTTATTAAGTTATTCCGCGAGTAAAGGGCATAAAATTCATTTCATTAAAACCTTTTGCAATTTTTAAAATCAATGCTGCTATTGCACGTAAAGTTTCCGAGAGTATCTGGGCTAGATGACAATACAATGTCAATTGAATAAGGTCGAATTGGAACCAGGTGTTTTAGTTTATTTAAAACGTTTGGAGTTTTATGATAAAGTTATATTAAATACGCAATTGATTATCAAATAATTGAATGTCTTGAGTGAGAACAAGAAAAGTGTATTAGAAACGCATGTACGCTCCATTAAGCTGGTTTCCTCTAACGTCCATCGATTATGTTGATGTACTTACTCCTTGTTAATTATGTTACCACTTACAACATTCTGTACCTATCTATAAGTTTCATATCGCTCTATTCTAAAACTGAAGTTTCTAAATATTTATTGTTAAGAAACAGTTTTATAGTCTAAAGCCAATAGTTATAAAAAATTTCTAACAATTTGATTCTTAGGTATAAGCTAAGTTTAGACTAGCAAAGTTAGTTAGCTAATATAATATATATAAGTTTAAAAACCATTGTATAAATGCAATCTGAAATTTAGAAGTTTTGTATTTGATTAGGTCTAAAGTGACTTTATCATGTTTTTGATTGGAATTTGAAAGAAACCGCTGAATTTTAAAGATCTTAAATAGATATCCAATTGAGTTTTTTAAGTGAGTTGAGTGTAAGAGCTGGAGCACGGATTAAGCCAGCTTCCACCGCAAGGAAGGTACTGCACCCCCACAGACGATCGGCGTGAAATAGTAGCATGCTACTCTGTTTCGATCGGTGAGTGGGGGAGCCGGAGGCCCATAACCTTTTTCCTCACCCTTCCCCGTCCATTCCTTCGTACCGTCTTCAATATTTTTCTTATCCTGTAACCCTTAAAAGCGGGCAATGTATTTCGCGACACTATCTCTGCAAATGTTCCTGGACGGTGGTGATCGTTTATCAATACCACCAGCTCAGCTATGTCCACTCTCAAATGAAAACACACACACATAAACTCATAAAATTTACTATTTTATTGATTATTGATAAATTTGAAAATCTCTTTCCGTATGTCGCTTCTTCCCGGTTTAACTACTGAGTTTTTTAAGTTTTATCACATTTAGTAAAATTGCATTCTGTTACATACTATATATATGTTTTGCATAATACCTCTTCTTTATAATATTCTGATTATTAGATTCAGATTACAAGCTGATAACATAATCTATTACAATTTAATAATACGATTCCAATGCGACGGAAACGTTTGTTAATTTCGTTTGTTTATTCCACGCTGTGTGTCTATTTAAGATAAAATTATTGTTTCTGTACTTGACATACAGCGACGACGGATCATTTGTTTTGTTTGAAGATTTCTGTTTTATCTGTTACACGTTTCATATTAAGTCATTGTCATCCTCTGCGTCCTGACGATTCAATTAATTTGAACAATTACAACATTTCTATACAGTTTGGTCATTATCCCAGCTACTGTTGGTAGCAATATCAATCAGAATATTATATCTGGAAGATAATATGTTTATTGAATGATTCTTCTTTACAATAAAGGTCAACGTGAGATAAATCCTAAATACACAATATAATATACGCTGATTTATTTCTTTTTAATGTGAAACATTTTTTCTGTTTATAAATATAAATATTTTTATGTTTTCACAATTGTATTATTGAACACAATAAAAATGGTTTGATTGTGAGATCTCAACCAAACTGTGCAAATTTATTTTATTCTGTACTAGTTTCTAATTTGTATTATAACAAATTTAATTATTTTAAATGATAAATATATTATAGACTATCTGCTAGTCTCACCTTTCCTAGTCTGGACTTAAAATAAAAAAGATTATTCGGTAAAGATGTATCAACTGCTAAATGGTCAAATATGTTTTTAAATCGGTCGAGTAGTTTAGGTTGTTAATAGCAACAAAAAAATCATTTTTTTCCTATTTATACTATCAGTATAGTTACTAGCATAGTATTGCATTATCTGTGGCTTTCCACACTATAATTCAATCGGCTAAAGAATTTGTTTGCCTGTTTTGTAATGCGCTAGTCTCAAAAACTACACGATTTCCAAAAATCTTTCGCCGTTAGACGTGTACATTTGCTTATGAATGCTTTAGGCTATATATACCGCGGGCGAATCCGGGCCGGACAGTTAGTCATGAATAAACGTCATTTCAATTTGGGAATAAAAGGTCGAGTAAACACTTGTACCATCCAAGATCCTTATACGAGGTCTTTGTTCAGAAAACCCTCTCTAATGATACCTTTCCACGGAATGAACATGGTGTGTAAGCTTTTCAACTTTTTGACCTTCAAGCCTCTCTCTTAATTACTAATACATCAGCATTAATCTTCTTGTTCTTTATTTCCATATAGAGACGTTGAACGTTTATTTATGTGGTAATTCGCTATTGAAAAGGCATTTCTCGTGAAGAAATGTATTTTTCTTTTTAGTTTAATATTACTGATTGTTTTTTTTTTTAATACAATGGAAAAAATCCTCTTATTATTTAATGTATTGTGACTAATCATAATAAATTTCTCAAACGTTTTCATTACATACCTTTTCTTTTATATGTTGTGTCAATAAGTTCTTAATAAGTTCTACTTTAACGAACGATATATTATAAAAAAAGCAAAGATTTGAATGCTAGTTAATAAAGTCCCTACTATTAGTAGCTACATCATTACAACATAGACCACTTCTCTTTTGGTGGGTATATAATATTATTATGAAAGGAAAGGAAAAGTAATAAATTATAAGAAAGGTACAATGATTCCTTTTAGCATATAGCCAAAAGACGACCGAAGTAATAAATTCAGAGGGCGAACGTTTCGAGTTTTTGAGTGGCGTCCATATTGAATTTATGTCGAGACTGAGCCACGGTCGAGTACCTACCTACCGTGATAACCGCTAACTCAAAAATTGCTTGCTAAAGAAACTACGCTCAATTAATATTCTGCTTAAAGGCAACAATTTATAATAATAAAACCACAGAAACAAATTATCAGTTAGGACGGTTAGTCACCAAACAACTGATTGACTGTGATAAGTAATTTGAAATAATAAATATTTTATATTCTCTTCAAAAAAGCTATTGTTGCCCATATTAAAACTGTATCCTCTCAAATTATGAAACTATTTCTTATCTGAGCTTTCCTATATTCAAATATGCAATAATTGTTTACGTAGATATTGTATATGGTAACTTAAAATGTGAACAAATGACCTATGTGAGCCCTTTACCACTTCATTAAACTCTCTTCTTCACGCTGATCACTTGAAAATAGGTTATGCATATAAATAGGTCGAGAAATCTTTAAATACTTCCTTTAATTTTAGAAATTTATATACAGATCACACATTGAGAAAATGTCATATACTGTAATATACCTACCTTGTCACGTCATGTTATTTTTAGTTTTATTATTTTTTTTTTCTTCTTTATTTCAATAAGTTTTAACTATTTGCCAGTGTCAAGTTTAAAAATTATCCTTTTCACATATTATAAAGGAAAAGATAATTAAAATTAAAGATAATATAAATTATGATTTAGCTGTTATCCACCCAAAAAGGTAACATAAACCTAAATGCGCATCAAAAAGCTTTCTTAACATTTCAATATCGGACTTTTGAAGTTCTGAATAAAGGCCGAAGTCAAAACTTACTAATTAAAATTAATGTTAATATTTAAGTACCATACAAAGTATCTTCATTACAATTCTGAGTGTAAATAATAATTATCTACCATTTCTTCCGATAAAGATAGAATAGAGATAAGAAATTATTCATATTATTTTATTATTATACAACTTTATGCAATTTTGTTTTGATGCGTTCTATAAAATGATTTTGTTCAGGTATTGGATTGTTAAGGGTCCACAGACATTGATACTCCTCCACAACGGCTGGAACGATTCTCACGAAATCTCTACTTTTCATACCCCTAAATGATAAGAGTAAGGCAGAACAGCGTTTGCCAGATCAGCTAGTTTTATTATAAAAGATATTATTTATGCACAAGCGAATAGCCAAAGGGCTTTAATTTTTTATTATTAATTAAAAAACTTCGTAGAAATTAATTGCGAAGGTTACTAATTGTACCTCTGTCGCGAGGAAACTGCATTTAATTAAGGTAGGGACGCAAATACTTACTGCCACTTCTAAAGAGACAAAGAGCAGATGTCAAATTGCAAAGTTCCAATGCCACACTTTAATACAAAGGCGAATATCAATTATAACATTCTGTTAAACAGAACAATGCCAGTGTTATTGTTATGTATCTATGTTTTTTGTATGAATTTGTTCTTTCATGGAGAATCTATATATATTTTGACTCTTCACATTTTCTTACTATAATTGCTCAGATGGCGTCATAAGTATGAAATTTCGTTAGCAGGAAGGTACTTTCTTTGTGTATAACAGCACATTAAATCAATAATAAAAATATTACATATACAATCATGATTTGACATTCACGTGTCAAGAACGTAAAGTATAACGTTAAAGTTGAAAAAATATTTCAACATTCGAAAATTATATGCGATCGAATCTAGAAAACTGCGGGTCAATTGGTATAAGTAAATTCATCTTCTTATGTAATATCTAGGACAAAGTCTATCTGTTTGGTATAAAATTCTTTTTAATTCTATACATATAAAAAGTTCCAAGTTTTAAACAAAGCCAGTGAATTTGGGTTATACTTAGATACATAAAAACCGTAATTACAAGCAAAGCTTAAAATATGATATGATTTTCTATACCGTCTGTTCATCTTTCTTCGTATGACTTCACAGCTTGTTAAAAGCGACTCCGATGAATCTAAATAATTAATTTAAGTAAATTTTGTCAACAGTTCATCAGCGAGTGAGCTAATCTCGCGGCGTGGTGTGTTCTCACGAAGACAATATGGGTCCGTGGAGCAGGTAATTCATTCTAATTTTCTTAATTAGTAATTTGTGTAGGTGACAATGCTACGACTGTTTTTTTTTTTGCTTACATTCCAGTAAAATAAAAAAAAAAACAACAATTTAAATTTGCACCAGTATTCCGAAAATGACATCATTAAAAAACCTTTTACATATACCTACATGAACCATGCTATTTTGTAGCTGTCATATTGTATAGATACTGTTAAATTCAGTGAATATAATAAAACACAGGTTTATGTTCTGGTATTTGACCCTCTGTTAATAATATAGTATCTACTTGTATAACGTTTATGCATGATAATAATATTATCAATTATATTCACTCCAAAATCAACTCTAAAAATACATTTTCATTTTTCGATCTAAATAATTATAATTAAGCAAGTTCCTGTAATAAAAATAAGGCATTATATTGATACTAAATGTTGGTTACTTTCGTGATTCCATTAAATCAAGTGATAACTTAAATCTATGCTATAATATTATAAAGTCAAAGTTTGTTAGTTTGTTTGTTTGAACGCAACAATCTCAGGAACTACTTATAAAAATCTAAATGTAATCGAACCGATTTGAAAAATATTTCAGTGACAGATAGCCCATTTATTGAGGAAGGCTATAGGCCATATGTAACACGGGCGAAGCCGGGGCGGACCGTTAGTCAAGTGATAAATTTCACTTTCGCCTATTAATTAAAGAATGAAAAGTGAGGCCAACTTCTTTTATCTAAAATACTATCCTACTTATATTATAAATGCGAAAGTTTGTGGGTATGTATGTATATGTATGTTTGTTACTCTTTCACGCAAAAACTACTGAACCGATGGCAATGAAATTTGGTACCTAGATAGATGGATAACTGGAATATCTTATAGGCAACTTTTTATTCCGATATTCCTAAGGGATACAGACTTACGCGGGTGAAACCGCGGGGCGCAGCAAGTATACATAATCATATAATTCTTTTATGAATTAAAAAAAAAATTAAATTGGCTCACACTGTTAAACCCATTAATAAACCCAAAATAATACAGTCGAATTGAGAACCTCCTTTGTTGAAGTCGGTTGAAAAAAGGTTAGTAATCGAAGTTACATTATTATGAGACTGTATGATATGAGATATGATATGTATGTGAAAAATTTCGTTATACGTGTCTCGATTAGGTATATGACACCTATATCGATATTCGGCCTTTCGGCCTTAAAGTTAATTTAACGTAAACAGACAATCGATTTATACTTATATATTTTTTAATAATCCACCTTCGTCGCAAATAAACGATTGAAAAATAAGAACTCAGGACAAAAATGTGAGGAATGAAAATATCTTAGCGAAGGGATTCTTACTTTTATTGAAATATCGAGCTCAAATTCGCATTGCAATTTAAAACGGAATCAAACTCGAACATTTATGTAACTAAGCTTCGTTAAGAAGCGCTTTTGAATATTGTTTTTTGGGTTTTGATGATAAAACCGAAAAAATTTCACCACCAGTTTCACTGTATTCTTTGTAAAATTTTAAGTATGTTAATAAATACACATGAATAAATACAAATGTGAATAAAAGTTCAAAATTCCGTAAATGCTGAAAAATAAACATATTACTTATTCACCTGTTTGATCAGTCTGCACCAGCCACCAACATACCCTCATAAACTTTAAGTGTCCTTCACCCACTAAATGGAAAATCGAACGACGGTTTTACTAGCAATTTCCTGACACCTTATCTATATAATATATAAAAGAGTTTAGTTGGTTATATCACATATAACACAAGAATTTTTCTTGATTGTGTTCTTATACGCATAATAATAATCATAAATAATAATTAAGATTAAGATAATAATTTGGAAATATAACAAATAAAACGTCTTTAGGAGCTGGAATGAGCATCTTAATTTGTTGCACGTTTCCCGCCCAGGTAGGGGTTTTCGTGAATCCGACATAACCCACAACCTCTTCCCCGGGGGCCGTGGGTAACTATGCAACATTTCCCCACTATAAGAAAAAATGTTTCTTTTGTCGATAAAAAAACGAAATGGAGACAAAACCAACCAACCAAAAAGCATTAAAATAAAATTTTCGTAGATAAATAACATAGAACATTATTAAATATTAGCTTTTGTCACTTATTGGTTTTATGTATGTCTATTATGACCAAAAATGTCAGATTGAAACATATAAAGGGACAATGTCCCTAACAAAACAGGGCTTTTAAAATTATTTTTTGTAGGTACCTATACTTTGAAATATTCTGCATTGCATGCTATATAAATGATATATACTTATCAAATGAAGATAGAACATACAATGCATTAATAGAGTCATTAGCGTGGGAAAACAATCAATCAATATCTTGACACGCCTCATGTGACAGCAATGGAGCAAGGTATTATTGTTACAGGTGATCAGTACAATGTGTTGACAATCAATCACATTTCTCAGGCAACTGCGGCGCTTTAAGGTCATAATTTTAAATAATAATTAACCCGCGGCCCGAGCCGGCCATAAATATTCCCCTATTATAAGCTAATTGCATTAATTAATTCCTACATTCTTTTTCCTACATTTCTTTAAAGTTACACGGAATTTTGTTTATAGGCATCACTACATTTTTAAGTATAATTTACGGTTATAATTATTACTACATAAAATATTAATATACATTGCTTGTATAAAATAAGATAACATAATGGAGTAATATAGACATGGTTAATTACTTTACTTCTTTTACTATCTTCATGGATTAAAATGGAGTAAGGAGAAAATTTCGTGACATGCCTTCCCCAAAACATTATATAGTTATTGTGATGTAACGCATAATAGCTAATCGGCGAAGCGACTCCCAATACTAAGTGATTTTTTCTGTACCAGTAGGAATATAATGGATGTCACGAAATCATAAAAGTTATATTGTAAATGAGAAATTCAGAATTCTTTGACCAAATGTTTAATATTAGAAAAGGTATATAGTCTTTACCGACTTTAAAATGGAAGAGGTTATCAATTCGATTGTATTTTTTGTGTTTATAAAAAACACGAAACATTTACGAATTTTGCGATTTTTATGATTCTTTCTTTAAAAGCTGGTGCCTTCTATGTAGTTCCATTTAAGTTTAATCTAGTCCTGTCAATTTAAAGGTTTAGTGTTTGATTAAAAATAATTATTTGACAATTTTTTATAGTATCTACATATATAACAAAAATAAAAGTAATACATACATATATTACAAAAATAAAAGTAACTAGTCTACGGTATTAAAACCATGTGCCAAAAATCGTTTTGGTCAAAAATCGTTTAAATTACATTCAAGTTTCAACAACAAACCATTTCGTTACATTTAAACGTAATAAGCTAACACATTTGTCTTTACTTTTAAACTCATTTACCTTTAAATTTATTGATTGATTGATATTGCAGAAAATTAATAATGTTTAAGAAATTTCACTCCATTAAAACATCAAAGCTCTTATACATTTTATAATTAAGTAAAATAAACGTGCCTTTACCATAATCGTTAATAATGAACAGTTTTACGACGGAACTTTCCAAGAGCTATCGTTAATATTATAAGGGTAGGTGACATCCTTATATTACTATCATAAAGATCTTAATCACAAGTAAAGAACCTTCGCAATCATGGGTCTCCTGAAACATTATATTATTTTCAGTATTAATTGGATTTATGTAATTTTTAATTATCCCATTTTTTTAATCATTTATTTAGAGGGCTTTTAAACTATTGTTTATGTCAGCCCGATTGAAACAAAAAACTTATAAACTAAATACAAACTTGATTAAAATAAAAAGAGATTAAAACAAAACAAATCTTACCCTGCTAATCACTACTGAAACAAAAAATAAATTATCCCATTAAGGTATGTTAATTTCTTGCAAAACAATGCAGTCAATAATGCAGTCACAGTCTGATCTATACCAATATTATAAAGAATAAAGAAAATACACAAATTGTTCGAGGAACATATTTTTTTTCTCGAAACAATCGGGGCGTAGTCGGGGGCTAAGTGGCAAATTGTCTAAATTAAAACTGCAATATATTTGCTAAAATAACCTCTCCTCATTTCATCGGCGCAAACCAGATGTGCTCTCCCCAACAAAGGCGTTCTCTTTGCATTTCAACCTGCAATTTGCTGCGATTAATGAATTGTAAAATAGCTGAAAACATCTTCGATTATAATTGACATCGTAAATTAGAAAGATCTGTCTTTTGAATCACACCCTTGACTTTAATCCACGCGCAGATATGGCGAAAGAATCTCCAGCACACTTGACAAGTACTTGTTTCCTGACCTGATGCCAATCATCTATTGTCGTGAATAGCTAAACTAGACAACGCTTTCATCTGTCTTGGCTGCATTCCAATTTCGATCGCAAGCTCTATGCAGAACACTGTCTTCAAACAAATTCCACTGCCTACCGGGATAATGAAATTTGGTTAAATTTTAAGACGGCTAACTATTTAAATTGCGGTTAATTAATATGGAACTACGTAGCTAGGATTACTTATGTTTTATATCATCTATTTTTCTAAGTCTCTGTCGCAAGAAGTAGTAGGTATAAGAGACTAATGAAAAATGAGCTATAGTAATCTTTTTTTATCATTGTGAAATATTGGAGAGAGGTTGAATCAAACAAGTCTACATGCCAATAATGTTTTTAAAGATGTCTCCTAAAACTAATAACAGACTCAAAAATATTAGGCATTTTTACATAAAAAGAAAATTGAGTATTACTATTTCAGACGATGTTTTGTAAAATAAAAACGTTCTACAAGCAACTCGCTTATAGCACAATATTACTGTTCAATGAAAGGAATTTATAACATAAAAATGTTCTTTTACAATTACTTTTTTTATCTATGATTTTGAGAAATCACAATGTTGCTTAGTAAATTTTGTCTTTCCACCGCACATTATAAACGGAATATTAAATATCAAAAGGCGCAGGGTCAGAGATAACTCCCACTGCTCTAGTCCCTGAGGATTTTATTTTTTCAATTTGTGTAGGCAAATTGAATTTCAGTGCATACAATCGACGAGTATAGGTCCTTATAATCGTTTTATCGTGACTTACACACATCGTATGTTTTAGTAGAAGTGTATTAGAGTGCACACCTAGTTCTTATCAATAGTAGTTCAGCTAGAAATCTTGAAATATAACCAACAATTTTTTTGAAAGTTATAATGGAATACCGGATCTGGCTTCAAGGGTTTAAGATGACGATTTCTTTCATATCAGTTTCTTGCAAAATAAAAAAAAAATCATTTTGATTCTTCTAGTTGTCAGCGACAAGCGAAGTTAGTGGCGCAGTGGACGCAATCATCCGCCGCTACCGTCTCGAGAACGGGAATTCGTTGGGCGAAAAAGATGAGGTAACTTTATTCATAATTATATAATTCATTTGTGACCCATTATTGGTACAAACATTCATCTTTATTTTATGTAAATATTGAGTGTGTTTTAATAATAGCAAATATAAAATTATACCTTGATTTACAAAAAAAGCGAAAAAGAAATCAGAACCTATTCGAAAGCTATCATAACTATTGCGTAGGTTATATATAAAAAGGAAAACATGTGTATTGTGGTTGACTTAATACAACAAATACACATACACATACCTACTTACTTCAAATAGTAAAGTATTTTATACAAATATTTCACACAATTTGCCCTTCCAAAATTTGTAACACACTCTATAAACATTGTATTTAGAAAGAAAACTCTGTAAACTCAAACGTTATAGAAACAAATATATCTACTGATCCTGATCAATGGAACGATATCCAAAAAAATAAGATAAGTTTCTTACAATAAAATATACAATATGGTAAAGCTTAGCTAAAGACACAATATTTACTTTGTCCTAAAATAATGTTGACGAAATATTAAAGAAAATTTTTTCTTTTAAGTTTCAGGTATTTCAAAACAATCATTAGATACACAATTAGGTTTTCATATTTATAAATTACTTACTTATTTAACAACGTATCGAAATTTCTTAGAAGTAGATAAATTAGATTGTAATATAATATAATAAAAACGCTACTGTGTCTGTAAAGAACATTTTTTCAAAAACACTGGTTGGCTGACTGGCTGAAGAAAAAAAAAGACGTATATTTGGCGCCAATTTTCACTCGGGCGACAGCTTTTTAATTATGACTTGATATTATTAACGATATTTGCTGTATAAATAAGTGAAACAAATTAACGAAACTTAATATGTTCTATATACCTAGTTTAATCTAACTTGTACATTGGATATTTTGTTTCAAGTTGTTTGGTCCGCCCAGCGCACCGGTACTCGAAAATCCCGAATTCCAGACGAGATGGTACTTCAAATACTTTCTTGGCAAAAGTAAGTTTATATTATATACATTACGACCGGTGACCACTCGCGGCATCACTCGCGTTGTACCCGACTTACGTAAGCCTTTGTGCTAATCCAGACTATAATCTACCTCTGTATCAAATTTCACACATATAAATATACATATATATATATATATATTTTCATACTGCTTTCGCGTGAAATAGTAACATACATCCATCCATCGCTTGAACTTTCGTGTTCATTATAATAGTAAGAAATAGGATTAGTATGTGGCTATTACTAAGTGCATTGACCATAATAAAAAGCGCTTGTCGCTTAGTTTTGATTGACCTAGCGAATTCTAAACTGTGTAGTTAAAGCAAACACATGAATAAAAATAGGCAGACAAGCTTTGTATATCTTATTTATATAACATGGTTTAATCCTATAACATATAAGTTTAGCATTTATATAAGAAACAAAAGGACAAGTAAGATCTATCAAAACATGGATTTTTTCATATTCACAGTAATTGCTCCAAAAAGCTTTTTTATATTTCGTTTTGTACGTAGCCCATATCGCCCTTAATTAATTTTACGTACCACAATAATGAGCAATGAAACTACAAAAATTCGTTACATTGCAGCGGAGTTCTCGATAAAGTATGTTTTAATGAAGCTTTTCGCGTCGAGCATTTTGTTGATTAAGTTTTCTTCCATTGTATTATAGAAAAATGTGTGCAAAAACTTTATATTAACTTCTGATATACCGGCAAGAACGTTTTTATTACTTTACGTATTAAGGAAAATCAAATGTTGTCCAATAAACTATTCCACAGAGTTTTATTGTAATTGGATGAACTTATTTACGGGAGTGATGTATATATTTTCATAGATTACAGTGGTATTATATTTAAAAAGTTTCAATTTCACTTTAAATTGTGTTTTCAAGTAAAGCGTTACGTTTCAAGCCACTTAACCTTTTTTTACTTCATTGTTATTCCGGAGCAAGTACTCATTCGACTTTTGCCGCATAATTGTGAAAGCAATAGATGCTTAAATGTCACTTCAATTTTTTCGTTTATTTATTTGAAATTCAAATAACCAATTTTTATTGACTTTAACTTTTTAAATTTATTCTAGTTGAACTTTAAATTTCTTCAGTCATTTAATCTGAAATCAAATATACTCGACATTAGAAATTTTGAGAGAATAGAAAAAATTTGATCACGAGGCAGGATTCGAACCTGCGTTTCTTGCCTAACCGTAGCAACGCCTAGCCTCTCGGCCACCCGTGATCCTGAACAGGATTCTTTCTTCTATTCTCTCAAAATTTCTAATTTATAAAGCATTTCAATGCTATAAAACTAAAAATTAAATTTATACTCGACATAATGTAAATAAAAATAAATTTATATATTAACACATGCGAATAATAAAAATACGTCACAACCTCCCAACTTAAATGCAATAAAAGATGCAGGGTGTCTAGGACAGAATTCCGTTGCAAGGTTTTAATGCATCCATTACAAGTTTTATTTCAACTTCGCTATAAGTCTGTGTAAAGTCAAGGCTGTTCCCCTCAAATACAAAGCATAAACACAAAGAAGAGTTAAGGGTTGTTATTTCAAGTTGGAGTTTAAAGCGTGACAAACCGGCGCGCAACTGAAGCGAATTTCAGTAAATCTTTGGCAGCATTCAATAGGATTGTAATTGGAATTTTCGATTGCCTAGTTGTATTGCTTTGACCACAACTAACGAGTATGAAATTTAAATAGAGTTTCCAATAGAATAATTTTACCGTAAACCATATTCAAGTGTCTTAAAGGACTCAACGTTTGTATACATCAACGTCCATGTATAATATCTATACTATAGATATACAACCGTTGTGTTATAAAGAGGAATGATTTGTATTTAAGTATGTTTGTAGTGTTTTAACACCGATGATTTTGATTTTAACATTTAGTAAGTAGTTTTTAATTTATAGCTAATGTGTATAAATATATATAAACAATAATATCAGGTTGACGAGTTTGTTTGTTTGATCGCGTTACGCTCAGCGTTACTGGACCAATTAAAAAAATTATTTCACCATCAGAACTTCACTAAATAACAAACGCTTTAGTTGACTTTTTTTAGAATTTATTGTGGGGATTGCGTTTTGACGTTATGGTATAAAAGTCCATATATGTAGGCATTTTTACTGCTCATTTATAAACAATTCAATTAGTACTCAACTTACATTTAATATTTAACAATAGTAAACGTCTGGATTAATTAAATCTCACCAACAGAAAATGTACCGTCTATATAATCCGCGGTGACTATAAATAGGGCTACGACGAATTAATTATGGGAACCATCTATCTTCCTTTAAGGCTTTTTATAGTTCTATCAATAAACCACGGAAACCTACTTTTATCATGCCTTGAAGCAATTTTATTTAATTCAGAAGGAACCGACCTCTACAAATTTGCAAATATAAAATTAATAGGAGTTAATTACCTGTAGTTCCATTATGGCTATATACAAAAGGTTCTGATGTAAAAGAATGCAAATAGAAAATCCCTCAAATGTAGACTTGATTTCAAACTTAACAAATTAACTTAGGTTCTACCAAGAAAGATGCATCCAATTCGCTTATTTAATTAAGATAGGTATACATACCTTTCTTGGCACCATATAACGCGAAATCAAATACAATGCCACTAGATACCATATCAGTATATAGAACAGATAAAATCTCTGTAACACTGGTTTTCATGCAATCGTTAAAGAACAAGGAAATTGGTTGCATAGTAACTTAGTTTTACTAATGGTACCCAAAATGACGTATATTTTGCATATTTTTACAGAACAACTAAATAGAAAAAGTACACTAATTACTATGTAATATCACTTTATTGTTCTTAATATACACACAATAAGCTCCCGCCTCGCTTTGGCCCATGGGACAAATATTGCCTACAGCACTAACGGATCACGTACCTATTATCACTCATAGTGAAAGAATTTTGTAATCGTTCCAGTAAAGAGTAACACGTTTAAACAAACAAAGTCGTCTGCCTGACATTATTATTAATATATATTTATACACATTAATTTAAAATTATAATTCTACTTACTAAATGTTACAATCAAAATCTTCTCTGAATATAATAAATCTCTGTGACGTATTTTTGATTTAAATTATGTACTCGTACACTACACATAATGTAATGTTTCAAGATTTAATTCATGCATACAATACATATTTTTTTATACATGCACATTAAACATTTTGGCAAATTCTTCGACATTTTACTATAATATTTTCATTTATTGGGTTTCATGATAGAACGATTACAAAATGTTACTCGAGGGAATTTAAAATTACCGTAATTCAGTTTGAACCATGGAGAACGGAGATTGTTTTTTTTTATTCCTTTAAAATACTTTTGAAAATATTTCATATTAAATGTTAGGAAAGATCAACGGCTATATTATAAGTAAGTTGTTATCAAGTTAAGTTTTATTGATCGTAATGAGAGTGTTATTTTGTATTGAATAGTCTACAACACGATCGTTAAATATTTGATTGATTTCAGTGCACCAAAATTACATTGGAGTAGATGGCGCCAGAGAGCCATATCTTTTAAGCGTGGTGCAGGAGGGGGCGGGTCTTTTACGAGCAATACTCTTCAATAAAATGGTAAGCAGTATAGTGCCTTTGTTACTCTCTATTGTTAACATGCCATAGGTATAAAAGAGAAATACACTAGCTTAGAAAATAAATTCTTTGTTACATAAGCATCGATTGCCTGATGATGCATTTGAAGTTCTTGACGAAAACACATTTTTTAATTTCGTTATTGGCAACCTGATAGAGATGATACTTCAGGTTGTATCACTGCTCGTGTCAAGCTTAGGTATTTTCGTCAGCTTAAACGTTTTTGAAAACACCCAAATGTAAACAGGAAGCGCAACGAACATAAAGACTTTTGCCTTGATTTGATAAGTATCGTATCGTGTATTATGAAAAAAACTAACATACACTTAAAACGTACACTTGGCATCTATTAGTTAAAGGAACAAAAAATCCCCCGAGTTTTGAAAGTATATAATCACTGCTCTGAAACCTTACGTCTGATATCGGGGAGCTACTTATAACGAGCCTTTTCACTAATTTATATTTCACAACAATAGGGTGCGCATAAAATTTACTTGCCAGCAAGTGCTTGGAGTGGCGGGGGAGGTCAAGCGCCGACGAGGCCCACCCTCAAGCAGATCCTATCGCAGTTCACAGCCATCGAGAGGATTGATAAAATGCCTAGAGAGGTTGTCAATAATTTTATTCTAAATACTATACATTTTACAATATTGATTATGATGATAAATACTTAAATATAGACTCGTAATAACACAATTTTACAACATTTAATGAAGCTATATTATACGTGAATGATATAATTATAAAATATAAGTAGTATCTTCAAGATCTAATAAGTTGGACCATAATTTTACGATGTTTACGATCGAAACCAAAAACTTCTCTTACGATGTATATAAATAACATGAATTTATTCTTATTTTGTTCAGATAACGTGTCCCGAACTTCAGAAAGACGTATTATTGCTCGAAGAGCAAGAAGGGTCGGTAAATTTCAAGATCGGCGTTATGATAATGAAGCCAGGCCAGAGAACTGACGACGAAATGCTTTCTAATGGTATTTATCATAGTCACCAACTTTTGTCAACAAAAGTCTCATTTCACTACTTTATTGGGGATTTATGTTTAAGACAACTTTGGGGTAGGATTCTGGACACAATATTTTCGTTACAAACTTAGCTTCAGGTGTTGGGACTATTTTTAATCGTGTGGATTTTAGACAGTGGACTAAATCAGAATATTCATATCAAACTCAGGTGACTGCAATGACTTTGGTATAATAAATGCTTGAGAAATTTTGAAGAAATAGAAAAAATTCGATCACGAGGCGGGATTCGAACCCGTGTTTCTTGCCTAACCGTAGCAACGCCTAGCCTTTCGGCCACCCGTGATCCCGGCCATTTCAATGCTATAAAACTAATAATTGAATATAACAAATGTTTACTATTCCTGCAATATATATGGGCCTCCTTTCTCGCGACGTCTTAGGACTTAGGAGACTTAAGACACTCTTAAACAACAAAAATTAAAAATAAATACTATTTAAGGTTAGATGCCTTAAGTAACAATGTGTACAAAGAACACTTCCTCCATAAAAATTTGCACTTTGTGACTTTTTCTAATTTAATCAAACATAATTAGGAATTATATGATCGACTAATTAAACATTCTATTATAGCGAACTGAACCCAAGTTCTAAAGTTTTTTGGGGAATGCGACGCCACAGTCCGATAGATGCACAAATACTAAACTTACAACACAATATCTGGTTTGTGTCAGGGGTAGAATATATAAATATGATTGCTTTTCCTAAAAATATAATTTGCTAATTATTTGAAATAATAGTTATGACTAGATTAATGAAAAATTTTATAGTTTTATCCATTTTACACGAATGCCACCACAGCACCTACATTCTGAATCTATTTCCATTTGGCCAGTCATCTGGGTCATTATTGTAAATGACAACATAGCATTTTTATTCCAGAGAAAGGTAACGAGAAATGGGACAGATTTATTTCACTTTTGGGAGACAAGATTCGATTAAGAGGATGGAACCGTTTTCGAGGAGGTCTGGATGTCAAAGGTAAATCCATATTCTCCTTCAGCAAACTAAATAATGTTTAAACTAATTTGCGCTGGGCATTGGACTTAAAATCAGATTTGGCATTGAATCAATCGCAATTTTCATGATAGTGTGAAATTCATTGATATATTAAAGATACTACCTACAGTATGCGCAGAATATATTGACTCGGTTTGGCTTTCTTTCTGCGGTTTCGGCTGATTCGGTTTCGGTTTCGGCAAGATTTCTGTGTTGAAATTATTGACTAGAAATATGAGACTGCAAAATTTGTTATATTGTAATTTTATTTACGTTACAAATACAATAGACGAAAGAGAAAATTATTCATAACGTAGGTACGCCTTACTTAGATCATACTATTTCACTATAAATTAATTGAGAAAGGAACTGTTAATTACTCATCACAAGTATGTAGTAGCGTCTCTAATAAGTTCTAACGTTAATTAGACTTTTAATAGCGTCCTTGCTTAATAGCAATTATACGAGTATATCTATGAAAATGATCTAAACTGAATTTAATCATAAATATTTTAAACTAATCTCGAATATGAATAAGAGATCCCAAATAATATCAGAAAGTACTAGAATATCTAACTTACATTTTAACGGTCCTAGGTGACATGACTGGCAGCCATTCCATTTACACGATGCATCAAGGTCACGAAATTATGTTTCACGTATCAACAATGTTGCCGTTCTCTAAAGACAACAAACAACAGGTCAGTATTACATTGTATTTATTCATCATTCATAATTCATAATTAATTTATTTGCAAGTATACACGGTATATATAGGTGCGACACTTGAGTTTTAGAGCATGTTTAGCCAAAATTAAACAGCAAGCAAATTTATAATATTTATACATTTAATGAAAAAGTTTTTATGCCACTTAATTGTGATTTGTGTAAATGAAATATATTACTGTTGAACTCTTGGCAAATGAATATCTTTAGGTACATATGTTATTATGTACTATAGAAATTATTAAGAAAATTTGTTTTTACGTTTCTGAAATTCAATTAATATCTATGTTGTATTTGAAAAAACACGCATGTTAAGTACCCATGTAGGTTTTGACTTCGGTGGCGCAGCGGTTATATTAAATAGAGGTAGATTTTATCTTTCTGGCAGGTCATAGAAGCCGTTCACTTACATATATGCCCAACAGCCGTCCTTTGAAAAAAACAATCAGACAAAATTATGCTGTGCGTATGCCCCGTTCCTATTACATTGATATGCGCACGAACATTTAAATGCCTTCCTTTCCTGTTTTTATTCTATCTTGAATTCTTATTATACGTTTATAAGAGCACTCAAATAAAGAAAGCTTTCAAGATAATTCCTGTTTGTGAAAATAAGCTGGCTTACTGCCTTTTATGATTAGATTTATTATCAGCAGAACATTCTTAACAAACAAATATTTTGAGACAGTACTTGCATTAAATTTAATGGGATCAACTTCACCTTTTAAACAAAAAGCTTCAATCGGAAGAATTTACTTTGTGCTTCTCACCTTATTTTGTAACAAAAACTCCTTAAAAGCTAGAGTGTTTCAATCTTAACTAATCTTGTTGTGAAGCTCTCCAATACCAACTTCGAGTAGTGTCTTATTTCAGGATGCTCTTTTATTTTTCTAGAAATATGAGATTAGTTCTTCTACTATAATCATGGATTATGCATAAGCCTTTTAATAATCCAATACACATGGCATGTACGACGTACGTGTATGTGTGACCCGTTTCTATTCCTTCGAATCATTGGTTATCACATCAAATGGTGAACCCTCCGTTGAACTAATTAATACAGTGTAGGTTCTCTGAAGCATTTGCACGCACAAGACCTCAAGACTCATTGATTAATTTTCACAAAGGCATAGGGAAAGGCACCCATGCTATTATTATAAACCCTTACATTTTATTGTTACTATTAAGGGTAGCAGAATAACAAACCTATAATGTTCTAATAATTGTTATAATATCGGCCGTCTTTTATATATAAATGATCTTAACTCGCTGTAAAAATGATTTAATTTAAAAATAAATGAATAAATACAGGTGTTTAAATCTAAATTTCAAGTTTAAAAATAAACAAATTCGTAGCTAGACATTCGCTGCGCGCAGTTTAACAAACGACTTTCCATTTGTCACTGTCTGTAATTTAACCTTTTATCTCTAAAACTATTCAAATTGTCATGATGTTTTTGCGTTTTTACAGTAACCTTTGCTTGTATTCATTTTTTTTTCAATTTCAATATATTCTATACATTATATTTATCTACATAAATTAATCTTATTTTCCACCTGGAAAAATTCCCGATATTTAGACCTATAAATATACTAAAATATTGTGTATCACTTGATTTTATTTTATGCTAAATACTTCGTTACCATTTAAATTTTCAATAATAAGCCACAGACAGTACAATCAGGTCAATATATTTTCGTCTGTACTGGTTTTCAAACGAGCTCATTCAATTACGATTTATTTGTTTACAGTGCCTCCATTGTAATTTATGTATATTGTAGCATTAATTAAGAGCAAGCGATATGACATTGTTCACAGCTCGAGAGGAAGCGTCACATCGGCAATGATATTGTCAACATTGTGTTCACTGAGGACGCAGTACACAACACCTTCAACCCGCAATGTGTTAAAAGCCATTTTACTCGTATCCTTTACCAATCTATACTAGAATATTATTATAAAAACAACAACTCCCACCATTGAACCGATTTCAACAATTCTGTCACATCCATCTCAAAGCTACATTATTCCTGAGTAACATAGGCTTTATTTTACTTTGTTTTTATCCCAGGTCAACACAACGCCTATATATAAGTTGCTTAATTATAGGGGATAATATATTATACTGAATAGATTATACTTTACATTTAATTTTTTCGACACAATGTAATTTTAACAAGCTTGCAATTGAGTTCATTACTATAAACACGTCAAATAAGGCGACGCTTTGTCTTTAGAGATGTCACTCTGATTCGTATCTACTACGTACTACTTTCCTTACAAGAAGCCAGATGTATTCGCAGTGGTATCCGAGGTGGAGGGCGAGGGGTACCGGCTGAGCGTGTACACGGACGACACGGTGCCGCCGTTCGGGCCCTCCCTCCCCTGTCCCCCGGTGTTCAGTGATCCGCAACTATTCAGGGAATTCCTCTTAGTAAGCGACTTTATTATCTTAATCTTAATACGATCATACTGTTCGGTGATGTTTGTCTTCGTTTAATTCGGTTTGTTATTGGATGTATTGTTCCGAGTCGAGTTCATGAGTGACGGTCGTGTAAGATTTTTAAATTATTAAATTGTGTTATTAAATAATTTGATTTTCTTTATCGTTGTTTTGTACAAAAAATCCTCACGTTATGTGCTTACATTTACATATGTTATCTGTTCCAATAACACTAAAAAGAAATATTTTGCGCTCGCGTAATTAAACGAAGTTAATTTAAACAAACACATAGGTTGGACATTAAAGGATCACGTATAAATTTAGTTTAGTCAATTTATCTATTGAAATTTAGTCCCACGAGACCGCTTATTCCCCATGTACAAATAGCCTCCTGTGCTTTATTGTATTGACAATTGCTTTCAGGTAAAACTAATGAATGGTGAAAAGGCAGCGTTCCAAACGCCAACATTCGCTTTGAAGAGGCAGAGGACTCTCGACACTTTGATACGGGATATATACGCTGAGCACTGCTCCGACCATAAAGTGGTAAGACATAATAAGGTCCTTAGAAGAGTTTCATTACTCAAATGTACTAGAACCGTTCGAGTGAATCGTTCCACTTTCAAACGTTCTGTTGAATGCAATTCATTCACGCTTTATATAGACGCAGTCTTGCAATTTGAACGTTTTTATGATTTTTTTTTTGTGGTGAACATGCGACATTGTAAATTTTCGAATTACTCTGCCTGCTTTTAAAAACAATGTCGTGACTATAAGTTATTATTTTTCTCTTTACAAATTAATGTTTTCTAATGGTCCTACTCAATTATATGTACTTGAAAATTACAGATTTGTAACTAAGTGGTTGACGAATTAACTCTTATTCTTTTCCTGCACATTATCTATACCACTACTGCTCGTTAACAGAAAAAAAACGTGACGATGACATTCTATCCTATCCTACTAATATTATTAATGTGAAAGTTTGTAAGGATGTGTGTGTGTGTGTGTGTGTTTGTTACTCTTTCACGCGAAAACTAATGAACCGATTGCAATGAAATTTTACACGTAGACAGCTGTACAACTGGAATAACATACAGGCAACTTTTAATCCCGATATTCCTACGGGAAACGGACTTACGC
The DNA here is from genome assembly GCF_012273895.1 of Zerene cesonia. Lineage (NCBI taxonomy): Eukaryota > Metazoa > Arthropoda > Insecta > Lepidoptera > Pieridae > Zerene > Zerene cesonia. The sequence goes on along the minus strand of NC_052112.1, from coordinate 3,127,995 downwards.
GGGTGAAACCGCGGGACGCAGCTAGTTATTGTCCTAAACAACAAGTTATATCTCCCAAATCTATGTATTGGCAACAGTACTTGTACTTGACTGGCGAATGATTTGTTGAAGTATAGTATAATATTAATACGTATTTTATATCCCTACATTCAGAGCAAACATATGCTTGTGTTAGTATGCATCGGAGGCCCGTATCCTATTCCACAGGCTTCAGACAGGCAGTCCTTTTCTATATTTCCGTCATCAATCCTGTGCAAATGTGTATCTAAAGAACAAGGAGCTTCTTTGCAAGCTCTAGTATTAATAAATATCATATTTTGATGTCATCGTCAGAGAGCTGGTGGGCCGCCTAATGGTAAGCGCTACCACCGCCCATGAACATTTGGGGCGGCGTAAGGTCGTTTGAGGACTTTACGCCTCTACAAATGGATGGCCGACTTTAAATTAGAGAGGGATTAAGTAAGGATTGATAAGAGGAACAAAGCAAAGAACTAGGAAGGGTAAGGATAATGGCCCCCGGTGTATACTTGAATACTTTATTTATATCATAAGCAAAGCATCCATGTATTACCAGCCAATGCTATCACGTCGAGCGTTATCCGACGTGTGGTCGGGGGGAGCGGGCGCGGGCGGCGCGGGGGCGGCGCGCACGGAGCGCTTCCTGCACGTGGGGCAGGCGCTCAAGTTAGACGCTGTGCTAAGAGGCGATGCGCCGACCAGCCTTGTGTCTACTGGTGAGTTACACTACTTAAAGTGGAGAATGCGTTTAATTCGCATTAACTCTACGTATATAAAATATTAAAAATAAATCATCTTATTGTAGTGTGTACATGTGGGTAATAATGTGTATACATGTGGGTTCAAAGACCAGTCGACAACTGGCCAGTTTACTACGGAAATTAAAAGTGATTGCATCAAGCCACGTGTTTTGTTACGAATTTAGCCCCAAACACCATGCTTATCTATTATCTACAGCTGTGTGTGTTATCCATACGAAAAATTTAATCTTAAAAAACTGCCTCTGAAATTTCGTAATACAAAATTGTCGCTTTTTGCTAGTGGTATATAGGTAATGTTGTATGATATCGTCCGCATCAGGTTCAGGCGGGTCGCGCCGCGCGCCGTGGGAGGGGCGGCTGTGGCGCGCGGCGCCGCTGCCCGCCACGCCGCTGTGCGCCGAGCAGCTCGCCGACGGGAGGGTGCTGCTCTCGACCACTTCCAATACTTATATACTCGAAGGTCTATGATTTAAGATGGAAAAAAAATAATATATTTGCATTGTATATACAATAAGATTTACAAACACGAATTTTACTATATAGACTTATTTTAGAAGCACCTTTGTATCGTCATAACATAGTTTTACCACGGTTTTTAAAGTAATTACTACAGAGAAGATACGCACGGTTTCTACAATTTTTCGAATATCCCAATGTGCTACGAAGAAAACAAAACCGTTATATCTCTTTTCTAAATCGTCCAGTCATCGTAACTTGGGCTCCACATATAAGCCTATACGCATATCCCGGGTTATATTAACTGGCTGCAAAATTCTACAAAATTATTTTCAAAATTAGTATAACTACTCATATAACGCGCGCTGCGTAGAGTATGAGCTATCCCGGTACCCCGTTTTATCATTTAAGACATTGACAGTGGCGCACAAAATTTCCTGGTCATTAACCAAATTTCAATGTAACGTAAAGAGAGCGGCACGACCCGCGTGGTGCTGCGCTGGGAGGGGTGCGTGCGCGGGGCGCGGCGCACGGAGCGCGCGGGGCTGTTCCGCGTGGGCGCGCGCGCGTGCGGCGGCGGCTCCACCACGGGCGGCGCGGGCGGCGCGGGCGTGTACGCGCTGCCGCTGCCCGAGCTGTGCGCCGGCGCGTGGGCCATGCGCCCGCTGCAGGACTGCAAGCACGCGCGCCTGCCGCGCACCAAGACGGCGCACTACTTCGACCTGCTCGAACAAGGTGACCGGTTCGCTTTCAATATCGAATTTACATCTCAATCTCTTGTTTTTTATTATACTATGTGCGAAATTACCTCGTTTTACTAGCAAAGAAGAAATAAAGCGAAGATCTCGATGAACGCATAATACTTACCGGAGCCAGTTTCTAAACTAGTTCATAATCGACACCCAATACTACTGACATATTATGTTATAAGTATGTGGTCGCTGAAGATCTAGAGAGAGCGGCCTAATATTTATTTATAATAAGTAATTTTTTTAATAATATTTAATGTATTATGTACATTATTATTTAAAAATTTGCTGCAATTATAACTTGTCTACGACTAATTAGCGTTAATTCTAGTAAATTGACCGTGGGCATGGGGTCTATCTAAACAGTCACAATATGAAAAAAAAACATAGTTTATGAAAAATTATGATATTATATTCATTTAATATTAATCGAAACGCATATTTGGAAGATTAATTTATCAAAATAGTAAATGTTATTTTTCCTCTTATTGTTTTGGTGGTCACTTTGGTGTTTGATATTATACCTATTCATTATTCAAAAATAATTGATTAGTATTTAAGGGGGAGTTAGACGGAAGTTTGAGGATTATTGACATAGAACAAGGTGTGGACCATATTTGTTTTTCCACCAACAAATATTAACTATAATGATTTGTAGCGGCCTCGCACCCCTCAATTGTTTATAATTTTCATGAAGACGATGACTAAAGCTGTGCGCAATATATATATAAACCCATGCAGCATTTGGGCTTAACAATCAATCAAAAATGTAGAAATTCATTAAAAAATATATTTTCAGGTGAGGGAGGCAAGACTTTCTTAGCAATAGCAATAGGCAGAAGAATTCTTCTTTTAGTTGAAGAGCCAAAGACTGATAGTGAAATGGGATTTGAATACACTCATGTCAAAGTGAGTCAGTTTATACATTTACATTTCATTCTTTTTTGTTACTTCAATTTACATAACAAAATAAACGTGTAGAAAAGATTTTACTATTATGTAGTTATTTAATACATTTTAATAAAACAGTATATGTTAATAATCTATGTTAACTGTAAGTAATAAAATATTATCTAGATAGTCTTGTGTTAATGTCATATTAAACTTCAGGCAATTCTTAAATACAATAATATTAATAATGTTTTTCTTTACTTTTGTCATTATTACAAATAGATGTTGGAATCTCAGACCTACCCCATATTCACACAAAATATTCGCACACTTCTTTTCATAACTTTGATTACTACATAGTATCGTATTACGTTATCTGTGGTTTGATTAATGTTACATGTATTTGCTTGCAGGATATCCAATTGAGTGAGACACCGGTTTTACTTAAAATGATGGACGGCGAAGTTCCTGTCACTGTTATAGGATATAAGCACCATTGGGAAGTTTTAGAAACCAGTACAGGACAGGTATATAACTAATTAAAGAAGTTATTGAAAATAGACGATTTTTAAAATGTGTGTCAAAAATAGCTTTCTCGTGGAACTCAAATTTAGAATAAGTATACCGATTAAATTTTAAGCAATAGAAGATTTCCTATATCAATGCACTTGTCATGAAACATTCATAAACCGATGCATAAAACATTGAAATGCTTCATAAATAAGAATTTTTAAGATAAATGAGGTGTCCCTTAGGCATATGAAACCGAAAGAATGGAACAAATTTGATTACAGAGGCGGGATTGGCAAAAAGACGCGGGTTCGAATAGGTTCAACAGTGACACATTTTTTTCTTTTCTTTAAAAAAATTTCCCACAAGCACCAATTGAACTTTATTGTATACTAGCTATCTATATTATATCGTAGCTAATGTGTATATATATACTACACTGTTACTCTTTCACATAAAAACTACTCAATGGATTTTAATGAAACTACAATAATACAGCTTAAGAATAACACATAAGCTATATAAATGCTCAATATTGTCCGTTAGTTCCTCCACAGGCAATAACAGCAGTTAGGCAGTTAGGCAGCTAGGCAGCTAGGCAGGTAGTAACAAAGAAGTGAACTTCCAGACGGTGCGGCGCGCGGACGGCGGCGAGGAGGGCGGCGCGCGGCGCGGCGCGCTCGTCAACGCGCTGCGCATCGGCGACGAGCGGGACGGCCAGCTGCTGCTCTGCTACAATCGTACGTGCCTACACGCTGTGCCTTGCGGCCAGTGTTGCGTACATGCGTTGCTTTGTATATAGCTTGGGTGCCTGTATACAAAATAATGTAATTAGGTTGGGTGCTTGTATACAAAATAACGTAATTAGGTTGGGTGCCTATCAAAAAAATAATGAAAGTAGGTTTTGGGTACCTGTTTACAAAATATTGCAATTAGGTTGGATACCTTTGTATAAAATAACGCAATTAGGTTGGGTACCTATATACAAAATAACGCAATTTGGTTGGATGCCTGTATACAAAACTAGACGCTCGTCCCGTCTCCGCCCGGATATCAAGATTCCTGTTTTATCCAAAGGTAATGCCTCCTTCGGGAATGCTGATGCTAATCGGAATAAAAAGTCCTATCCTATATCCTATCACCCAAATCAGCTCATACCCTGTTTGTATAGCAAATTTCATCAAAATCCGTTCAGTAGTTTCAGAGTGATTGACGGACAAACGTCCAAACAAACAAACTTTCACATTTATAATATTAGTGTGATAATGCAATTAGGTTAGGTGCCTATACACAAAATAACAAATGTACGCTAAACGATATAAACGATAAATAATATGAATTTAATTTTTAAAAATCCGTGTCCAAAGGGTAAAACAAATTATATTACTTAGTTTACAAATCTTAAGAATTGAATTTCAAGAACGGAACTCCATTTGATTATTATTAAGACTTCAATGTCCGTCTATCTGTCTGTCCGTCTACTACTAGACTGTATCACATGAACAATGATAGTTAGACAGTTGAAACTTTCAGTGATGATATCTATTACCGCTTTAACAATATATTTAAAATCGAGATCAACACAGATATTAGAACTAAAAATGATATTGAAGTTAATAATTTGAAATACATTTATTTTTAATTCAGATACCTGCCATTTTGAAAGACTAACAAGCAAAGGTTTGGAAAGCGATAGTGAATATGATTTTCACTGGACCACCGTGCCCACAGCTGTTGGTATGTAAATACTTATTTTAAACATTTTTCTTTATCATATGTTCTCATATGTTAATGTTATTTTCCTTGTTTCCAGTATGTGCATTCCCTTATATTATGGCCTTTGCCGAGGACCTGTTGGAAATCCGACTCGTTGCTAACGGCTCTCTGGTGCACGCGGCTTGCATTCCTGGTTTAAAACTTCTATGCGGTAGAAAGGTAGTTCTCGTTATATTCTTACTATATTAAAATTTAGCACTTTTCGCTTTTATTTGTTTTGGGAATTAAGTCGAAACTCTTCTGATATAGCTTCAAAGATGTTAGAGATTAATTGTAGAAATCAATTAAAAAATAAAAAGCCTTGGGTTGAGGGGAAAAACTTTGAAATAAATTGTTAAACTTGTATTTAACCATCTTGTACAAAGCGAACGTTCGTGCATTATATATTGTGTTCCTTGTAATTCGAGTGCCAAGTGTAGCGGAGTGAAAGATTGGGAGTAAAGCGGCAAAACATTTTCAAAATACAAAAAATAGCATACAAAAAATAGCATCTACTTAATTTCCAACCTTTTTCATCCATTCTTTGACGTTATCACATAACATTATGCCATACAAAAAATTACGCAGCTAAAGTTATTTTTATGTCTAAGCGGGTAAATGAGCTGGTGGCTTGCATGATAGTAATCGAACACCACCGCCTTTAAACATACGTTGGCTTAGAACTCTGCGAATGCACTGCCCGCAAAGGTAAGGATTACTGCTTACGGAAAGGATTGATGACTGGAAAGAAGAAATAGACTAGGAAATGAAACGAGCGTCAGTTTTTGATTCAAAAACCAAACGAAAATCAAACGAGATCGCGACCTAGCGTAAAGCCCACCTTTTGTTGATTATTTTATATTTACTATTTGCTTTTCATGTAATTTATTAATAAGTTTTCATTAGCAATAAAGAATATTCATTTCACCCGTTCTATGACGCGACCGCATAACATATTCACCTTCCCCACCTACGCACACATATACACTACGCAGCTGAGGAATATTCTCGAAAACCTCGAACACTCGGCAGGACATATTCTACGTAGCGTGCGCGCCGGAGTACGTGCCGCTGGGGCGCGACGCCGAGCCGTGCCTGCACGACAGCTACGAGCTCGCGCGCCTCGCCGGCAAGCCGTACTCCATCGACGACGAGGACGCTGATAGGTATATATACATACTACACAACACTCCTAGCTTTATCTAACAAAATTGCTGCGGCCCGCGGTTTCACCCGCGTAAGTCTATATCCTGTTAGAATATTGGGATATAAAGTAGCCTTTATGTTATTCCAGTTGTTCAGCTGTCTACGTACCAAAGTTCATTGCAATCGGTTCAGTAGTTTTTGCGTGAAAGAGCAACAAACACACACACATCCTTACAAACTTTCGCATTTATAATATTAGTAAAATAGGATATTATTATTTTATTGCGATTCCATCACTCTTCACAAGTATTTCAATTTCAACAAATGAATGATTCCTCTCCCATTTCTTAACTTGCTTCCGCACATGTTGGGCTAGCTCGCATCAAGCAAAGAGCAGAGGAAATTTTTAAAGTCGGCACTCCATTTGCAAAACCATTCGTTTCACTTAATTACAAACAATAAATCTGAAGTGTCATCTCGCTTTCTCAATCCTTTACGCCCAAATAAGTATCTCCACTTCCCACTTCTATCTCACAAATAAAACTAAATCTCTCTCACGTCTTTCTTACCACTAAAATAAATTTGTACATAAATTCATATTGACAGTTGCTAATAATACACAAATATTATCTGTTTGGAAGTGTCTCACTTCATCTATCAATAAGCAATGAATTGTAAATCATACACCTGATTGGAAGGTTCGGTTTGAAAAAAAATCAAATTTGCATTATTTAAAGATATCTTATTGAATGTTCATAACTCTGAGAGTTATCGTGATACTGCCAAATAGCAGATATCGCATTATAATGTAACTTGGATTACGTCATATCCAATAATTACCAAATATGTCGCATCATTAACAAAAAATACGGCCTAAAATCATCGAACAACAGTCATACAAAAATACAAATTTCTTTGGGGAAGAAATTTTCAAATATACATCATAGATAAAACTTGGCTTAATAACAATGCGTGTAACAACAACTAGTCGATAACAGTTTTGTAGACGCGTAGCGCGTAGCGTGTCTACACAATAGCTACGCTGCTACGAGCTCACGCAATAGCAATAAATTACACTACATAACTAATTGTATATTATTATCACATTGAGTGCTCATGAACGTACCACATCTATCAATCAAAGGGATTCCGTGACCACAAACATTATACGAGATTTCAAATGAATTAACTATTTAATAAATTAACTTACTTTGTACGATTTATGATACTTCGTAGAGATATTATACGTTTTGAATGCAATATTAAATTTATAGTTTTTAAACTCTTTACATTAACTTGTATTCATGAAAACTTACAGGCACTATTAATATATTTTCATTATTTCACTATTTTACTAGGTCGAGGTTTTACTATGTAACGATAACTTCATTTATTTTTTTTAATTATGTATGTGTATAATCACAAACTATTACATTAATGCGAAGATTTTTAAAATATGCTACTATTCTACCATCTTGTTAATGTTTATGGTACAGAGTGATTATGTGAGGAAAACTCTATTTCGATATCAATAAACCCATTGAGTTTACTATTGTTTTGACATCATTTTTCAAGGGAATATATTTATGAATAATAAATAACAAACAGAAATGACCAAAGCAGCCGCACGCCGGAGAACACGTCGGCGTCGAGCCGCAGCAGCTCGATCTCGTCGGAGCAGGACAGCATCCGGCCGCCGCTGCAGCGCATGACGCCGATATCGCCGCCCACCTCGCCGCAAGGTTACAGCTTTAGCTTTCGCCCGCGGCTTCCCACGTGTTAAAATGAGAGTAGTTTCGAGTGGTTCAAAAGGAAACTATATGTATAATGCATATAAAGCTTCCTCTTAAATCACTCTATCTGTTTAAAAAAATCATCAATATCCGTTACGTAGTTTTTAATTTAAGCATACATAGGGACATAGGGAAAGACAGCGAAAACGGCTTTATTATATACTATGTAGTGATTATATATTTAGATATTTAAGCAGTTATTTATATTAATATATTGTCAGAAGGTAATTTTTAACAATTAATGGTGGCAATTATTTTAATTGTAATGGCTACTTTTAATTAGGAGTAAAACTGATCGTTGCAATACTGGCTGTCTTATAAAACAAATAAATCAAATTATCATCTAAATATATACAAATAAATTTAATACAAATTGACTATTACTTAACAGGTATCAAAAAATTAAATAGTACACCAAAACGTAATAGTACGACTACACTAACTTGTATAATTCAACTTTCTTTTAATATACTATATGGTCGAATCTGATATTCTTCAACTTTTGTGTATTGACGTTTACAAGAATTCATGGACTATCATATTAAAGTCCACTAGAAAGTAACTTTAGATATAAAGCAAGAATTAAGGAATGTGCTTTAGATAATAGAAAAATAACTAGATAATAGGATATAGGTAAGTCTTTAATTATATCTGATAATTTTCATTATATCTTCGTAAAAAATCCTAACAACATACAAACACGTCCGCAACAGAGAACAGCGGTCGCTGCGTGCGCATCTACAAGATCCCGCAGAGCAACCTGAGCGCGGCCGCCTACCAGCGGCAGTCCGTCTCCGCGGACCACGTCGTGTGCTCCTACTTCAACGATAGGCACGTTCTTATTATATTTGATTTTTTTTTTTTATTTACTGTGGTAAATAAAAAAATCATCAACTGGCAATCGATAAAATTAAAAAAAAATAGTTTGTTTATATGGCCCTTGTTTCCATTTTTAAAAATAGAACACTTCTGTTGTTTTTATTGACTTACCGACTATATTCAAACAAATCAACGAGTAATTGATAAAATATCGAATATATTTAAGAATATGTTATATTTGTATTTCCAAATATATTTCCCTATCAATAATAAAATTACATCACAAGCAATAATAATTATATTTATTTCAGACCAAATAGCATACGCCAGAAATTAGCTGCGTTACGTCTAGACAGCAAATCAAGGGGAGGCGGCGATGAAGAAGCCAATGATTCACAGCACACGTCTTATAATTAAACTGAATGCACAAATAGCTTATAAATAGCTTACTAATTAAAATAAGTAATTTTTTATTTAAAGTTTATAATAAAATAAACATAATTTATTTCCATAATTTTCTTTAGGTCACGTATAGAGCTAAAGATTGAAAAACAAAAAGAAATTTTTACTTGAGGCAATGTTGACAACGTTTAAATCGAATTAGGAAGGTTTTTTTATTAATGAGGCCTCTGAAGGGGAATTGCAAACATACAAATTTGTTATGTAATATTATGTTATCTGTGGAAATATTATGTAGGTACTCTACTAAGAGTTACGTACTGTAAATATCTATACCAAATATTATTTACTATAATCCGTTAATCAGAATAATACAAAAAGTAGAAGAAATGAGAAGAATATTTATATCGAAATTTAATGGATGTAAACTATAAGCCCTAATAAAATTAAATAAATTAAATAAGAATGATAATTAAGTTACGTCAATGTTAACATTGTTAAGAACAGTATTTGTTCATCAATGTATAACACTTTTATACTCCTCATTACATAATAAAAAATAATGAATGATTGTTTTACTGTAAATATTGTTCACAAGATTCAAACATAACAATTATTTAGAAAATATCGGATCAAAACTTAATCGTAAACTTAAGGCCGCTTTTAAGAGCACAACTACTTGTAGGGACGGGCTAAAATTTATCTAATCGCTGAATGAAAATTTATAGTAAAATTTATTGGATGCTTGACGCACATTTCATTACTAAGAAGAGGTAGAGATTATAGAGAGTGAGATAGAAAGAGCAAGGAAAAAATGAACATCTATTTTTACAAAATACAAATATAATGGACATTGAATTAAAAACAATATAGGAATATGCTAGCTGCACTTTTTTTAGAGAAACCACTCATAAACTATGTTGCTGTCATTTTAAACCAAAACTTCCAAACCTAAGATGTTTAATAGTAAGAAGGCATTAAAATTTGAACAGTGCCGGATTGAGTGATGTGGTGGCTGTAGTCTTTTCATTGGAGCAGAAATGTCATGAAGTTGAAATCACCAAATACTAGAAACAGAGAAACAACGAGTTAAATATTACCAGTAAAAATTATATGAATATTGCGATCAAGGGGTCGCCAGAACTTTCTGTTCTGACCTTCGGCCGACACTGCATTTAAAAATTAAACTTCGAAAAGTAATTGTGTCAGATCTATATAGATCAACAAACATATTATGTTTGTTTTGACAATTTTATCCTATTTAATATTAATATATTATATAATAGACGCGAAAGTTTGCGAGTGTGGTTGGATGGATGGATGCTTGGATATTTGTTACTCTTTCACGCGAAATTGGCTTATCGTATCTGTATGAAATTTGGTATAGAGACAGATTATAGTCAGGATAAGCACATAGGCTACTTTTCAGCCGAGATTCACGCGAGTGACACCGCGGGTTACAGCTAGTATAGGTAATTATAAGATTAGATTTCTTAAATACTCATAATGTTATAATAACATCCATAAATGTTTTTTACGCTGCACGCTCTTAGTGTGTAATGTAGTAATTTATAGTTTGTAAATACACAGAAAAATCTGTACCGTGTTAATCATAAATGTTTATATCTAGTCATGTTAACAAACTGACGTCTAAGACAAAAAGTGATGTAAAATAGATTTTTTGGTGTTAGCTTCATAGGAATTACTTACTTGTTAATAATAAATATTAACAGACGCGATGTTCGACATCTTTGAATATAAGTGCCATCCAGAAAATTGGTTATCTTCCTAGATTTTAAATTTTAATATAAACAAATTGCGATGCAAGAGAATTGAAGTTATTAATAGATACCTACAGTATTTTCTTGTACATAAATTTAATATTAAATACATTCATTTAAATAGGATTTATCTATATTTAAGTGCAAGTCTTATAATTGTTTCAAAATTATTATATTTACGTATCTGTATCATTAATGTGTCTATTACGTTAAAAGAGAACCAAAAGAAAAATATGTAAGTTTAAGTAGAATATTACATATAGGTAATCTTAAAAAAAATTGATAGGATATGTACGTATTACTAAAGTATGACAAATGCCAGTAAAACAAATTATATTTTGTAGACAAACCAAAGTCAAGGTATTTATTTGAATAGAACAATATTTCATACTATTTTTATTTCTAGAGGACGTTTAATATTCCATATCTTATAATTCAAGGTCCTACATAGCGCTTGATCTACTGATCATTTATAGCGTTTTGATGTTCACTGTGTGAAGTAAAAACTTCCTTCTTTCGAAAAGGGGCAATTTTATTTCTAAAAGAACGGCAACACTAACGGCTAATTGGCGGTGGGCATCACTTTCTATCAGGTAAACCGCCTGAAAGTTTACGGGGCCAGGAAAGAACTAAGGTTCGCCAAAAAACTTCTCACTCACTCAACATATACAGAGAACAACTTAGATAATTTTATTTATTTAGTCTATGGGCTTAAATTTTTATGCTGTAGATTCTTAAACGCAATATAAAATAACTGGTGTACCTATGCATATTATATTACTAGCCAGTCAAAAAGAAACCCACAACACAGTTTATTGAAATTAACATTTGGTATGGTATGGATAGCGGTCAGACTGATAGCTAAAAATTGAAATTGTCCAAAATGGCTAATATAAAAAATACTACCACTAATAAGTATACATAAGTCTACAGAAAATTGGTATTAAATTCCAGCTTCTATCTTTAAATGTTTATTCGTCTATCTATAATCTAGAATAAAAAGAAAAAATGTACAAAATGTGTGCAAATTTTAAATACCTCCATTAAATGTATTATATTCATCTAAATGTTTTATATTTTTAAGGAGAAAAGATTATTTTTTATTGTTGTAATAGCGTGAGTAGGCCTACCGATATGTAATCCAAAATTGAATCTCAGTAGTACATGACAAAGATATTATTTTGGGTGTTGTTATATTAGTAGCTATGGTCTATGAAATTGATGTTTGAAATGAAAGGTCTCTTAATGGAGTCTAGTTAATGTTATCAGAATACTTTTGATTGCGATTGGTGGCAGTCTACCACTTATAGCAAGTAATATTAGAATTAGTATACTATTATTGAAATATTCATAATGTTGAAATGTTCCCAAATTATATGTAGCTAAATATTATGTAGAAAAATTGTTATTTTCATTGAAGTTTAAATGAAATAAATGTCTGTTCTATAAATTAATTGTTTTATTTTATTACAACATATGATTCATACAATTCATCTAAATGTACATGTTAAAGTATACAAAAGTATATCCTATAATAACTTAGGTTGTTGCTTTAAAACTGTTATATCCAAAAATTTTGGTATTTCTTGTTGCGGCTTTGGTGGTGGTTGGCTATGTGCTATGTGGTTACCTAAAAACAAATTTTAAATAAATATAGTTGCCATGTATAAAAACTGAGGAAGTTAAAGTCTTTTATATTGTTTCTGACTTTAAATACAACTAAAATTTTAAAAATTAATAATTGGCTACCACTATTAAACAAACTTTTACTTTAACTAATAATGAAAAAAACGATCTTGACTATAATCAATATCAATACAATTATAACATGTCACAAATCAACAATAATTGTTTTTAAAATAAGACAACTACTAAACAATAATAATGTTTACCCTGTAGTAATTTATGCCTTTCCATGTAATTTTTCGTAGCAAAAGACATCTCAGCAGATGCCGTGGGCTTGTTTGTGGCAACTTTGGCTTGCTGGCCATTTTGAAGGTATTTTGCAGCTAACTGGTTCATTTTTAAACTCGTATCAGTAGTAGCATTCGTCATTTGGGGTGGCTGCATTTGTATTGGGTTCTCTCCAAATGTCACTCTGAAAAATTATTGACTTTTCTTTAAGTTTAGTGAAACAGATCAACCCTAACAAGGAGACTTTCTTGAATAAAAGCTAACCATTTAGTTTGCACTTCACAATTGAATTTAATTTGTGTATTTATTAGTTTATTATTTTATAATTTGTAAAAATGCAAACCTTTTAGTCACACTGACATTTGTTTTGTCAATTTGCATTAAACATTTCTGTCTTGCATTTCTGTAGAGAGCACTGGCTGAGGAAGGCATATCAGAATCTTGTAGCATCCCATTCACTCGCGTCTATAAGTATTAGGTTATGGTGAGAAATTATAAAAATAATATTATCATTACACAGTTAACCAACTAAATGGCAAATGAGCCACATCTAAAACACAAAAGAAACACTTATTAACTCAAAATTTCTATGAAATTAACTCAAATTATTACTGCTTAAAATGTTGCTTGTAAAGTTGATAAAACAATGAGCAATTTTTTTTTAAACTTGTACATAGCATGTAGCAAAAAATGATAGCTATGTTTTGTATATAATGTTATTGCTGAGATTTTAAATTATAACTAAATTAAAGTAAATGTTTTTTTCTCACCATTACTTTATTATAATAAGTCCAGCCAACATTGGACGGATCATCACTTTCTGTGTCTGAGCTGAAAAAAAGACATCTGTGATTAATAAGACAATTTAATAAGTCAATGGATGAACAACTGTATTAATTGGCATGCAGAATAATTCCTAAAGAGCTGGTTAATATAATTAAAAAATTAATTTAATTCAATTTAAAGCCTATTTATAAATATATTTTATCATGTAATACAAGCACATGCTACTTAAATCAATTTTAGAATTGTGTATAGAATATTTCAACTTACTCGCTATAATCTTTAACATCTAAATACATGCTTTGTTCTGGAGACATCATAGGGGTAGTAGCGTTATCCACTTGGACATTGTACAAACTGAGCTCATTAAAAGTTTTGTCCTCAAAACCAGTATTCCTTGTCATTTCATCATTATTGTGAGTAGAATTATGAACAGAAGAATTTGTATCATTTTTCTTACTTATACCATCTAAAAAATTAATATTAACAGGCTGCGCTTTAGACACAACTTCTTTTATACTTATTTGTGATCTATTGCATTGTATCTGCGCTTCACTTTGCTTTATTACTTCTTTATTGATAACTGTAGATGTTCGGACCATTTCAAAGCTAGTCATAACACCAATTGATATTTTATGTTCTTCACTATCTACTGATTTTAAAGTAACATGTTCGGTTACGTAGTTTTGGAGAGGTGGATTAGGTTGGTTATTCTCTTTTCTATTTACAGCTATGAATTTATCGACCTTCTCTTGTAATAATTGTAATTGTTCATTTTGTAACTTTATTATTTTATATAAATCTGTAACAGTGGGTTCTCTCTTTTCCTTAACAATTGTGTTTTGTTGTTCTAAGTCTAAACACTCAGATCTTTTACTCTGTTCATATTTTTCTAAGGCCCAGTTCTTTTTGTCAACTGAATTATTGGGTAATTTGTTCTGGCAATTGCACTTGGGCTGTGGAGGTACAATTTGCATGTTATAGTTACTATGAGGGCATATTCCGGCATCAGGAGATCTGCAACAGAATTGATTGACTTGATTCTCCTCTCTATATTTTGTACAAGCCTGCATCAATTGGTAAGGTGCACTTATTTTAACACAGTGATGACATTTGCAATAATTATCATTTAGTGCCACAACACAGGTTTCTTGTTCTGCTTGGGGAATTATGTTATTTTTATGTAAACTTCCTAACTTCATTATTTCAGCTTTCTTTACTAATGGATTATTCTCTTTTTCTAAACTTAATTTATTTACTTGCTCACATAGGGGATATACTTCCTTTAATTTCCCAAGTTGTTCTCTTTTTAAAAAGAAGTCGTCACCTTTTCTAAGAACATTTGGAGGTTCCAAATTTGTTTTGTTCGTCAAATTTTTATTTAGTATGTTTGGTACGTTAAGACACGCGTCAACTGTTACATCGGAAAATATTTTGAGGGGTTGTTTCCGTGGCTCCTGGCAAGTATAATCCAACACGCTCAAATCAAGATCACTTGAAGGAGCTTGCTGATTTCCAACCGTTGGGAAGTTCACTGATGTTAAGGTCTTTTTCACTGTGGCGTACGGTGAACTATTCCCGAATTCAAATCTTTGTATCGGGTCATTGGAATACGGCAACAAGCGAGGCCCGTCATCGAACCTTTGAAAAGATGGTATGGATTTTATCCCTTTGTCTATGTAAGGTCGAGGAGAATGGCAATCTGTTTCATAATTCATTATATTTGTATCTCGCACCTTTAAAGGGGTTTCAAACCGCACTCTCTTCATAGGTAAAGATAAGTTTATATATAATTCATGCAGTCAGAAACACTCACTAGCAATGCTAAATAAAATTAATACAACTTTTTAGCGCAAAACTGAATACTCCAAAGCGTTTCGGTTGTAAATTCAAACATTCAAAAACTATCTGTCGATTATGACAGTGACGCGACAACTGTCACTATCAAATATGGATACCAACTTTTTTAAAGATTTAATGGCTTAGTTACGAAGTTAATAATAATAAACATTTATTTGAATACAAGTTTTTTTACGTTATAGCGTAAGTAGACATGATTATATAATGTACTATGCATCATAGCTTATAGCTACCTATTATGTGGAAACTGTGGGAGGTTGTTTATGGACCATCGTCCATACTCGTTTCACTATCCAGTAATAGTACACGTTTCACTATACAGTAGTATGACCACTATTACAGTTTAGTCTAGTCCTATGCTTACAGTACCGGTATTATTTTTTTATACTACTTTTTGGCATAGAGTATGTGTCAACATGGTAACAACTGTCAACTGTCTATTATTGTCAAATAACATTAAACATTCTTGTAATCTGTAATTCTCACACTTTCTATATAATATGGAAGTAATTCTGTAGATCGTCATTTCTGTAGAGTTTTAGTACTAACTTTTACGATAAGATTTAACATAAATATTTTTTAATTAATTGATAAAATGAATCGGGGTACAATCAGTCTTTATAAACCCCTGACAATAATCAGTAGGTCAAAAGGTTATAAACATCCAGGTGGAATTCGTTATCCTGGAGGTATTGTTTATTTTCCTAGGTAATTTTCAATCACTTTTAATGTCTGCTAATAATATGAAAATTATAAAAAAATTAATTGATTACTATAGTGATATTTAATAACACAAAATATGAAATGTATATTTATCATTACTTCAATATAAATGATTTTTTATTTTTGCAGAGATCCAAATTACGTAGAACCCGATGTGAAACCTTCCAAATTATTCAGAATAGAGCAAATCAAAACCACAAAGCACCTTCCTTATTGGGAAAGGAATATCCTTGAGAGTCTTAAACTAAAAGGCATTGTGAGTTATGTAGTGTTTCAACAATAAATATATAAACTATTTTGTATATGTTTATATCTATATTTCATATATTTTTATTGTAAAATTAAAAATAGCTCATCTATTCAATTTCATCAATCAATTATGATCAAATCCATACCAAACCCAGTACAAATTAAATTTTCAATAGAATTAATTTTATTAACTCTCAACAATGTATGTGTCTGGCATTTAAACATATAGTATAGATTATATTGATACTTGGCTGCCGATTTCATAATTCTATATACAGTCAAAATCTGTTATAATGACATCAAAGGGACTTCTCATATTAAGTCGTAAAAACCTATTGTCGTAATAGCCGATGATGTTCTTATGTTGATAATTCAGCTGGGACCCTAGATTTTGGTCATTTTAACCGATATGTTGTTATAAATGATGTTGTTGTAAACAGTTTTGACTGTATATAACAAATCCTATTCTTCAATCCTGTTTGCCTGTTTTCTAAGTCTCCCCAAAGGAAAAGATAAATAAACATTTGAAATACAGTAAAATCCTGTATATCTAAAATGATCGCAACGGGGATTATCCCTTTTGTATATACTATATTTTATTTAATATGTTTTGGCTGCATCAATTTTGTTATGATAAAAAGGTAACAAAGTGTGATTGAATGATAAAACCTACAAGCCAATGCTGAATAACAAAATTCATTTAATGTTTTCATTCGGAATCTGAGAAAATCTGCTATTATTATATTACCATCTCTTTCACACAAAATAAACATAAAATTATTATTTCGGATGAAGTAGATTTCTGATAAATGGGAGTTTACTTTGTGTTTATATCCCAAATGAAGGTAAGAAAGTTTTTTCTTTCAACTTAATTAATCATTTTTTCCAGAACCAAGTTACAATTGTTAAAAATGCTCCTGAAATGAATGCAATGTTATGGAAAATTAAACATCTTATTAAAATCACCCCAATCACATTTCCATATGGAGAACCCACAAAAGAAGATATTCAACATACAGTTTTAAAAGAAAATGGAGAATGCATCGTCACAAAGACTATCAAACCAGATGAAAGCCAAGTAAAAGCATTTGAAGAATTTGAGAAAAATCCAAAGAAAATGGATTCCACTACAATTAAAAGGGATTCTAGACTCAAATGGAATAATGCATTCTCTGGCGGTTTCTAAAACTTATTTGTATTGTAAATAAATAGATGTATAGATAATAAATAAATCTTTTATTTTCTCTACATTGCCTGACATAATCAACAAAAAAGTGTACAACTTCTTATTCTAATCAATAAGTTTATTTTTCCTCTTAAATAATAAATAATTCAAATGCTCAGGTGTCTTAAAATAATTTTCCAAGAGAATTCCATGCTTCTTACCAAGATCATATCTTGCATTACCCCATGATACTACAAATGTAGGACTCAACTTTTTAAAATCATTCAAATGGAATTTGTGTTTGAATGTATAATTGTACCAGTGCCCTCTGAAAACAGCTACATAGTTATCATCATTTTGATATAATCGTAGAACATATTTATTAAGCAAAACTTTGATTGCAATATGAAAAAGAAAGAATGAAGTCAGATATACAATGAATTCAGTTGCATTGTTAGCGACTATAATGCCGTCTCCCCAAATCAATGGATCATTTATTGCTTCATAATCAAACACAAATGTTGTATAATATAATGCAGAAGTTGCTATAATACTTGATGATAGTGTCAAATATGCGGATGTGAAGTTAATTGCATTATCCATTGGAGCTTTATAGACAAGTTCCCAATTTTTAGACATTCCATCTGTCTCCCTCCATTTATCTTGAATTTCTAAAAATCTCGCCGGGTGGTGGGAACTGTATTTCAGATGGCAAAGTTTTGAGATCGGTTGATGTTGATGTATACTCTTCAGTAATCTTAAAACATTCATTCTAGATTCTTACATATACACTTCAATTTATAATCACAATCAGAGTTTATTATTTTCAATTTCCATTGGTTGATGATTATAAAATTCAATTAGAGGTTATTATGATTTTCTGTCAAATTCAATCAGTGTTGCCAACCTCAAAGAACTAAAAAACAACAACTCGACTAAAAAAAACGGTAGAAAGCGGTAGGTAAAGAAAAAAAGGCTAATTTCATAATTTTGCTCATATAATTAAATAATAAACAACTTTTTTAGTTACTAGAACTCACATAAATTGATATATTTATAATCACAGCAACATAAAAGAAAGTAAAATTATTTTTCAGTTTCATTTTCAATTGCCTCATCTTCAATATTTTCACACTCATTTTTATTTTTAAAATCATACATGTTTTTATTGAATTTCTTCATGTGCTTTTCTGTAGCTTCAAAGAATAGCAATCAGTTATTTAGGATTTAGTGTGTAATACTCCTTTAATAGTTGTAGTCGATATTCTATTGCGTAGTTTGGTTTTCATTATATTTATATATAAAATATTCCACTATTTTGCCATACAACGCTGTTGCTGTACCATCTACGATTGGTATTAAAGTCAGAAATCTATCTTCAACGCTGAAATCTTATTTTACTATTCTAGCGACAAGCGCTAAATGTTTTATCGTGGATTTATCTGTGCTTTCGTCAACAAGTAAGCAAAGCAAATGTTCTGTAACATCTGTATTATATTTTCTTCAGCTGTCTGCCCAGTTACATTAACAATAATAGCTCTAGCTTTTGTGTGGCTTATAGATAATTGTTCGGCAATTTTCGAATCTGGATATACAGCGGAAATCAATTTATTCAAATGAGATGCTATGTTAAAAGACAGATTATGCTCAGCAATAAAGCAGGCCATTTTTACTTCACCCGCTTTAGCTGCAATTTTTATATCTTGTGAATTGGAACCTGAGGTAAACATTGATGTCAGTTTTTTTGTTTTTGTAACTTCAAACTATTCTTCGCGTGTTTGGTTGAATCTTTGTGTCGTAACAGTTCGTGTATACCACATTTTCTGTCGCAATTACACGCAGAACAAAAGAAATCTCACCTTTAGTGCTTTTCTTTAACCAGCCTCTGAACCTATCATCTTTTAACCACGAATTTACGAATTTTTCTTCTTAGGAGGACTTTTGCCAGTCGATGAATCACTACTCATTTTATCAAAAACTTTGCAATTATTATTTTTTCGAAATAGACGCCGCAATTCAAAGAAACTGTTCAAGGTGTTGTGACCATTGACTATAAAACAATACCTACGTTACGCAATACAAGAGGCGTGTTGCTGTTATTGGTAAATAGGGATTTCCCCGCGCATAAAAATATAAAGAAGATATTGCCATATAGTATCAATGCGTTTTATTACGTAGTGGTTTGTCATTGCGTAGTGGTTATCGAAAAATGTTTGCATAGTAGTGTATTAGGTGGCGCTGAACGCGAAAAACAGTAGAAAATAGGAATGAAACAGAAAACATGGTCATCAATGTGAAAACAGCAAATCTACTGTTAAAACAGTAGTGTTGGTAACACTAATTATTCAGTCCATAGAGCATAATAGAGTATATAGATTATAGGAAAACAGGTAGAGCCAAAGAGTAGTATAATATGGGTAGAGCTAGACTAGTAGACTAGCCACTAGAGTTCGCTAAGTTCGAGTCGCTATGAAATAAGTCTCAGAGGCGGTCGCAAATAAGATTTAAAAAGGCTATAAATATAGCACATCATTCTTTATTTATTTATTAACAACAAAAACCCCTTGGTACAGTGGTTAACGCGTGAGCGTAGAACCGAGGGGCCTTGAGTTCAATACCCGGTGGGGATGCACAAATGAAAAATAAATGTCTCGGACTGTCCATAAAGAAAATCGGTCAGTGAAACAAATGTATATCATCTGCCCCATACCCCAGTACACAGTACAGGGACACGGGACTTCACTTTACTATGTCATCCAGTGAAGTTACAGCTTTCTAACGGTGAAACAATTTTTGTAATTGATTCTTTGGTTTTTGCGTGAAAAAACGAAAATACACAAGTTTTCTCTTCATAATGCTAATGAAGATAACGAAAACATTCAGATTCGCAATTCTCACAACTAATAGTCAATGAATACTTATGATCAATTGTCTAAACTTAAATCCTTGTAAACACGAAATGATTTCTTATTTTACGACTCAAATACAAAAAACTTTTAATTTTTTACATAATATAGTAACACATAGATCGCTAAAACGTTAAAATATGCGCTAAAATCTAAAGGGTCCCGAGATGTAAACAAGCACTGTATATAGCATGTGTACACGCAGTTTGTTCGCTTAGATACAAGCCTATCAATATGTGGGAGTCGAGCAGGCTTCGGCACTAATTGGGCCAGCTCACTCCAGGTATGTACTACACCCCCACAGAAAACCGGCATGAAATAGTTGTTTGCAAAGAGTAGTATAATAGTACGGGTTGCTTGCCACTGTGTTTTCGTACGGTGAGTGGGTGAGACCTCGATCCGTTTACTTTCCCTCACCCGTCCCAGTCCATACCTTCTTTCGAATCGTTAATAGTTTCCTTTTCCCTTACCCGAGGAAAAAGGAACGCTTCCCTTAAAATCGGGCAGCGCATCCGCAGAAGCACCTCTGCAAAGGAACAGAAATATAATTGAAATGCCTGTTTTCCGGCTTAACAAAATCATTTATGGGACAAGGCATATGCATAAGGCTCATAGTAGTAAATCGTTTACTAGTGCTAAATTCAAAAACTATATTAAAAAAATCAGAGAGTCTACAATAGCATTAATGTATATATGGACGAGAAAAATCTATGGAATGTTGTCGCTTAAGAACCACAGGACAGCTTTTTGAAACCATTATTTAGGACACATATTATCCATGTATTAAAATGTTAAATTGACATTATTGGAAAAGGGCTACTATACTAACTACAGAGTTACTTGTCGGCTCTTCTCTGTAGAAACTGCTCTCTGTACCGGTGGTAAATGTTTCAACTGTGTTATGACGATTCAAAAATGCTTCTATATGAAGTATAATGAAATAAATATTTGAGTTTGAATGTTCATATGATCGCTTACCAACAGGCGAACCACCAGCTCAGTTGCCCGCTGACATAATAAAAGGCTGATGATCCCTGGCAAATTCAATATCCTTTTCGCACAGAAAAGTGTGAGCGAGTTTTAATTTGATTTAAGAGTCGAATCTAACTCTGAAATACAAATTCTTTGCAGTTGTACAAACTTTCTAACATTTTTTTTTTTTCAATAATTCCTAACATAACTAGCAAAAGATGGATCTTGATTTTATTGTTTCACAACTCATAAAGAATATTCCTACACATGTAATATATACAATAATATAAATTTCATAGCCTTACTTTAATTATGTTTTCAAATTTATTTTGTAATAAATTAAAAAGACAAACATTTTACAAGGATTATAAAAGAATTGATCATTCAGTACGGGTAGTTTACTACTGCTATAAAATTTATGAAGGCCTCTTCTAGTTATAGGCCTAATATTAATTTTTTCATTTTTGGGTTTGCGATCCATTCAAAAACTGCGTTCTGTTGTACCCATGTTATATTTTGTGTTAAAATTTTCCCTACTATTTCAGCTGGGGAAATTTCTGGATATCTGGATAAGGAAATCATAATACGCCTTTATTTCGCAAATAAATAAAAATTTTTAAATATCCCAGATGTGAAAAACCTAAACGTGTTAAACAATATTCACATTTAACAACTTTTCTTATCAGACTTACAACAAATCACACAAACCGTGCAACACCTTTTGATTGATTGTGTATTTTACAGCAATGAGAAACGTACTTGTCAATTACCAAATTCATTATCAGAATGACTGAATCATAAAGGAAGCGGAAAAATCTTTAAGTTCCTAAAATTGATAAAAACTGATTCGCTAATTTAAGCATTCTAGTATAATTGCGAATTTTTATAGTGGTCGCTAATGACCTCGATGTTAAAAAGCGACCTAAAATAAATAAATAAAAAAAAAAATCACACAACTTTTTCATTACCATATCAAAAGTATATATACCTTAAATCTAATTCGACTCCAAGTTCATATTAAATTTGTATTTTGTTCGTACTGCATTTGTACTACGTATTCCAGTTTCAAAACATTATTGTCATTTTAACGACGATGCGAGCCCACCCCTTACATGACTTCGTTATAGGAAATGAAACAAATTATAATAAAAAACCGCTTTATTTTGTTACAGCAATTCGTTCTTCATAATCTATTCTTGGAAATAAAGAAATTTTATTTTATAAACTATAAAACAAATCAAATTGTAACGAATATAAATAGGTAATTAGGTAACAATAAAATCAATTTCATTAAAAATTTTATGACATTTAAAAATTGTGGTAATATTTAATTAAAAAATAAAAAATTATAGATATAACATACATCCAATACCACTAGTAATGCGCTTTATAAAAGTATAAAACTGTGAATGATTTGTTGAGATCTCATTAAGCTATATATAAATATATTTTCTAACACTAGTATAGACTAAATGTTAAAACTTTCTGATCTGATTTTTACATTTTGATAGAACTTGTTTGCAAATATATATTAATAATAATAATAATATTAAACATGGAAGCGTTTAATAAAATTACCAAGTGCATGGATGATCAGGTGGTACACTAAGCTTGTTTTTTATTTAGAGATTGTCGCTGCACATTTCGAGATAGCTGAATTGCGAAATATGTCACTTGTCCAGTTCTGTAGGTAATAATATATATTTTTTTCTAAGCTAATAGAATGATATTGATGTTTTTAATTTTTTGTTCCATTTCACTTCATTTTATATTTATACTAGAACTGAATTGCGAAATATGTCACTTGTCCAGTTCTGTAGCTAATAATATGTATTTTTTTTCTAAGCTAATAGAATGATATTGACGTTTTTAATTTTTTGTTCCATTTCACTTCATTTTATATATACTAGCGATCGGCCCCGGCTTCAGCCATTGTACCTTTTTCTCTCCATAAGAACCTTCCTTGTGCCTTAACAAAAATGTTCATAAAAATTGCCGAACTGGTCGAGCCGTTCTCGAGCTTCGCTTGGCACCACATTTGGCGATTCACTTTAATAAATATAGATGAAGTGCCTATACACAATGCACGCTTAAATAAATAATAAAAACTTGCTCAATTGATTACTTTTATACATAGTAATTTGCACACTTGTGATGTCAACAATTACATTAAACATGATCAAAAATCACAGCATGCTTCTTATACTATAGTCTGTTACTTAATATACATAAACAAATACATATGAACTGATTTTGAAACTTTATATTGCTTGTGACATGTTTAAATATTACACATAAACATATAAATATCTCATAAAATAAAAATATATACATATTTCATTCTGTTCCATTTACAGAGCCTGATATATTTTTTAATACAGGAGTTGCACTAACTGTTTTATTATTGGAATCGTTTTTGCGTTCTATAGGCTTTGATAATAAGTATTGAGCAAATAAGTCTCTCTTCATATCATGTTTTGATGCACGACTAGTACTGTTAATAGATTTTTGTACTATGTTTATTGGCTTCTTGTCCACTTTCACTTTTTTTGGTTTAGGATTATCATAAAATGTATTCGTTGAATTTAATCTGTTTTTTCTAAGACTCTTCGGTATTGCATTCGATTTTAGTTTCACCAGCGTCGTATTTACAACCGAACAATCAATTTGCATGAGTGTTACATGATCACTTAATATAGAATCTGAAAAAGATATATTGAATATAATACAAAAGCAAAGAAGGTCCAATATAACATGAAACATGTTATAATTTAATAAATAGCATAAAGGGATAAATTGAATTCAACACTGAAAACTGCATGAAATTGTATGAGCCATTTTAGCCTTTTACTTGTTAGCAACTAGCAAGGGAGTAATAAAAAATTATTTCTTTTTCACATCCTTAGTATCCTTAAAAAATTTATAAAGTTTGTTTAGGTATATCGTGTTGTAACACAATATTGTCAAAAGTTATAGACAATAACAGTGGTGGTTCAGTGGTTAGGACGAATAGAATACAGTCCAATACCGGACAAGCGTGCCAGAAATAAATTGATTTTTCAATTTATCTGCACATTATCCACATCATCACTGCTCAAAAGGGTGAAAGAATACATTTTCACGAAACCAGAATGTCCAAGAATCAAAAGCTCGACGACATGACGTGATGTCATCCAACCTGCATTTGGCCAGTGTGGTGGACTATGGCTGGAACCATTACAGGAGGCCCATGTCCCTTGTGACATTATAATTATATTATAAGCTGATGATGACAAAATTCCATATATATTTACCATTCCCAGACCGCGCTGGTAATATGAGCGCCATTTTTGGTGGCCTAGTAACATTGTGTGAAACAGCTGGGAGAAGCAAATGTTCTCCTTTACCAACGCCGACTACGTAAAACGTATCATCTCGCCTATGCAATGCTTGAAGCAAATCATTCCATTCACCAAAATCATTGACGTCATAATCATTCCTAGCTTTCCTAATGTGCTTATTATAAAGTTTCTCATAATATATTCCCGTATCGGCAAATTCGATATCTTTATCCGTTGTGAGAGATCTGCGTAATCTTCGCAAACGCGCCTTATCTCGTATATTTTTACCATTTTTACTTGCACTCGGAAAATCAACCAGATTGTTATCAAGGTTCAATTTATCGAATAGTTTATATGCTTCCAGTAATCCACCTAAAAAAATATTCAATATAAGTACTTATACTACTACTGACATTTGAAATTTTGTTTGGACTTGGAAAATATTAGTTCATACTTAAACGAAATTATTAAAATTTTATGATATATATGTTACGAGTTTTACAATACATAAAAAAATAACTGTTATTAACAAGAAACCAACCTAGTTCAAACCGTGAGAATTAGATCAAATTTAATGGTACTACATACCGCCCGTGTATTGGTAGGTATGTGGTACCATTAAATTTGATCTAGAAATTTTGAAAGAATAGAAAAAATTTGATCACGAGGCAGGATGAAAATTTTTTTTCTATTCTTTCAAAATTTCTAATTTATAAAGCATTTCAATGCTATAAAACTAAAAATTAAAATTTGATCTAGTTCTATCACCTTACGAATGAAAAATATCATCGAAATCGGTTCACCCAGCCAAAAGATCTGAGGTAACATAGGTAAAAAAAGAAAAATATTGTCACAAACGAATTTATAACTTAAATCATTCTTTGAAGTTCAAAAGTCCACTGACCATTAATATGTTCTTCATTAATGTAACTGCTTTTCCTTTTACTCCGCGTGTTGGTCCAGTTTAAGGTTTTCCCACCGCCAATCCAACGCTTCAATTCCCCAGCTATTCTTATACTTTCTGTTTGATTAATAAAGTCATTTACTGTACTGTTTTGACACTCAATGCCCTCTGAACTTCTATTTAATTGGTCGTAATCTACGAAAAGAAAACAGAACCGTAAAATATTTGAAAACCACAAGTGTGAATCGACTTTGTTATTAATTAACGGACCTATGGAAACATCATTTTTATTTTCTTCGGCCCATAGTAAATGTCTCGCGCTGACATGCGGCGATGTTGGCTCAATAAACGGCTTAGAATTCCAACTGCAACATAAACAAAAAATAGTTATAACACTTCAATCATTTTATTAAAACAAAACTAATCATCATATTCTTTAACCAACCCCAATATATTCCAATTCAATGATACCATAAAAACCATTGCAAAAATAACTGCTATGTTCTTTTTAGGTATCAAAAGCGATGTATCAAGCTTGGGTATCTGGAAAGAAAGAAGAAACAATTTAAATTTTTTAATGGATATTATTGAATAAATTAAAATAAAAAGTAATGATAAATATCTTACCTTTCGACTTTTGCCATTAGATTCCAATTGATTTTTAAGTATTTTATTTTCTAATCGCAATCTTGCAATTTCTTGATGCGCCTCTAATAATTGCTGTTCTAATGCAGTAACATACTCTTTCTTTTTTTGTCGTGACTGACAAGCGGATTCTCTGAAATAATAATATAAACCGTAGTAAGTTCCGCATGTCAACAAAGGATCCGCGTGAAATAACGGCACGAAAATATATATATACACACACACACACATACATACATACACTTGCACACACACATATACGTACACTTACACACACCTCAAACAGTTTATTTCATTATTTGTTTAGTTTATTTCATTTTCTTCTGTATTATATCCAAGTTTAATTTATGCCTTTATGCTTACCAAATGGCTTTTATGCTGTGAAATTAGCTTAGAGCCAAGGTCTTTCTGGGTAACCTGTATTTAAGGAAATACAGGTACCCAGGAACATTGTTAGACAAACATTGGCTTGAATGGATTGTTTTAATAGCCTTTTTTATATTTTGACATAACTATAAATTGTAACTGTTGCAAAAAAAATAATTATTATATACAATGCTAATGTGTATCATGGGTATTTTTCCCCCACCCTTCCCATTCTATTATATTCCTGTTGTTAAACCTTTCCTTAAAATTTTACATTTGCAGAGTTTATATTTGTATAATACATTAATACATATTTAAAAGTGTGGTTATCATAAAAGTATTCAAATAATTGTTTTAAATATAAAAAATATTCATTTTGACAACTTTTCAGCATATTTTAATTTTACTGTTGCTATGGAGCTGCATAAAAAAAAATCTCCAGATCAACATACAAAAGAAATCTTCTTGAGTTATGTAGAGTATATTTAATACTGATTTTACCTTGTAGGACTTACCTATTTTTAATCATTCTTTGTTGCTTTTTTATTGCTTTCACTTCAGCCTCACTCAACTGTGGCATGTCCAACAAAGAATTAACAGAAGTTTTATCAATAACCGTTTCTCCATGAGAGAGTTTAGGATTTAGCACAATATTACTTTGTAGTGAAGACTGAAAAAAATCGTTTTTAAGTTATACATCCATTTCATTTAAATGTAACTAGTAAATTTGGTTTCCATTTTATTTGCTTATTTCATATCTTCACTCGATTAGCAATTCCAAGGTTCTAGACACATGTCCAACTTAAATAAAAAATATGGCAAATTTATTGTACTATTACATTACAGACACACACACTTTAAAAATAAAAGGAAGATTTCCTTACCTTAATTTGATAACCATTTGAGCACTGGGTTTTTTGCAAATTTTGTGGTGGAGGCGAATATGTAATCTTATTCTTATTTAAATTTTGTGGTATTATAACAATTGGCTTTGTAACACTATTTAATATGTTTTGTACTTTATTTTTATTCAAAAACAATTGATCCGTGTCTTCCTTCTGTGTTATATTAATGAAATTCTCATTGACAACTCTAAAGTAAGAGTCATGGAGGTTGTGTGCTAAAAAGAGAAGCTATTAAGTATGGATGTATACAAAATTATTAAGAAATTATATAAATTATATCTACCTTCAATCCTTGGTGATAATGAAGATATTATTCTGCTTGGTTCAAAGTCATTTTCCGTCTTAACAACCTGTAATATGGTATATTTGGTATTAGAAACTTACATTAAAATTTCATACATTGGAAGTAAAAATTTACCTTTATAACACCATTTTCAATAGCCATAACAGGTCCTTTTCTCTCCACTTCATGGTTTGATGGAATTATGTTAGGTTCATATTTAATACTGTCTGAAACAAAAAATGACTTACAGTTGTTTCAATCAATTTTATGGTATCTTTTTGTCAATAAAGTGAATTGAGTTTCAATTATACCTGTTTTTTGTAAAAACTGATCCACTTCTTCCGGTTTCAACTGATAAATTGCTTCATTATCATTGCCAGATAACCAGTCACATGGAGATTGTGAGGACTGTCTTGCTGAGGTACTGGAGCTACTGTAACACCAGTGCTACTTGAGACTCAATAAAAAGTCTGATTGGATTCAAATTTGAAATTGTTACAAAAACAGTTGATTCTCACTTAATTTATTATATAAAAAATATATAATATGTATTGTTTGTTTATACACAAGAAATATAATCAATCAGGGTAATTGTAAAGGGTGGTAATTAGTAACAATTCTCAATAAACTTTTATCTATGTACAACAAACTTTTTTCAATGACAATATTTTCTTTTATAAAATATCTATGAAAATTATTTACAGTAGATTTTTAAACATTTTGCATATACAGAAAGAAAAATTAGGAAATTACCCCGATTCACCCTAAACTATGCCTACTTAAAAAATAAACACTTACTTTTTGGTATCATCTTCACTACTGGAGTCAGAGTTGCTGCTTTCAGCTGGTGATGATTTTATACTCAAAACTGGTGATACTGAAGGTATAAGACTGGGAGCTGCATCAGCTAAAATTTCACTTGGAGATGCATCCGCAGAATTCAAGAGTGATGACCATTGAAACTCAGTAAATTCTTCTAGGTAAAAATCATCTAAAAGTATATTTATTTATTTCATTTAAATATTCATAATTAAACTATATTATTATTGATAAACATATTAAGTTATATTTCTTTGAAGTTATCATTATACCTAATAAACTTTCTACGAGGTATTCTCATTGTATAAATAAAAACAAAATTTATGTACATAAAATGTTAAATTAATTATATAAATTTAAAATAATTGCCACGTAATTAATTACGTCTCTTAAAAACATCATAATTTAATTTTAGATTTCAATGACAAAGATCTTTATCGTAAAATGAAATAATGGAATTGCTTAGTGAAACATACATCCTTTCTAATTAACAAAGCGGTATAATGCAGTACTGGTATTGCTTGTATTTAAATATTTGCACCACCAGTTTTTGCTATAAGAATTATTAGCCTTCACGTTATTGCACCGCTTTTCATAATCAGCCGGACATTGTTTACGAAAATTTAATGCATTACTAACCGTATAGGTTGTCTTTGTCGTTAGCGAGGATGTCTGTATCCATTAGGAAAGATTAAAACTTTCAGAAAAAGTAATGCCTTTTATCTGCGTTAATTTATTAATTGCAATACGCAGTTTTAAACATTATAATAAACCACATGCGTTACTTATTTACTTTTGATCACTGGCATGACAAATTAACAATACAAATTTCGGAGTGACATATGATGACAGAATTTACAAATGACAAAATTGTCAATGTTAGATTTTGGCATATTATGATAAAGGCACAATATGTAAGGTTTAAAATTCTTGATATAAATAATTATGAATGTTTATAGTTAAAACAATTAAGATTATTCTGAAGATTTTGTGAATCTTTCAGTTTAACTCTCTGTCCTCTACTATTCAAATAATCAACGTTAATAGACAGGATACATTCGAAACGGACACTTGTCGAGCAGAGCCTTGGCATATGTTTTTATAAAAAAATCACATTGACATATTTTGACAGCACTTTTTTCTTATGTTGGCCATATTCGAATTCGATTGATTGGAAATACCTACTACTATTTTGCAATTTATAATTCAGATTTTATGTTTCACAATGAAATACTTAGACATTCTAAAGCGAATTTACTTTAGTAAACATCTGTTTAAGGTGGTTTATTAGTGTAATCTTGCTCAAGCATATAGAAATTCATTTTTTTGCGAAAAAATGTCTATATCAGAGGAGCAAGATGATTTTATTTTTCGGCCACAACAACATTTAGACCCTAAATGGTTGAATCCTGACTTACAAGAAGCTCTTCATTCTCCGGACGCTCTCTGCGTATTATTTAATAGTTTAATTCAGGACAGGGAGATCTATTTCGACGCCGGAAATGGTCTAGTTAATGGTGCTGGTATTACTGCTAAGCTTGGTGATAGTGGGAAGTATTATTGTGGTCTCAGGGTAAGTTTATAAGAACATTTCTTTATCTTATTTTTCTTATGTTCGTTTTTCATTGGTAAGTTCTAATTGTAAATACTTTGTAGATTCTTTCGTGCACATGTTGTGATGGACTGTGTGGTCCTCATTCAGGATGTGCATGCCCTCCTTGCACTGCTTTATCAGCTGAGGAAGAACTTCGTGCTTCAATTCAATCTAAACTTGTTGCACCACCCCATTCTACTCAGGTTATAGATGAGATTAAGTGGAAAATAGATCCAGGTGAATGGTCTTACTTTTAGAAGCTTTCTGTATTCATACTTATTACTGTGCATATTTATTGTTTAATAATTTTTTTGTTCTAAGAAACTCTTTACCTACTCTTGTATTCATAACATGTTTATACTCTATGATAGTTATAATATTATATGATAGAAGTAATGTTTCCAATATTTTGACTATACAAAATATATACAACAGATGTATCCTGTTTTTCAAATAGGCCCAGAATGTCTTCAAAGTGTGATGGATTCATTAATTTGGGAGCAGCATGTGAGAGCCATACAAACAGCTGTGACCTGCCCATATATCTCACAAATAAGGCGCCTAATTGTCATCTGTCATAGACATCTTGTTGCTGTTATAAGGTGAAGATAGTACTAATATAAGAGATATGTTTATTTGCGAAATACTCATTCTTCAATATTCAATAAATCTACTAATAAGATTTTAAGAAGTTATACCTGGTTCACATATGTGTTGATTTATAACTGGTTATAATCATTATTATAAGTAAATGACTATATTGTTTTATCTAAACACATCTATATTACACATCTATAATATCATATAAACAAATCTAAAATTGCAAAATAATTTTTTATTGCAAAATTAGATTTGTTTGGTTTGGTACATTGGAGTTATTAACAATCTAATATAATTTTATTTAAAATGTGATGGATCAAAAAGTAAAGTTTATAATGATTACATTGGAGACCTAATAGAAACATATATTAATGTCAAAATTTAATAAAACATATAGAAAAAATGCATTGAGTAAAAATCAATATTGGTTCCCAAAATATATCCTTATTCTCTTACTCAAGTTAATTAATGAAGAAATTTTGGTATATTTCATTTGTTTTGGCATTTTAGATAAGAAGGGTTATAAGATCTTTTTATTTCAATAAACAAAAGATCAAAATGGGTCATTCATTTTTAAAATACGCTCTGTATCTGTGCATGTTGTACCCTTCGAAAGCCGGACTATACCTAAATTACGCACAGTTGAAATAAAAACTCACATGTGTTTCATAGTAAGGTGACATGAGCTAAAAGCAAGTTTTATTATACCCTAAACTATATAATTAAATAGTAAATAGTAAAAAAAAATATATACTTCAATATATAGATATTCTTCTGTAGTGTGTTGTAAGAAAATGGCAAAATTTTTGATACAATGGAAGAAAATTGAAGAGATTCCCTTGAAACATTTCATTTAAAGACTAAAAACCATGTTAATTTGTGAGCTTGATTGATTTCCTTTTTTTATATACAATCAATAGAATTTAGAATATGTATTCTCATTTCTATATGTCCTATGTACCAACAATATGGACCGACAGTGTTGATTCACAACAGTCATGTTGATTGTATAAATGTTTGCAAGCGTCATTCTAACTCTTGTTAATCTTAATAATTCACTTAAATATATTCTCAGGGAGCAAAATCCTCATAAAGAACCAAAGAAGGTCAAATTAGATAAAGCTCCTCATGCTGTGAGCAACAGAACTCTGAGCAATGTTGTGACTACTTTGAAGAAACCTGTTGAAATTTGCTCAGAGACACAAGAAGATAGTGAGGAACAAATTGATGATTCAGAAAGGTATGTTAATATTGAAATAATAACTGGTACCTATAACTTTGCTTTGTTTACAAATGAAAACAACAACAATGTCATTATCTCTCTTATACATCAACCTGAGAAAGAATTCAGGTATGATAATAGCAAAAAGTTTTGTTCAATGCACAGAATGTACAGTATTTGTAAAAAATTATTATTAACTTTAACAATTGTAATAATTGTAATTGATATAATTCCTTATATCCTTAGTTCAGGATTTTATGGGTTAGTTAAGAACTAATTATGATGTTATCTCTTGCTGATTGAGTATGACACTGAAGCTCCTGGGCTTAATGTAGTTGGAATAAATAAAAAATTATTCAACTATCAGGACATCTGATCCTCTCAAATGTCTTAATCATATAAATATGATTCTCATATGTCATATGTCAGAAACAATACTTATTCTATTGTACTTATTATAACAACTTTTGCAGTGCACTTGCTCGTGTAGGAGCCAGAGCTGCTTTGCGACTTGCTCTATCACTGGTAAGGCGAGCGTGGCGTTGTGGTGAAGATTCGGATGTATGTTCCTTGCTATTACGCGACGCATTGGAAGCCGTTAGAGCGTTACCCGATGCTGCTTTGTATGCTGGAAATGGACAAACAAGTATTACGTCCCAACAAACTCCGCGCTCGCAGAAAATATGGGCGGAAGTCGTTGATAGTGCTGCGAAATTCTTGCACCAAGTTGTTGCAGGGTATAATTTATTTTTTCAATATTTAATATAAACTAAAATTAACAATTTGAAATACAATGTTGGTTATATTCCTATACTACTAACAAATATCTGTCTTATATTCCTAATAATACAAGTTATTGATATTTTTTCTAGGGAAGTTGGTTGTAATGTACCACAAGGGGATTGGCGTACTTCGCTATGTGTGTGGGTTGAACTGTGTGCGAGAAGAGCAGAACTGCCTGCCTTGCTGAAAGCAGCTGATGTCTTGGTAACATTACCTCCTAAACAAAAACGACAGTCTGATAACAGGTAATAGAATTATGTATATAATAATAAATTATTTCCCCCAAATAACGGATTTCGTAATCCTCAAATCTAACAGTTATAGTATAAAGGACTTGCAAGATTTTATTTCTTTTTATAATCATCATTTTATAATATATAAATGTATGTGTATTATGTATCCAAAACCTTGATTCAATAAATGAATTGTACTTTTTTCTTCACACTCTTTTCTTTCCAGGATAGTATTGGAGGAATGCACAGCGCCATTAGGACCATTTCTAAAAAGAATGGCGAAAGTGTCGCCCCCAAATCCCATTGTCAATTCTGAACCTATGCCTGAAGATAACATGACAGCAACATTTCTTAAGTAAGCTATTTAAACTGACAAGTAAATGCGTAAAAAAACAATCATTCTATTTAGTGTTATTGTCCAATTTTCAGGGAACTAGAAATACCAAGTGGCGATGGTCTCATGAGTGTGAAAAAGGCGGGCATTGCTTTGTTATGCCATTTGGATAGACTTGGTGCTCCATTGTTACCACCTTTAAAAGGATTTGTTACAGTGAGTCAATAGATATATATGCATAATATTATTTGACGAAGCAATTCTTCTGTCAATCCCCTCATGAATTAAAATATGAGAAGTTATCAATAGATAATACTTCATTATTTTGTACTAGCTGCGTCTTATGGTTTCATCCGCGTACATATGTTATTCCTTTCAATCCCAACGTTATCGCGGGCATGTTGGAATGAAAGTAATCTGAGTTTTTTCTCATTACACCAGCTAACCTGCCAGTGGAAGCACGTTTTAAATCGTTACAATATACAGCCGTAACAAGCATACAGACATACAAAAATATCCACACATACTTAGAAATAAATCAATAATTTTATTTATTGATCTAATGGTATATATGATAACTAAATAACAGTCTTAAAAATTAAATCTGACTATTTATAACGTATTTGCAGTGTACAGAGTCAGCTCAAGAAGTAGTCTCAGTAGGTGTTGGTCCTATTCAGCTTGGAAGTTTACGAGTACAACAGATCGCGTGTGCTGAGAAATTGGCTTTACTCCTTACTCAAGATGGCGTTATATACACTCTCCCCTATGACACATTAACACCTCATTTAGTCCCAGGTAAAAAAAAAATAGCTCTATTTTTCTAGAAAGAGGAATGTATCTTAACATCTTATTTAAATGCAGACGTTATTGCTTATCCTATATTGTTAGTCAGTTTATAATGGTACTGAATCAATCTTACTCTTAGTCAGATTATATGTTTAGTAGTATAAATTTGTAGTTCTACTAATAATTTTTCTCAAAATGACTTAAAATTTACGTCAGGTCTCGAAGGTTACACCATAGCACAAGTGGCGTGCCACCCCACGGGTCGACACTTCCTATGTCGCTCCACGTGTGGCGGCGTGTGGACGTGGGGTTCGGGGGAAGATGGCCGTTTGGGGCATGGGGACACGGCCAATAGAGATGCCCCACAAACTGTGCACCATTTGGCCCATCATGAGGTGGTACGGATTACTGCAGGACCGGCTTGCAGGTTGGTATTGTGATAAATTTGTATAATGTTTGGGGTTGCGGCGTGTGGAGGTGGCGGATACTTTTTCGGGGCATTGGGACATTGGGACATATTAATCTTGGGTAGTGTTGGGTAAATCGTTAGGTGATCATTTTCATGAAGAAGAATTATGAAACTTGAAGGGGTTTCTAAAAAAATACAAATTTTAGTATACTGAACTATACTATACTATACTTTCATTACGTTATTTACAAAACCAAAATATTATAGTTTTATAAACAATTTTCATTCACAAATAATGTTTTGACACAGCGCGGTGATAACTTCACGCGGTGCTCTGTACACTTGGGGGCGGAGCGCCCAGGGCCGCTTGGGACATGGCACTATTGAAAACTGTCTCACACCACAACCAGTTGCTTTCAACGCTCACAATATCGAAAGAATCATTGATGTCGCTCTAGGTTTGTTCTCTTATACTCTATACAGATATTTGTATGTTATATTGTATTCTAAATAAATAAATTTCAATTCACCAGATACATTGTATTCTCGACATTAAAACCATTAATATAAAAATTACAATCAAATTTTTGAGAATGGCTTCCATGTGCCGATTTGTTTTGCTAGTTTTTATATTAAAATGTCATTCAAATAAGTTATTTTATCGAAAAATAACTATCATGATATTCTTTAACAACATTGAATTAAATGATGGAACCCTTATCATTTAGGAACAAATAAAACTTGTTTCAATAAAAAATCAAAATATATTAAAATTCCTGAAACTTTATATATACATATATATAATATGATACATGTTAAGTATTATAAGTATATTGCACACGAAACAGCGTGGGGGGAGGGTCAGACGCTGTGTTGCACGTGGGAGGGCGCGGTGCAGGTGTTCGGCGACAGCGAGGGCGGCACTCCGCGTGCCCTCTCCGCCCTCGCCATGTTCCGTGTGACGCGTGTGTACACGGGCGATAACTGGCACGCCGCGCTCACTGATGGGTATGTGGCCTATGCACATATTGTGGGTACTTGTATTTGGTATCTTGGTGTACAGGCATTTTATATTGTTATAATTATTTTGACCAAAGTGCGCTAGGGCGGTAGTTTTTCGAGTTAAATTCTGTTTCACTAATTTATGTACAGCTTTTGGAAGATTTGTATTCAGTGTGAAAGTGATGAAAAATATGAAAAATAATGGTTTCTGGCATTCAACCACTCTTTTTTCTTACAGTTAAATGCTCGTTGCATGACGGGATTGCCAATTGTCCTTATTACAATTTGTTAACAATGTGTAACCAACCTTGAACGACAATTTGGATTTCAGTTGCAGTCATATAGTGCAAAATGATCGCGTAAAAATTTAACTCAATTATTATTAATTTTCATTCATAACATACAAAGTAATAAATATTATTTTTTAATTTTCAGAGGTCAAGTATACACATGGGGCAAAGGCGATGGATATCGATTGGGTCATGGAAATTTTGAGACATTTAAAATACCAAAACTGGTGGAGGCCTTAAATGGTATGTTATAAAATGAGTTAAATTAAATAGGGTTATAACTTTGTTACGTGAAATCTATTTTCGTTGCTACAGGTGTGAAGATCATAGATATGTCTTTGGGTGCATCGCACGCAATCGCAATATCATCAGATGGACTTTTGTACGCATGGGGTACGCACGAACGCGCTCAGATTTCTAACCCGACTCCACAGCCAATACAAGTTTTCAACCCATCTTTTAAACCGAACGGTAATAGACATACATAAAAGTTCAAAAGTGAAGTTTAAATACACATTATCTTTATTAATTGTATTTTTCAGGTCTATCAAGTGGTACGAATCAAATTTTAGCTTGGAGTGAAGAGAATCCAAGGGACCTGCCATCGTCAATGCCTTTTGTTATTGATCTATCCGAAAACACATTCAAGTAAGTCTGTCAAACAAAACTTGGGTCAAAGAATATTATATTTTGTGATTTTAATGTTGTATAAATTTTTCAGATTTTTAGAGAGACTGTTGAGGAAAGCTGTTGAACAAAGTAGCACAGCTAATATGAAAGAAAACGAATGTCTCGCCATTTCCTGTCTCAATCTGCTAAGACTACAAGTAAGCATTTAAAAGAAACCATTGTTTTAGTAGTAATAGTTTTCTTATTTTAAAGGGTAGTTAGTTCCAGGATTAAGTCGAATGTACATTAACTTTACTGCCTTATATTCTACGAAATATTTAATCATGTTGACCAATATATAATATTTTATTCGTGAGACTATAATGCCGAGATATTGATGTACATATTCGTTATCCTGTTAAAAAAAATGAATTCTATTTCATTAATCCAATTTATTTCAAACACACATACTGAGTCAGACCATTACACGATCGTATTTCATTACAGAAAAAGCTCATCTTTACTAAATTAGTATGCTATATCATTATCATAATTTATATAATTTTTAATTTGTATAAAAAGATCAATTTACCATACAAACAACTGTTAAAATATCGTAACTGATTTGTTGCACTATCACTATCAAGCTAATAAACAAGAGTGTACGTGTCTATCAGCAGGCCGCGCTAAGGCTAACAATGATAACGTATGCACGCAGGTGCACGCGTACCAATGCGCGCACGGCGACGCCGAGGACGGCGAGGCGGAGAGTCGGTCGTGGTGCGCGGGCGTGCACGGCGCGCTCGTGGCGCTGGCGGAGGGGCGCGCGGGGGGCGGCGCGGCGGCCGCGGCGCGCCGCGCGCTCGCCGCCGCCTGGCCCGTGCTGCTGCCCACGCCGCACGTGCGCGCGAATCACCTTATATCGCTGCTGCCGCAAGGTATGGGATAACCGACTTTATTACTATGCGCAGAGGGTATCTAATTCGTATATTGGTCAACAACACCTACCTACCTACAAGGTCTACAACTGGCTGTAGAGTTTGTAGTCTTTTTTGATAGGATAATTAATCAATTCAACTTTTTATATACAATAAAATTTGGGCCACTGATAGCTTAGAAAATAAATATTATTATGATATGTGATAGAACGAAATAATAATACGCCTATCTCCCAATGAGTAAATGGAGAAGATTCATAAGCAAAGATGATAAATGTAATAAAAACGTTGTCATTAAAACATATATGTTTAGGTTTAAATAAATTTTTGTTGAAGGATCGGTACCTGCCAGCGCGGGCGCAAGATTCATGACAGAATTGCTAGTTTGGTCGTTGCTTGGAGGTGGAGGTTTGAAAGATGCTTTGTCTAACGCACTACAAGTTAACTCGTCCGACTCATACAACCATTTGCAACTAGATGAGTAAGTAAATTATATTTCATTATTTTTACAAAATATAACTGATATTGCTTTTTTAAAATGGTACTGTAAATTAAAGTATGTTATTTTTATTTTTTATTTAAAAAAAATATATATATTTAAAAAATGTGTTTTTTTTTATATATTTTTTTTATTTGTTTAGTGAATTTGACCAAGTCGATATTGTAACGGGACAGCGTAGCAGGCCTTCCACTACAATGTCAGATGATTCCGATTCGATACAAGGTAACTTTTAATATAAGAATGAAATATTTAATTATAGTCAGGTAAATATATCTAATAATATTTAATATTCACAGTGGAATGCGTTGAAGAATACCAAATTAGTAATACGGCATCAGCAGATAATGGTGCGTCCGTACCTTTGATGCATCTGGTATGTGGAACTAATACCAAAAACAATGTCGTTTTAAACAATTTATGTTCTGTAGATCTATGGAAAAAACCAATCCTCTGTTGTTACAGGTCAAACATTTAATAAGGAACACCACTTGTCAAACACAAATGCATATTAAGTCGATAATGGACGGTGATACGAGTAAGACTGATGATCTAAAGGGACATGACACTGTTAGTCCCAGCTGTGATTTGTTGATACGTTTTCAAAGGTGTGTTTTTCAATATGTTAGAGATTTTCAAAGAGAGACCTATCTATTCTTCGTTAAAAAAGTAATTATGTATTAATAATTTGTACATTTTATTGTTTCAAAATACTGACTGCTATAAGTTTTTGAAACGTTAACTTATCAAATCAATAATTACCAAAACTATTATATTCTAAAAATGGTTTGTTACCATACTCCTCCGAAAGGGCTAGACTGATTCTCATGAAATTTTGTGTGCATATCGGGTAGGTTTGAAAATAGGCCAACACCTATTTTTCATACCCCTAAATGATAAAAGTAAGGCAGAACAGCGTATGCCGGGTCAGCTAGTATAAATATAGTTATAAAATATATTTCTTAAATGTTTAAAGGTTATTATTCTGCGAAGCGATGTGGTCCCGCGGCGGGCGAAGTACGCGCGGCGGCGTCCGCAACCTGCTCACGCAGTACGCGACGCTACTCGCCGAGCACGTGCAGTCCACGCTCACTTGCTTTGTACGCGCCGTGCACAGCGCTGACAACACGCAGCTGACTAGCCTCTGTGATCTCATTAGTGCTGATATTGTTGGTTCGTTCGATTATATATCTGATGCATGCTGGTTTCAAGGAAAATATATTGTGTTAATATCAAGTTGTCAACAAAAAAAACAATGTTACATAAAACTTGTGTCCAATTACATTAAAGAAAACGAGATCTAGTTATGAATTTAATATGAATTTAATGAGAATGTATTCTGTTTACATTCTCAAGCTATGAATTAATACCTACATGGAATCGTTACAAAATCGTACAGTTTTGTTGATTGTGTCAATATTATTAATACAATAAAAGCCAAAACATTTTTGTATGATTCAACTTATAGTAGAAATAAGAGAAATAATTATGTTATATAATTCACAGGAAGAGTAGTAAGTGAATTGGCGGTGTGGGTGTGTTCATGCGCAGCTCGCTCAGCGATTGCTTTGACTGACTGTTTAGAAGCCTTTTTAAAAATAATCCGCGCGTGTGACGAAGGTGCTAAATCATTACCTTCTGCTGCTAAATTGGACGCTGATCTTTTGGGCTGGCCTGGGTTGATCTCTAAACGAAATCAAACGAATACCTTTGTTGTAAGAAAGTGAGTAATATCTACTTTTTTTTCATATATATCATGTGAGCATTTAATATAGCAAAATGTGTAATTAAATTTATGACTCGTAAGGTGTAAGTCATCTCAAGTGCCAAAACAATAAATGTATATAATAATTCTCATGCCTTGAAAATATCATACATAATATAGAGATATGTATATTATTGATAAGAGTATCAACCGACTTCAAAAAAAGGTGGAGATTAAGAATTTGGTTGTTTTTTTTTTGTCCTGCATTTCATTGTTTTACATGTGGCCCATGTGTGTGTATTTAAATTTGATCGTTTTCTGAGAATGTGAAAGCGGTTTGGTTTTTTGTTGATATTCATTATGTCATATAAGTTTAGGATTTTTTGTCACATGTCCCAAAACGTAAAGATAATTTAAAGTAATGAACTGACATAACTCGGTTTAAATTATCTTCAGATGTGACTTGCACAACCACACAAAAGACGGTGGATCATGGATCGTCATAGCCGGTTACGTGTACGACGTGGAAAACTTCGAGTGCGAAAACGCGAGCACGGTGGAACTGGTGCGGCAGATGCGCGGGAGTGACGCAACCGCCGCGTTCAGTAAGGAGCCGCACGCCGCGTTTCTGTCGCGCGTCACCGAGAAGTGTGTCGGCATGTTTACCACGCAAGTGTATAGCCATAAGTGTCAAGTGAGTGGAATATTGTTAGAAGTGTTTCTTGAGTGTGTGCCCATACGTGTTATTTATCGTGTTTTTATGTGTGGTATAGATTATTATTAAAATAAAAAAGTGAAGTCCCGTGTCCCCTACTGGGGTATGGGGCAGATGATATACATCTGTTTCACTGATCGATTTTCTTTAATTTTAAATAAGGTAAAATAAGGTACATAAAAATATGATAACAATAAATTAAACATACAGTTCTTATTATGAAAGTTCCAGTGACTTAATCATAATTACTAGACTTAAAACAGCTATTTAAATTCACATCATCGAAATCTATAACTGTGTTTATTCAGAATTTAATGAATGATTAGAAAACTGCTAAGAAGTCAAATGTTTTGACAGGAGAATAAGTCGACTCTGCGCACGCACCACGTGCTGTCTTCGTGCGCGTTCCACCTAACTCTCGGGCTGTCGCAGTGCGGTTTGCGGCTGGCCCGTTCGCTTCCGGTGCAACAGGCAGAGCGGGACACTAGCTCGTATGTCAACTCTGCGTTCTTGAGGGGGGGACTTCAGGTAATTGTATTTTCATATGTGTGATTCTTGTTGTTTTCTTAAATTTTATTTTTTGTTGTTATGATTGTAGCTTTTATAAAACCATTTGTAGAGTAACTAATGAATCTGAAGATGCAGCAGAGAAACCATTATTATGTACCATATTTTTAAAAAAAAAGAAAATTATTATGTAATTTATCTAAACGTTCATTAATTGTAAAGTATTTAATTGTTCAAGTTTTTAAGTTCGCTGTTATTTAAACATCCGTATAATCAAGTAAAGACCTAAATCATGTATATACATTTCAATACAGACGTCCCGACCAGCGAACCCGTTCGAAGAGGAGAAAGCAGAAGCCCGCAGCGGCTCGTCCACGGGCGGTAACAGTCCCGCAAATGAAACGCCGCAGTCCTTCAACGTGTTGCACGGGAGCACGCATATTGCGCCCGCACTGGTGTCGCAGAAGGCCAGGGTGCCTAAGGCCAATGTTAGTGCGCCCGCGAGCGCTGAGGCGCTACTGCATGCGCTTGCTGAACCAAAATTGCATGTAAGTTACTTCTAGATATATTTTCAAAAGTTCTGATTAGAACTGGAGTAAAGTATTAGGATAATTTTATATGGACACAATGAGATTATCTAGTCCTAAGCCAAGTGCGTATTTTTTAAATAAGACTAGACAACTGCATACACAAATATTTTTAAGCTCATTTTTGTCATACATATTAAATTTTTTTGTCTTGAAATAATGGGAAATCAATGACATTCACTGGTACATATATAAGTTATTGACATAAAATATGTTTAATATGTTATGTAATTCCCAGGACCCCCTTGCCCTTCATCTTTGGTGGGCTTGTGAAAGGCGCGAAGGTTGCGCTCCTCACTTCCCACCCGAACATCCACTGGAAGAACTTAGGCGTGCACTGTTGGCCGCTCTCTTGTATCATGCTGGTCTGAAAGAACATGCATTAGCGACGGCAACTGCAGGTATTCCTTCTCTCGCAAATTCCCCTTTTTTTCACTCACTGTTGACATTGTAAACTGATGCAGTTATTTTACTTCAATATTTTTCTTGATAATTTCATATTTTACTGGCTTTGATCTATTAATTACTTTGAAATTTTAATTACAGAAATGGAAAAGGGAGAAGTGAAATTATCACCAGCAATGTCAGAGATAGTTAAAGCTGTACAACAAAGTAAATGGACATTGATGAGGACAAGACAGCAATTATCTAGGGGGTATAAAGAGGTAACTTGTTGTGATGTATTTTAAAGGACCAATTTAAAAAAATTAATACATTTATTTGTATATTTATTTATTCTTTATTGCACACTTACAAAATATAAAACAGAAATAAACTTAACAAGGTTCAAACTATATTAAATTTTTATTTAGATTATTTGAATATTTCCATATAAAATATGAATTTATATATATATTTTTCATTTTTATTGTTGAGATTATTAAGATATCATATTTCTACTTCTTGCTATATCACTAGCAACCTGCCCCTTCTTCACACGAGTCCAGTTACATACATATATATCTTGAAACACTGCCTATAGAATCCTATAGGAAATAAAGATATCACATCAATTCGGACAGAGTGGAAAACTAATATATAATATAATACATACTAATTAAAATTAAATAATATATAATATAATAATATATATACATACTATATATAAAAAAACATATAATAATTAATATTACTACATAGTAATATAGTGATATTAATTTTCGAGAAATCTTATACAGGTATGCGCAGCACCTCTAGAAAGAGCCCGCTTCCTTCTGCACGAAGTCCGCGCAGCGATTTCCCCAGCGGTATCCGCTTTACAAGCGCGGCCGCCAGCTCGCCGCTCGCCAACTTCCAAACTCATTTTCAGAAAAGTCATGAAACTGTCCAAGTCGCCTAACTTCAATAAGTGGTTAGTATTTTTAAATTCCTTCTTTTCAAGGTATTTTTTATTATTGTTAGTAAACTCTTATTGGTAGGCGAGTAACACTTTTGAAGAGATATGTCGTGAAATTATTCTTGAGTGGTGATCGCTTACCGTCGCGTTAGTTGCTTAACAAGCATCGTTATCAGTAAATAACTTTTAAATACAAATAATAACCATATATTCCATAGAAACTTGCTCACTTAAGAAGGTCTGGAAAAGGTATTAACAGTTCTAATCTTTATTGTAGCATGGAAACAACAAAGGAATTAAGAAACAGACAAAACAGTCTTAGTAAGAGTATGCTTAAAGCCACGGGAAGTTTGTTGCAAGGGGATGCCTTATTGATCAAATCGACGATCGCTAGTCAGTCGAGCAAAACTATTGATGAAATGCAGCCTTTGGTTTATGAGGCGAGAGGTGATGGGGATA
>NC_052112.1:3070007-3083492 GCF_012273895.1 Zerene cesonia | reverse complement strand
CTAGTATAAATATAAAATGAAGTGAAATGGAACAAAAAATTAAAAACGTCAATATCATTCTATTAGCTTAGAAAAAAATACATATTATTAGCTACAGAACTGGACAAGTGACATATTTCGCAATTCAGCTATCTCGAAATGTGCAGCGACAATCTCTAAATAAAAAACAAGCTTAGTGTACCACCTGATCATCCATGCACTTGGTAATTTTATTAAACGCTTCCATGTTTAATATTATTATTATTAATATATATTTGCAAACAAGTTCTATCAAAATGTAAAAATCAGATCAGAAAGTTTTAACATTTAGTCTATACTAGTGTTAGAAAATATATTTATGTACGCATATATAGCTTAAT
Organism: Zerene cesonia; assembly: GCF_012273895.1. Classification (NCBI taxonomy): domain Eukaryota; kingdom Metazoa; phylum Arthropoda; class Insecta; order Lepidoptera; family Pieridae; genus Zerene; species Zerene cesonia. The sequence continues at coordinate 3,083,133 of NC_052112.1, read as the reverse complement.
GAGATTTCAACAAATCATTCACAGTTTTATACTTTTATAAAACGCATTACTAGTGGTATTGGATGTATGTTATATCTATAATTTTTTATTTTTTAATTAAATATTACCACAATTTTTAAATGTCATAAAATTTTTAATGAAATTGATTTTATTGTTACCTAATTACCTATTTATATTCGTTACAATTTGATTTGTTTTATAGTTTATAAAATAAAATTTCTTTATTTCCAAGAATAGATTATGAAGAACGAATTGCTGTAACAAAATAAAGCGGTTTTTATTATAATTTGTTTCATTTCCTATAACGAAGTCATGTAAGGGGTGGGCTCGCATCGTCGTTAAAACGACATAATAATGTTTTGAAACTGGAATACTTAGTACAAATGCAGTACGTACAAAATACAAATTTAATGTGAACTTGGAGTCAAATTAGATTTAAGGTATATATACTTTTGGTATGGTAATGAAAAAGTTGTGTGATTTTTTTTTATTTATTTATTTTAGGTCGCTTTTTAACATCGAGGTCATTAGCGACCACTATAAAAAATCACAATTATACTAGAATGCTTAAATTAGCGAATCAGTTTTTATCAATTTTAGGAACTTTAAGGATTTTCCGCTTCCTTTATGATTCAGTCATTCTGATAATGAATTTAGTAATTGACAAGTACGTTTCTCATTGCTGTAAAATACACAATCAATCAAAAGGTGTTGCACAGTTTGTGTGATTTGTTGTAAGTCTGATAAGAAAAGTTGTTAAATGTGAATATTGTTTATCACGTTTAGGTTTTTCACATCTGGGATATTTAAAAAAAAATATTTATTTGCGAAATAAAGGCGTATTATGATTTCCTTATCCAGATATCCAGAAATTTCCCCAGCTGAAATAGTAGGGAAAATTTTAACACAAAATATAACATGGGTACAACAGAACGCAGTTTTTGAATGGATCGCAAACCCAAAAATGAAAAAATTAATGTTAGGCCTATAACTAGAAGAGGCCTTCATAAATTTTATAGCAGTAGTAAACTACCCGTACTGAATGATCAATCCTTTCATAATCCTTGTAAAATGTTTATCTTTTTAATTTATTACAAAATGAATTTGAAAAGATAATTAAAGTAAGGCTATGAAATTTATATTATTGTATATATTACATGTGTAGGAATATTCTTTATGAGTTGTGAAACAATAAAATCAAGATCCATCTTTTGCTAGTTATGTTAGGAATTATTGAAAAAAAAAATGTTAGAAAGTTTGTACAACTGCAAAGAATTCGTATGTCAGAGTTAGATTCGACTCTTAAATCAAATTAAAACTCGCTCACACTTTTCTGTGCGAAAAGGATATTGAATTTGTCAGGGATCATCAGCCTTTTATTATGTCAGCGGGCAACTGAGCTGGTGGTTCGCCTGTTGGTAAGCGATCACATGAACATTCAAACTCAAATATTTATTTCATTATACTTCATATAGAAGCATTTTTGAATCGTCATAACACAGTTGAAACATTTACCACCGGTACAGAGAGCAGTTTCTACAGAGAAGAGCCGACAAGTAACTCTGTAGTTGCCCTTTTCCAATAATGTCAATTTAATACATGGATAATATGTGTCCTAAATAACGGTTTCAATGAGCTGTCCTGTGGTTCTTAAGCGACAACATTCCATAGATTTTTCTCGTCCATATATACATTAATGCTATTGTAGACTCTCTGATTTTTTTTAATATAGTTTTTGAATTTAGCACTAGTAAACGATTTACTACTATGAGCCTTATGCATATGCCTTGTCCCATAAATGATTTTGTTAAGCCGGAAAACAGGCATTTCAATTTTATTTCTGTTCCTTTGCAGAGGTGCTTCTGCGGATGCGCTGCCCGATTTTAAGGGAAGCGTTCCTTTTTCCTCGGGTAAGGGAAAAGGAAACTATTAACGATTCGAAAGAAGGTATGGACTGGGACGGGTGAGGGAAAGTAAACGGATCGAGGTCTCCCCCACTCACCGTACGAAAACACAGTGGCAAGCAACCCGTACTATTATACTACTCTTTGCAAACAACTATTTCATGCCGGTTTTCTGTGGGGGTGTAGTACATACCCGGAGTGAGCTGGCCCAATTAGTGCCGAAGCGTGCTCGACTCCCACATAGGTATTGATAGGCTTGTATCTAAGCGAACAAACTGCGTGTACACATGCTATATACAGTGCTTGTTTACATCTCGGGACCCTTTAGATTTTAGCGCATATTTTAACGTTTTAGCGATCTATGTGTTACTATATTATGTAAAAAATTAAAAGTTTTTTGTATTTGAGTCGTAAAATAAGAAATCATTTCGTGTTTACAAGGATTTAAGTTTAGACAATTGATCATAAGTATTCATTGACTATTAGTTTTGAGAATTGCAATTGCAAAAAGAGAAAACTTGTGTATTTTTGTTTTTTCACGCAAAAACCAAAGAATCAATTACAAAAATTGTTTCACCGTTAGAAAGCTGTAATTTCACTGGATGACATAGTAAAGTGAAGTCCCGTGTCCCTGTACTGTGTACTGGGGTATGGGGCAGATGATTTACATTTGTTTCACTGATCGATTTTCTTTATGGACAGTCCGAGACATTTATTTTTCATTTGTGCATCCCCACCGGGTATTGAACTCAAGGCCCCTCGGTTCTACGCTCACGCGTTAACCACTGTACCAAGGCGTTTTTGTTGTTAATAAATAAATAAAGAATGATGTGTTATATTTATAGCCTTTTTAAATCTTATTTGCGACCGCCTCTGAGACTTATTTCATAGCGACTCGAACTTAGCGAACTCTAGTGGCTAGTCTACTAGTCTAGCTCTACCCATATTATACTACTCTTTGGTTCTACCTGTTTTCCTATAATCTATATACTCTATTATGCTCTATGGACTGAATTTGACAGGAAATAATAATAACCTCTAATTGAATTTTATAATCATCAACCAATGGAAATTGAAAATAATAAACTCTGATTGTGATTATAAATTGAAGTGTATATGTAAGAATCTAGAATGAATGTTTTAAGATTACTGAAGAGTATACATCAACATCAACCGATCTCAAAACTTTGCCATCTGAAATACAGTTCCCACCATCCGGCGAGATTTTTAGAAATTCAAGATAAATGGAGGGAGACAGATGGAATGTCTAAAAATTGGGAACTTGTCTATAAAGCTCCAATGGATAATGCAATTAACTTCACATCCGCATATTTGACACTATCATCAAGTATTATAGCAACTTCTGCATTATATTATACAACATTTGTGTTTGATTATGAAGCAATAAATGATCCATTGATTTGGGGAAACGGCATTATAGTCGCTAACAATGCAACTGAATTCATTGTATATCTGACTTCATTCTTTCTTTTTCATATTGCAATTAAAGTTTTGCTAAATAAATATGTTCTACGATTATATCAAAATGATGATAACTATGTAGCTGTTTTCAGAGGGCACTGGTACAATTATACATTCAAACACAAATTCCATTTGAATGATTTTAAAAAGCTGAGTCCTACCTTTGTAGTATCATGGGGTAATGCAAGATATGATCTTGGTAAGAAGCATGGAATTCTCTTGGAAAATTATTTTAAGACACCTGAGCATTTGAATTATTTATTATTTAAGAGGAAAAATAAACTTATTGATTAGAATAAGAAGTTGTACACTTTTTTGTTGATTATGTCAGGCAATGTAGAGAAAATAAAAGATTTATTTATTATCTATACATCTATTTATTTACAATACAAATAAGTTTTAGAAACCGCCAGAGAATGCATTATTCCATTTGAGTCTAGAATCCCTTTTAATTGTAGTGGAATCCATTTTCTTTGGATTTTTCTCAAATTCTTCAAATGCTTTTACTTGGCTTTCATCTGGTTTGATAGTCTTTGTGACGATGCATTCTCCATTTTCTTTTAAAACTGTATGTTGAATATCTTCTTTTGTGGGTTCTCCATATGGAAATGTGATTGGGGTGATTTTAATAAGATGTTTAATTTTCCATAACATTGCATTCATTTCAGGAGCATTTTTAACAATTGTAACTTGGTTCTGGAAAAAAATGATTAATTAAGTTGAAAGAAAAAACTTTCTTACCCTCATTTGGGATATAAACACAAAGTAAACTCCCATTTATCAGAAAACTACTTCATCCGAAATAATAATTTTATGATTATTTTGTATGAAAGAGATGGTAATATAATAATAGCAGATTTTCTCAGATTCCGAATGAAAACATTAAATGAATTTTGTTATTCAGCATTGGCTTGTAGGTTTTATCATTCAATCACACTTTGTTGCCTTTTTATCATAACAAAATTGATGCAGCCAAAACATATTAAATAAAATATAGTATATACAAAACGGATAATCCCCATTGCGATCATTTTAGATATACAGGAATTTACTGTATTTCAAATGTTTATTTATCTTTTCCTTTGGGGAGACTTAGAAAACAGGCAAACAGAATTGAAGAATAGGATTTGTTATATACAGTCAAAGCTGTTTACAACAACATCATTTATAACAACATATCGGTTAAAATGACCAAAATCTAGGGTCCCAGCTGAATTATCAACATAAGAACATCATCGGCTATTATGACAATAGGTTTTTACGATTTAATATGAGAAGTCCCTTTGATGTCATTATAACAGATTTTGACTGTATATAGAATTATGAAATCGGCAGCCAAGTATCAATATAATCTATACTATATGTTTAAATGCCAGACAAATACATACATTGTTGATAGTTAATAAAATTAATTCTATTGAAAATTTAATTAGTACTGGGTTTGGTATGGATTTGATCATAATTGATTGATGAAATTGAATAGATGAGCTATTTTTAATTTTACAATAAAAATATATGAAATATAGATATAAACATATACAAAATAGTTTATATATTTATTGTTGAAACACTACATAACTCACAATGCCTTTTAGTTTAAGACTCTCAAGGATATTCCTTTCCCAATAAGGAAGGTGCTTTGTGGTTTTGATTTGCTCTATTCTGAATAATTTGGAAGGTTTCACATCGGGTTCTACGTAATTTGGATCTCTGCAAAAATAAAAAATCATTTATATTGAAGTAATGATAAATATACATTTCATATTTTGTGTTATTAAATATCACTATAGTAATCAATTAATTTTTTTATAATTTTCATATTATTAGCAGACATTAAAAGTGATTGAAAATTACCTAGGAAAATAAACAATACCTCCAGGATAACGAATTCCACCTGGATGTTTATAACCTTTTGACCTACTGATTATTGTCAGGGGTTTATAAAGACTGATTGTACCCCGATTCATTTTATTAATTAGTTAAAAAATATTTATGTTAAATCTTATCGTAAAAGTTAGTACTAAAACTCTACAGAAATTACGATCTACAGAATTACTTCCATATTATATAGAAAGTGTGAGAATTACAGATTACAAGAATGTTTAATGTTATTTGACAATAATAGACAGTTGACAGTTGTTACCATGTTGACACATACTCTATGCCAAAAAGTAGTATAAAAAAATAATACCGGTACTGTAAGCATAGGACTAGACTAAACTGTAATAGTGGTCATACTACTGTATATATATAATCATGTCTACTTACTCTATAACGTAAAAAAACTTGTATTCAAATAAATGTTTATTATTATTAACTTCGTAACTAAGCCATTAAATCTTAAAAAAAGTTGGTATCCATATTTGATAGTGACAGTTGTCGCGTCACTGTCATAATCGACAGATAGTTTTTGAATGTTTGAATTTACAACCGAAACGCTTTGGAGTATTCAGTTTTGCGCTAAAAAGTTGTATTAATTTTATTTAGCATTGCTAGTGAGTGTTTCTGACTGCATGAATTATATATAAACTTATCTTTACCTATGAAGAGAGTGCGGTTTGAAACCCCTTTAAAGGTGCGAGATACAAATATAATGAATTATGAAACAGATTGCCATTCTCCTCGACCTTACATAGACAAAGGGATAAAATCCATACCATCTTTTCAAAGGTTCGATGACGGGCCTCGCTTGTTGCCGTATTCCAATGACCCGATACAAAGATTTGAATTCGGGAATAGTTCACCGTACGCCACAGTGAAAAAGACCTTAACATCAGTGAACTTCCCAACGGTTGGAAATCAGCAAGCTCCTTCAAGTGATCTTGATTTGAGCGTGTTGGATTATACTTGCCAGGAGCCACGGAAACAACCCCTCAAAATATTTTCCGATGTAACAGTTGACGCGTGTCTTAACGTACCAAACATACTAAATAAAAATTTGACGAACAAAACAAATTTGGAACCTCCAAATGTTCTTAGAAAAGGTGACGACTTCTTTTTAAAAAGAGAACAACTTGGGAAATTAAAGGAAGTATATCCCCTATGTGAGCAAGTAAATAAATTAAGTTTAGAAAAAGAGAATAATCCATTAGTAAAGAAAGCTGAAATAATGAAGTTAGGAAGTTTACATAAAAATAACATAATTCCCCAAGCAGAACAAGAAACCTGTGTTGTGGCACTAAATGATAATTATTGCAAATGTCATCACTGTGTTAAAATAAGTGCACCTTACCAATTGATGCAGGCTTGTACAAAATATAGAGAGGAGAATCAAGTCAATCAATTCTGTTGCAGATCTCCTGATGCCGGAATATGCCCTCATAGTAACTATAACATGCAAATTGTACCTCCACAGCCCAAGTGCAATTGCCAGAACAAATTACCCAATAATTCAGTTGACAAAAAGAACTGGGCCTTAGAAAAATATGAACAGAGTAAAAGATCTGAGTGTTTAGACTTAGAACAACAAAACACAATTGTTAAGGAAAAGAGAGAACCCACTGTTACAGATTTATATAAAATAATAAAGTTACAAAATGAACAATTACAATTATTACAAGAGAAGGTCGATAAATTCATAGCTGCAAATAGAAAAGAGAATAACCAACCTAATCCACCTCTCCAAAACTACGTAACCGAACATGTTACTTTAAAATCAGTAGATAGTGAAGAACATAAAATATCAATTGGTGTTATGACTAGCTTTGAAATGGTCCGAACATCTACAGTTATCAATAAAGAAGTAATAAAGCAAAGTGAAGCGCAGATACAATGCAATAGATCACAAATAAGTATAAAAGAAGTTGTGTCTAAAGCGCAGCCTGTTAATATCAATTTTTTAGATGGTATAAGTAAGAAAAATGATACAAATTCTTCTGTTCATAATTCTACTCACAATAATGATGAAATGACAAGGAATACTGGTTTTGAGGACAAAACTTTTAATGAGCTCAGTTTGTACAATGTCCAAGTGGATAACGCTACTACCCCTATGATGTCTCCAGAACAAAGCATGTATTTAGATGTTAAAGATTATAGCGAGTAAGTTGAAATATTCTATACACAATTCTAAAATTGATTAAAGTAGCATGTGCTTGTATTTTTGGAAAATATTATAATATATAATATATTAGAATATATTATAATTGGAAAATATTATAATATATAATATATTATAATATAAATAAAATATTATATTAACCAGCTCTTTAGGAATTATTCTGCATGCCAATTAATACAGTTGTTCATCCATTGACTTATTAAATTGTCTAAAATTGTCTTATTAATCACAGACGTCTTTTTTTCCAGCTCAGACACAGAAAGTGATGATCCGTCCAATGTTGGCTGGACTTATTATAATAAAGTAATGGTGAGAAAAAACATTTACTTTAATTTAGTTATAATTTAAAATCTCAGCAATAACATTATATAAAAAACATAGCTATGAATTTTAGCTATGTGGCAACAAGTTTGAAACAAATGAGCAATTTGTTTTTTAAATCTATATAAATTTTGAGTTAATAAGTGTTTCTATTGTGTTTTAGATGTGGCTCATTTGCCAGTTAGTTGGTTAACTGTGTAATGATAATATTATTTTTATAATGTCTCACCATTATAATACTTCTAGACGCGAGTGAATGGGATGCTACAAGATTCTGATATGCCTTCCTCAGCCAGTGCTCTCTACAGAAATGCAAGACAGAAATGTTTAATGCAAATTGACAAAACAAATGTCAGTGTGACTAAAAGGTTTGCATTTTTACAAATTATAAAATAATAAACTAATAAATACACAAATTAAATTCAATTGTGAAATGCAAACTAAATAGTTAGTCTCTCTAAATGTTCATGGGCATTGGTAGGGCTTCTCAGGCGACCCACTAGCTCCTTTGCCGACACTGACATAAAAAAAAGATTTACATGTGAAACCTGCCTAATCAATTTCAACAACTGTGTTTCTTTGACAGTGGATCTCTGACTATTCTCCTTCTAAGTTTTATCCGAATTGGTGCTATGAAAGTATCAGGCAAACCTTTTTATGTATAATATCAACATAGATATAAAGAAGCATTTGATGCTATTATATATATTACGCCCAAAGACCGAAAACGCACATTGAGCGAAAAAACTGCTCACAGCAAAAATTCACAAAGCGAAAATCGTGTTATGGCTCTGATGAAAACAGTCACGGCGAGTTATGACAATATAAACAGTCGTAGTTGTCGTCGCCGACATGCTATTCGACTAGTTGTGGCAATAAAAACATTATATTACGTTCTGTACATTAATTGATTTACAATTACACTTTTGACAAGTTTTTTTTTTTATAATTTTTATAATTACACAAAAAGCAATTGTACTTTAAAGGCAAAGTAAATAATTTTTCAGAGTGACATTTGGAGAGAACCCAATACAAATGCAGCCACCCCAAATGACTAATGCTACTACTGATACAAGTTTAAAAATGAACCAGTTAGCTGCAAAATACCTTCAAAAGGGCCAGCAAGCCAGTGTTGCCACAAACAAACCCACGGCTTCCGCTGAGATGTCTTTTGCTACGAAAAATTACATGGAAAGGCATAAATTACTACAGGGTAAAAATTATTACTGTTTAGTAGTTGTCTTATTTTAAAAACAATTATTATTGATTGTGACATGTTATAATTGTATTGATATTGATTATACTCAAGATCGTTTCTTTTTATTATTAGTTAAAGTAAAAGTTTATTTAATAGTGGTAGCCAACATTTATATTAATTTTTAAAATATTAGTTGTATTTAAATGCAGAAACAATATAAAAGACTTTCACTTCCTCAGTTTTTATACATGGCAACTATATTTATTTAAAATTTGTTTTTAGGTAACCACATAGCACATAGCCAACCACCACCAAAGCCGCAACAAGAAATACCAAAATTTTTGGATATAACAGTTTTAAAGCAACAACCTAAGTTATTATAGGATATACTTTTGTATACTTTAACATGTACATTTAGATGAATTGTATGAATCATATGTTGTAATAAAATAAAACAATTAATTTATAGAACAGACATTTATTTCATTTAAACTTCAATGAAAATAACAATTTTTCTACATAATATTTAGCTACATATAATTTGGGAACATTTCAACATTATGAATATTTCAATAATAGTATACTAATTCTAATATTACTTGCTATAAGTGGTAGACTGCCACCAATCGCAATCAAAAGTATTCTGATAACATTAACTAGACTCCATTAAGAGACCTTTCATTTCAAACATCAATTTCATAGACCATAGCTACTAATATAACAACACCCAAAATAATATCTTTGTCATGTACTACTGAGATTCAATTTTGGATTACATATCGGTAGGCCTACTCACGCTATTACAACAATAAAAAATAATCTTTTCTCCTTAAAAATATAAAACATTTAGATGAATATAATACATTTAATGGAGGTATTTAAAATTTGCACACATTTTGTACATTTTTTCTTTTTATTCTAGATTATAGATAGACGAATAAACATTTAAAGATAGAAGCTGGAATTTAATACCAATTTTCTGTAGACTTATGTATACTTATTAGTGGTAGTATTTTTTATATTAGCCATTTTGGACAATTTCAATTTTTAGCTATCAGTCTGACCGCTATCCATACCATACCAAATGTTAATTTCAATAAACTGTGTTGTGGGTTTCTTTTTGACTGGCTAGTAATATAATATGCATAGGTACACCAGTTATTTTATATTGCGTTTAAGAATCTACAGCATAAAAATTTAAGCCCATAGACTAAATAAATAAAATTATCTAAGTTGTTCTCTGTATATGTTGAGTGAGTGAGAAGATTTTTGGCGAACCTTAGTTCTTTCCTGGCCCCGTAAACTTTCAGGCGGTTTACCTGATAGAAAGTGATGCCCACCGCCAATTAGCCGTTAGTGTTGCCGTTCTTTTAGAAATAAAATTGCCCCTTTTCGAAAGAAGGAAGTTTTTACTTCACACAGTGAACATCAAAACGCTATAAATGATCAGTAGATCAAGCGCTATGTAGGACCTTGAATTATAAGATATTGAATATTAAACGTCCTCTAGAAATAAAAATAGTATGAAATATTGTTCTATTCAAATAAATACCTTGACTTTGGTTTGTCTACAAAATATAATTTGTTTTACTGGCATTTGTCATACTTTAGTAATACGTACATATCCTATCAATTTTTTTTAAGATTACCTATATGTAATATTCTACTTAAACTTACATATTTTTCTTTTGGTTCTCTTTTAACGTAATAGACACATTAATGATACAGATACGTAAATATAATAATTTTGAAACAATTATAAGACTTGTACTTAAATATAGATAAATCCTATTTAAATGAATGTATTTAATATTAAATTTATGTACAAGAAAATACTGTAGGTATCTATTAATAACTTCAATTCTCTTGCATCGCAATTTGTTTATATTAAAATTTAAAATCTAGGAAGATAACCAATTTTCTGGATGGCACTTATATTCAAAGATGTCGAACATCGCGTCTGTTAATATTTATTATTAACAAGTAAGTAATTCCTATGAAGCTAACACCAAAAAATCTATTTTACATCACTTTTTGTCTTAGACGTCAGTTTGTTAACATGACTAGATATAAACATTTATGATTAACACGGTACAGATTTTTCTGTGTATTTACAAACTATAAATTACTACATTACACACTACGAGCGTGCAGCGTAAAAAACATTTATGGATGTTATTATAACATTATGAGTATTTAAGATAGTGCCACGTAAATATAATCTTATAATTACCTATAATAGCTGTAACCCGCGGTGTAACTCGCGTGAATCTCGGGTAAAAAGTAACTTATGTGCTTATCCAGACTATAATCTATCTCTATACCAAACTTCATACAGATATGATAAGCCAATTTCGCGTGAAAGAGTAACAATTATCCAAGCATCCTCCATCCAACCACACTCGCAAACTTTCGCGTCTATTATATAATATATTAATATTAAATAGGATAAAATTGCCAAAACAAACATAATGTGTTTGTTGATCTATATAGATCTGACACAATTACTTTTCGAAGTTTAATTTTTAAATGCAGTGTCGGCCGAAGGTCAGAACAGAAAGTTCTGGCGACCCCTTGATCGCAATATTCATATAATTTTTACTGGTAATATTTAACACGTTTTTTTCTCTGTTTCTAGTATTTGGTGATTTCAACTTCATGACATTTCTGCTCTAATGAAAAGACTACAGCCACCACATCACTCAATCCGGCACTGTTCAAATTTTAATGCCTTCTTACTATTAAACATCTTAGGTTTGCAAGTTTTGGTTTAAAATGACAGCAACATAGTTTATGAGTGGTTTCTCTAAAAAAAGTGCAGCTAGCATATTCCTATATTGTTTTTAATTCAATGCCCATTATATTTGTATTTTGTAAAAATAGATGTTCATTTTTTCCTTGCTCTTTCTATCTCACTCTCTATAATCTCTACCTCTTCTTAGTAATGAAATGTGCGTCAAGCATCCAATAAATTTTACTATAAATTTTCATTCAGCGATTAGATAAATTTTAGCCCGTCCCTACAAGTAGTTGTGCTCTTAAAAGCGGCCTTAAGTTTACGATTAAGTTTTGATCCGATATTTTCTAAATAATTGTTATGTTTGAATCTTGTGAACAATATTTACAGTAAAACAATCATTCATTATTTTTTATTATGTAATGAGGAGTATAAAAGTGTTATACATTGATGAACAAATACTGTTCTTAACAATGTTAACATTGACGTAACTTAATTATCATTCTTATTTAATTTATTTAATTTTATTAGGGCTTATAGTTTACATCCATTGACTTACTGTTGTGACATTAAATTTCGATATAAATATTCTTCTCATTTCTTCTACTTTTTGTATTATTCTGACTAACGGATTATAGTAAATAATATTTGGTATAGATATTTACAGTACGTAACTCTTAGTAGAGTACCTACATAATATTTCCACAGATAACATATTACACAACAAATTTGTATGTTTGCAATTCCCCTTCAGAGGCCTCATTAATAAAAAAGCCTTCCTAATTCGATTTAAACGTTGTCAACATTGCCTCAAGTAAAAATTTCTTTTTGTTTTTCAATCTTTAGCTCTATACGTGACCTAAAGACAATTATGGAAATAAATTATGTTTATTTTATTATAAACTTTAAATAAAAAATTACTTATTTTAATTAGTAAGCTATTTATAAGCTATTTGTGCATTCAGTTTAATTATAAGACGTGTGCTGTGAATCATTGGCTTCGTCATCGCCGCCTCCCCTTGATTTGCTGTCCAGACGTAACGCAGCTAATTTCTGGCGTATGCTATTTGGTCTGAAATAAATATAATTATTATTGCTTGTGATGTAATTTTATTATTGATAGGGAAATATATTTGGAAATACAAATATAACATATTCTTAAATATATTCGATATTTTATCAATTACTCGTTGATTTGTTTGAATATAGTCGGTAAGTCAATAAAAACAACAGAAGTGTTCTATTTTTAAAAATGGAAACAAGGGCCATATAAACAAACTATTTTTTTTTAATTTTATCGATTGCCAGTTGATGATTTTTTTATTTACCACTGTAAATAAAAAAAAATCAAATACTTAGTCTGGCCATAAATACTGTTACACTTAATTATAAAAAAATATTACATTTGAATTTCGAATCTGTCA
>NC_052112.1:2974917-3069007 GCF_012273895.1 Zerene cesonia | reverse complement strand
ATATGCGCCACGATAGTAGGAGTGATATGAAAGAAAAAGACGAATTACAAGAAAGAGATGATGACAAAACACCCACAAACGAAATATCCATGAGTTCTATTAACGATATAACTGATAATTCAGTGTTTAAAGAATCTATGGAAAGTGAGAAGCAAGTTATGTTATTAGCCGATGATCTAAAGAATGAACTTATTATTGCTGATGAAGAAAAGGACGATGATAGTTCCGAACGAAATAAGTTCGTAAATGCTTGGGTGTCCCGAATGGCTTGTGAAGAAAAAGGTAATCATATATTATATTTATTCAATCTGATTCTTAATGTGGACTTAATTAAATAGTTTAATATTTTTAAATATGGCAAAACTGTTCTATTTATTTCTAGATTTATATTGGCTGCTGGAGGAAGTAACGCAAGAACAACAACATTTAACGGCATCTATTATTGATTTCGTTATGACTGAAGAACCCTGTGATATAGATATACTTAGGAGGGCTTTGTATTGTCAGGTAATATGCAGAATATTTAAAAGCTTTGCATTGTAATTAAGTATACATTTGACCATTATGAGTAAGAATAGATGTTGAACTTATATAACTGCTATATTTCTTGATGCTCACAAAAGAAAAATCAAAATAAAAAGTTGTTTTTACGGTATATACAGTATCTAAACGACAGCTTCAACTACGATGTATTATCAATTTTTAGGTACAAAGAGCGGAGATAAGACGAAAAGGTTATTCCATAATAAACAGTATTATTCATTCCTCACAAACTATGTCAGATAGCATTAAATATGCAGCGCTATCTGGTATATCGGGTGCTTGTATGGCGGACTCGGTGCCACATACACCATTGAAACCTACCATTCCATTGACCAGACCCTTGCAAGGCATTGAATCTGTGATACCGTATTTGAAGTACATGGTGCTTTTGGAGAAGTCGAAATTGATGGACTTCATACTGATAGAGCTGAAGACGAGGGTTGTTGAAGGTGAACAAAGCCAGCCGCTGCCTCTTAAAATGAGCGCGAATTATGGTGCTCATGCATTGTTAAACAAACCTTCTAGAGCTAGGTAAGTAGGACAGTATTGTTCTCATGATTTTAAATTTAAATTTTTTTTCTTAATGAATTAATAGCCATTCTTGTAAAAAGGTATGCAGTTTTCGGCTTCTTAATTTCGATATTTGTTGATATTTAATAAATAATTTACATGAATAGATCTATATAACCTTTACTAAATAATCCTATCATTACAGGTTTCTAATCGCGTTATTGTCCCTCCTGATTGAAGGATGTCAGGGCCCGGAATTAGAACAGCTAATTAATGGCGGAGCACTCAGTTCCTGCTTGACATTACTCAAACAAATCGGTGGCGATACTTCACAACACGCGTCACTTATTTGTCATGGATTAAAGTCTAGATGTAAGCAGCAAAAAATACGTTTTGTTTATGTACAAAATATATTTTAGAGATTTTGGCACTGTACTATAATCATATATATACTTTCAGCGGATTGCCTAATTATTTATGAGGACGAAAGACTAGGCGCTAGAGCTAGAGGAGCATCTTTATCAGGACCGGAATTAGCTTCTTTGATGAAGATTGGAACTCGAGTTGTACGTGGAAAGGACTGGAAGTGGGGAGATCAGGTTATTATTTATATGCAATTTATAAACAAAAACACCAAAAGTGTCAAATGGAAATGCTTTATTTAAAGTGAAATGTGTAGGTAAAGTATTAAATAGGCAATTGTAAATGTTATTGCAAGGATGGTGTACCCGGCGGCGAAGGTAGAGTTATCGGCGAGCTAGGCGAGGACGGCTGGGTCCGCGTGGCGTGGGACGCGGGAGGTACAAATTCATACCGCATGGGGAAAGAAGGGAAGTACGACCTCAAGCTCGCGAGGTCTCCCTCCCCACCGCCCTCCGTCGTCGAAACTGTGCAGGGGTCACGTAAGTCCATTGTTTATTATTGCTAATTTTTTTTTTAATTATTATTTTTTTACCAACTTTATCAATGTATATTTGCAAAAAATTAACATTTTCAAAAGCATAAATACTAGTGAAAGTGAATAGCGAAAAGTTCCTATCATACTTCGATACTTATAGTACTATATAGATATAATTGTTGAAAGCAGCTGAGGCTACTCAAGACTGGTGGCCCGTAAGCGAAGTGCGCGCGGCGTGCATAAGCGCGGTGCGTGCTATGTGCGCGGGAGTTAGTGCGTGTGCGGGCTCCAGCAGCTCAAGTATCACTGCGCGAAGAAACGTCGCCGCATTACAGAGGAGATTGTTGGCCCTTGCGCATGCGCATATATCACCACCGCCTACTGCATTTGGTGGACATTTGCACACAGCGCTTGCTTTGTTGAGAGGTAAGATTTTTATTTTTATAATATTCTGATTTTTTTACAGTTTATTCTTGAATTTTTAAAATAGTGAAATAGATCCTCGTTGCAGTTATGTTTGAAATTAATTTTTTTATAATATACTTTTTGGTAGCAAGCGCTCAAACACTCGAGATGAGGAAAGCACTTTGCACAGACGCGTGGTTCGAACTTTGCTACAGTATTATTTCCTCTACCGACAAACCTATCACGCAGGATTTGGTTTATCTACAGGTAAATAACGTTTATTATTATATGCATTTTTAACGCTATTAACTGATTTTGTGGAATGTTTAACTATTAATAACTTTTTCTTTCAGTTTAGAACAGTCTTAGGAGTAAGCATATCAGTAGTTATTTCGCTGATTATTCTTACTTCTATTTAAAAATATGAGGTTAATAAAAAAAGACTATGATTAAGGAAACCAATTAGGCTCGAAATATGTCGCTTTGTCTAACAGCTTCTTCGTTATCGATCTCTTACGTTGTTTTGATTATATTCTTATCTAAAACTAAAAAATTCTAATCACTTCTAAACGTGGTATCCAAAAATCGTTCAAATTCCAGATCCAATCCGTGTGGCTCCTACACCGCGTGCTCGGCGAGCACACGGGCGCGGTGGAGTGGCGGCGCACGGTGAGCGCGCAGCTGGCGGCGCTGGCCGGCCGGCTGTGGCTCGAGACGCACGCCGCCGACCCCGCGCTGCGCCCGCACGCGCTCCCGCTCGCGCCGCTGCCGCACCACGTGGATGAGGAGGAAGTGGGTGAGTGCTGGCACGTGGTGCCGTTGGGTTGGCGGGACTGGGGGCGAGTGGGCGGGATAGGGTTGCTAGACGCCAGTTAGTAGATACCATGCATACATGTAACGAGATGCGGGCCTCATGCGTTTCTCAAAATCTCTTTTAGAATAATATGTATTGATGAATTTTGATTTATACATATTCAGAAAAGTTTATTAGGTGACAATACAAAATATTGAAATTTATTTCGCCATTTATATTTTTTAAAAGTATGTAAATGCAAAAGATTTGAATTTTTTGTTTGACTCGTAATTTCTTTCTTGATTTTAATGTATTATAAAAATATTAATATATTATAACGACATATAAGTTTTAATTATTATTTTTGCTATAAGTTAGACGTGTTTAAAAAAATTATTGGTACAGACAACAGATGGCGAGCGCCGGCCACGGCCAGCTACACGGGCGCGACTTGCGCTGCGATAATCAACTTGTTGCGTCAATTGCACACCATGCCGCAGTGGCACGGACCCATTACTAGTATGTTGCTGGAAAAAATGCAGCTGGCTGCACAAATGGTATGTTGTTAAGCTATCCACTATCTATATCTATTCGAAAATCTTATTCAAAGATTCTTAATCTATTAAATTAATTTCACTACACAAAATTCATGACTTGCTACATCAACTGATTGTTTCACAGATAACAAATGACTGGCATTGGTGGCCACATGCTAGTCAAGATTTGGCGCAAACTTTGAAACCAGCACCGCCTTCACTAAATACTTGTTTAATAGGTATATTTCAATATTTCATTAATTACGTATCAAATATCTGTAGAGAAGTTCGTGCAATCATTTCAAACCTTATTAAAAATACACCTGATATTTTCAATGGATTTCTATAGGAAAAAATATTAAATTGAAGTACGTTTCATTTAGCTGGTGCCCTTGGTGTATTGGGTGGTATGGAATGGCGTTTGCGGCTCGGGCAGCGAGTGAGCACCGGTTCGCCGCCAAAGAACGCTGTTGTTACACAATTTTCTACAAGAGCCAAAATTTCTCTTGTTCACGATGATAACACGATTACCAAGGTATTAAGAAATTATAATACTCGCATTAATAAGCCTTAAATGTTTTAAGTTTTTCAAGATCGAAAAAAAGTCCTTGGGAAAAATATTATTAATATGAAAATAATATGTTATATAATATTAATAATATATTATATAAAATAATATATTATACTAGCTGCACCCGGCAAACGCTGTTCTGCCTTACTCTTACCATTTAGGGGTATAAAAAATAGATGTTGGCCGATTCTCATAGATACCGGATAAGCACAAATTTTTTTATCAAAATCGTTCAAGCCGTTTCGGAGGAGTATAGCAACGAAAACTGTGACACGAGAATTTTATATATTAGATAATGTAGTGGCCTATAGTATAGTGGCCTAAGCAATGTGTAATCCATTAGCTACAATGCAACGCAAATTGTATTCAAGAATTAATATAAGAAGCTTTTATGCTTTGCATTAGAGTACAACGAAGGTTTTCTAACTATGATCTATGTAGATAATTACTTGAAAATTAATTAATTTGAAACTATACCCTTTTCAGACTGATCTAAATAGCGTGCAGAACTTGGAGTGTGAGAAGTTGAGTCACCCGCTGGGCGGTGGCGAGAGCGCGCTCCGTGTGTGCGCCGCCTTACTGGGCGCCGGCCCGCAAGCGTCCCCCATGCATCCGCACCATTTGCCTGGTAAATATTTTTGTCTATTTGTATGGACGGATTTCTCTAATTATTTTTTGTGGCTGTTAATGTTAGTAGAAGAATCCTATGCAAGAAAAATTTTAGTAATTTCACACGTTCGACGGTTCGCACGAAGTCAGTTAGTCATAAACATTTTAATATACGCCAGATATGTATCAATACAACGTCAATGATATTTATAGAATATTTTATGTTTGTTTTTTTAGCCGAAATAGATGTGTTTGGACTAAGGAGGCAGCAAATGGAACTGTTAACACTATCAGCTGTTAGAGGCTTGTTGACGACGCGTACGCGCCTCAGGAACGTGTTAATGCAACCACCGGATAATAATAGTGGTAGTTATATATATTATTGCATAATCAAATTTGTAATGTCTCTACATACTTTTCCCTTTGTCATCAGTTATGATAAGGCAAACTAAATATTAACTACGTACGTACTAAATATTTGATTTTCTAGTTGATGAGACAGATTTAACAGTACTTTATAGCATATAGTAGTAATTAGTGATGCATTTCAGATCTCAATTTGTAACCATCATTATGTTGCAGCATCTCTCGAAAGAGGCACCAATTCACTCGGAACGGAGGGTACTCTATTGCGACGGCTGTTGGCGCTAGCGACTCGCCCCAGTCCACTCGCTGCGTCACATACACCAAGAGAACTGGCTACAGCCGCATTGGCGATTTCTCAACAATTAGCTGCGCATATAGCGAGTAAGTGAAGATTGGAAGTTCTTTTATATGTCTGATTAGAAGTTGATTTATTTGCTACAAGCTGTTCTCATGTCTCGCGTGGACATATTAAATGTTGTATTCAATCATTTGTTAATGTATTATACGCACTAGTTTTTTTATATGTATTTTTGTAAATTCCGATGCCATGTAAGTTCAAAAAAGTTGCGTCAAAGGCCTTTAACTGTCTTTATCTTCCAGTGATCTTCCCATATAAATCTGTCCAGAGTTTTTCTTACTAAATATAGCATCAGAATACATTATTGTATTATTAATGATTTAGTCATTTGTAAATAACTATCAACACTTTAGGAAACACAGTTGTGATATATCACTGAAAGACGGTAAATTTAATATATTTCACATTATAGGTGATGAAAAAGATTATGAATCTCCACCGGAATTACCTATCATCGATAAAAGTAACATACTGCAAGTGTCTTTGGGACCATCTACGAGTACTGCATCGCTGTGTGAGTACACAAAAAAATTATCTTGTGTTTACATTTATTATGATATGAGATGTAAGGAATTATAATTTTGTTTGTATTAAACATTTCAGCTCGTAAAGATCTCAACACGTGGGCTAACTCTGCGCAAGTACAGCAGGTTATAGAGATGGGATTTTCAAGGCATGCTGTATATGGTGCTATACAGACATTAGGTAAGTATAAGAACTTAGGCAGGATTTGGAAGAGTTTAAGAGGTATTGTTTATAATAATTGTCCTTTTTGGTCTACTACAATTACTGTAGTAAAATTTTTGTGAAATAATTTCACCAAAAATAAAACCAGAAATGTTTAGAAGCATTTTCGTATAATTAATCAACTGTGATTATAAGATATTAATTCGTAATTCATTTAATGTCAGGTGGAACCAGTCTACCAACCGTCGAGGCATTAGTGGCTTATCTATTAGAGTTGCCACAACAAGGCATGGATGATTCAGTGTTCGAACCCAAGCCTCATTCATCGAAAATGGAAAAGAAACAGACTCCATATAGATGGCGCAGTTGTTTCGCTTCTGAAGACGAATACGCTCAATACCTTTCGGATATTATAACCCCTGGGATGACTGTACGTTGTTGTAAGGCGTATGAGAGTGTAAGTATTTTTTTCTATAGTTCATTTATATAGATAATAGTGTAGTAGCATTTAAAGAGATATTCTTTGCTTTAGATTGCTCTTGGCGATGTTGGACAAGTACAAAAAGTTGAACGTGATATCAAGCAGAATGTTTATTTGCAAGTAAGTAAAGTTATACTTTTTTTAAATTGACAGAGATAAGAGATCTTTTTGATCATCTGAGTGAGAATTACTCATTTGCCAAAAAGTGATATTTTTCTATTTTTCATCCTGAATATGATGAGCTACGAATTTCATTTTATTTGGTAAAGCAATAATTTTCTTTAACTTTCAAGTCTATTTTTGTAAATGCAGGTTGAATGGAGAGGTCTAGGGCGTATATCTGGTATTCGAGCACTACATGCGGAAGTGGTGTCCGGAGCACCACCATTCACACCCGGGGACCGAGTGCGTGTGCGAGCCGCTGTCACTCAGCCGCGGTATAAGTGGGGTTGTATTGATCATACTAGCGTGGGCACCGTTACGGGTCAGTATAGAAACTTATTTTTAACCGACGTTCCAAATAATGATGTAGGTTTTCAATTTGTAACGCAATAATTGTAATATATTCACGCATGCTAAGTTTTGATTGATTTATAATAATATAGGTTTGTTATTTAAATTATAGCTATATCAAGCAATGGACGAGATTTGACAGTGGACTTTCCCCAACAACCTGGTTGGACTGGCCAAGTCAGTGAAATGGAACTTGTAACGGATCAGTGTAAGTTATTTATAACTATAAATACATATAAATGGTCGTCAGTGTAGAACAGTAGAACGGAATATTGACTATTTTAACAATGTAAATAAATCTATTATAATATTAATTATACGCCGAGTACTCTATCTTGTCTGGTCTTGATGTTAATTTAACTGTAATTATAGCTTTGAAAAACTTTTGAAAAACTTGGCCAATCTGTTAAGACCTAGTTATTAATAAAGACGCTTTTATTGCTTCATCAGTAAGTTTATATTATGTAACTGACATCTGAAGACTGGAATTTGACCGAATTTTAATTCAAACATTGCACACTTTTCAAGGATCAGTGATAGTAAACAAATTTTTATGAGTTATCTTATGATGCTAATTAGGATGACCACTATTTAAAAAAAATTCTTACTTAAACTCTGTGAGAGCAAATGAAACAATGTAATTGTCTATGGTATCATTTCAACATTTTTATAAGTATACTTTTATCTCCATCACGTCCCCAACAGCGGAGTGGGGCGAGAGCGCGGGCGGCACGAACGTGGGGTGGCGTGGCGCGGTGCGGGCGGTGCGCGTGTCGTCGTGCCGCGCGGGCGCCGGCGCGCGCCGCCTGCTCGACTCGCAGCCGCACACGTACTGGCAGAGCTGCACCGGCGCTGGACAGGTGGGTGCTATGCTACCTTGAAGCTTTGGAATACTCTATGGTGTCTGTGTGCTCTGTTCTTGGTGATATTCGAAAATTGTGGAGCCTGTGACATGATAGTAGCGAGTACCTAAAATATTTTTTTTTGTATTATATAGTATTGAATTGTGTTGATACTGTACACTCATTTTTATATCTATATGATTTAACCTAAATAACATCTCAAAGGTCTAATGTTTCCAACCACCAATGTTTGATCTTCGGCATATTATTTCTTCTAGCTATTTATTCATACCTCTTCAATAATGAAAATAAATTTCCAGCACTGGATACGTGTAGAAATGCGTTGCGGGGTCCGCATCCGTCGCCTGGGTCTGGGAGTGGCTGGCGGCGTGCACGGTCCCTCCGCCCTCTCAGTACGGGCGGGCTCTAGTTTCGAGGACGCCACTCTGTCGCCGCTCGCCGCGGTGCCGTGTGCGCCCGCGCCGCCCTCTAGGGACCGGCCCCCGACACACTTGGCGCAGATACAGCTGCTTTCTGATTGTAAACAAGTAAGAAACGAATATTTAAAATGTATTTTGATATCAGGGACAAAGTTGCACGAAATTGTTTAGAAACATGATAAACTCTTTATAGAACATGAGACATGGATCTTTTATACGTATAATTGCGGAGTTTTGCAAAATAATGTATAATTTATTATTATTCCATTTGCAGTATTATTCTTGCATAGAAATCGGAATCAAGCAAAATCGCAACGTCAACGCTGACTGTCGAGTATACGGCCTCTATATCACTGGATTTAGACCTAACCCTCTTTATACAGAAATATTATCCGTGAGTATTGTAAATGAGTAAAAATATATTTTATTATTTCTATGTTCTATTTATTTATAACTGTTCATACTTTTTCAGAGTATGAATTTTGTAGCGGAAGACTGGATGGAGAGAGACATCTCATCTAGCGCAATGTCTTCTGATAATAATGCGCCTATTATGCCATCCGATTGTCCTAAAGTAAGTCAAATATGCTAATAAGAAATCCTGTATTTTTGAAAAAGTTCATTTTAAACTTTTATTTTTATTTTATTTATTATTTAAACTTTTATTTCATTTATATGTTTGTTCGTTAATAAGTGCTTAATTCGTTTGTAGGTTTATGTTTGGGGATTGAACGATAAAGATCAATTAGGAGGCGTGAAGGGCTCCAAAGTGAAAGTGCCCGTTTTCTCACCAGTTCTTAGTGCACTGCGGCCGCTACATGTCGCTGGCGGATCTAAAACTCTCTTTATTGTCTCACATGATGGCAAGGTAAATGTATATAACACAATGGTACATGTAAATTTTTGGATTACTATATCTACCGTACAGTTAAGCTTTAAAATCACATAATTTTACAGCTATTGCATCATTATTTTATACGCCTAAAGATTATGAGCAGTATATCTTGCTGTTAAAATAATATTCTTTTTTGGTTAAAATTTTAGCTATACGCATGTGGAGAAGGCACAAATGGGCGACTCGGTCTTGGCCACAGTAATAACGTGTCCACTCCGCGGGCTAACCCATACCTCTCGCATGTGCTAGTGCGGCGAGTCGCTGTGCATTCCGGTGGGAAACATGCTTTAGCTCTAACTGCTGATGGAAAGGTATATAGATACATATTTTTAATTAAAAAAAGTACTACTTCTTCCAGAGAACTACTTCTTCTTGTGTTGCAAGTGTTTATGGGCGGTGGTGACCATTTAACATCAGGTGGCCCACCTGCTCCTTTGCTTGCCCTGCCATAAAAAAAAAAAAAGAGGCCACGTTTAAATAAACGACAAGTAAAAGTTCATTGAGAGAGAATTAGACAAGTATTTTACAACCAATACTCAATTTAGTGTTATGCATATTTATTTTCCAATTTTGTCTAGTTTCGTAAAGTTATTGTATTTACTCAAAAATATTATTATTTTAATTAAGTTTTTATTATGTTATTTTATTAAGGTTTATTCGTGGGGCGAAGGTGAAGATGGCAAACTGGGACACGGGAACCGGTTAACATTAGAAGCGCCACGTCTCATAGAATCTTTAGCGGGTGAACGAGTTGTGAACATTGCGTGCGGTTCAGCGCACAGTGCGTGCGTGACCGCGCGGGGACACTTGTACACGTGGGGCATGGGCGAGTACGGACGGTTGGGACATGGGGACGACACTACCCTTTTGGCGCCTAAGATGGTGAGCTATAATAGTTTTAATATAGTTTAAAATAATAAAACCATTTATTAGATAGCGTAGTATAAATACTTAAATTTTATAAGTAAAATATTTTCTGTTATTATGGTGGTATTGTTTGGATCATTGCTAGAAAATTTTGTTGATATTTTTATAATTTATTATCAACAGGTGGAAGCTCTTGCGGGATTTAGAGTTATTCAAGTAGCTTGTGGATCCCGGGACGCACAAACTTTAGCCCTTACAGCTTGTGGCAAAGTATTCTCTTGGGGAGATGGTGATTTTGGAAAGTTAGGTAAGAATCAAACAATACAACTTTGTATTTTTGGATATGAGTAAATTAAAATGTTCACTGTATTTTAATAATTTTTTGAAGGTCGGGGCGGTTCGGATGGATGCGCTGTGCCAATGAATGTTGAGAGACTAAACACCCTTGATGTAATTCAGGTTGAATGTGGTGCTCAGTTCAGCTTAGCTCTAACGCGAGATGGAGAGGTAAATTTCTATACATACCTTTTTAATAAAATAATCTTCTATTGAATTTGTATATATTTTTGCAAACTGCATGAGCTATCTACATAGTGTAGTAAGGTGTTTTATCAGTTAAAGATATTAATCAACAAAGTGATTGATTTCAGATGCATGGTAGAAGATATTTTAAAGTACAATTCTCCTTTTTACCAAATAGTCTTCACTATTCAATAACTTGTCATGTACAAATTTCTAGGTATGGACATGGGGCAAAGGTGACTATTTCCGCTTAGGTCACGGATGTGACGCACACGTCCGCAGACCGACGATAGTGGAAGCGCTCAAAGGCCGGCGCGTGATACACGTGGCCGTGGGCGCGCTGCACTGCTTGGCTGTCACTAGCGATCATCAGGTGGAGTTTTCTGTTCTGTTTATATTATCTAAGGTTTAGTCGACGTTTTTAGTGATGACAATTCGAATATTTTTTAATATCACATCCATGGTAATGCGCACGCTTTTTAGTGGTTGCTTAGTAAATATCAGCAACCGCTCCTTCATTAAAGCGACTCGCCGGAACGGTTTTACTGTTAGTTAGTAATTGTTGTGTTCACAGATAAATTTACTAATCTATATAAAAAGTTGCATTATTCCTGAGCGATACCTGACCTGAGCATATTTTATCTTTATTTATTTTATTATCAGGTCTGGGCGTGGGGTGACAACGACCACGGGCAGCAAGGCAACGGCACCACGTGCGTGAACCGGCGGCCGGCGCTGGTGGCGGGCGTGGAGGGCGTGCAGCGCGCGGCGGCCGGCTCGTCGCACTCCGCCGCGTGGGCGCTGCGCCCCGACCTCAGCGCGGATGCGCACGCGCCGCACGTCGCGCCGCTGCCCTTCCCCACGCTCAAGGATCCGCTGGGTGCCCACAGCCTTGGTGAGGATGCGCACCTGTTCAGACTGACGCACCAACGAAAATACTGTATTCATTGCAATGTAGTGGATTTCATATGGGGTCAATGGGTCAGGGTAATCTCCGTGTACTTACCAAATAATATTATGTCATTATAACTTGACACAGGCGGGTTTATAAATAAGTGTGTAGATAATGTTGAAATAAAAGGTTGATGGTTATAATAAATTATTGAGTTTGCTGAGACTGTTACGGAATTTAATTAATTGTTAATTTTGGCATATTTGTAAGAGTGAATAAGTAATCAAGTAATCTGTAGTATTCAGTTGTTATATATGATTATTTAAGATATCTAATAGTGAAATTAATAAATTTGTTTGCATATGTTTATCTTTAATTTATTAAAGGAATAAATATACTGTACTGTTTTTTTTTTTTAATTTTACGAAAATATGTAGAACTACTTTAAAATTTATATGGAAATATAATGTATAGAAATTTGTATCTTAGCAAGTAATTTTATCATGCAGGTTTGTATTCAGAGGAAAATAATGTAGAGGAAGCTCCAGGCCCTCGCCCCTCCTTGGCAGCAGCGGCGCTTGCGCTGGAGCCGCCTGTTGCAGTACAACATGCATTGTCTTTAATTTTACTCGCATTGCATATTACCCAGGTATTATTTATTTTGTTGTAAATTTGTGTTTGTGTAAAGTATATACATCATGAAGTATATATATTTTTAGGGCGAGATACCCAAACTCAAACGATAAATTCCTTTGTGAAAAATTTGAATTTATATCCACACATTTTTAAACAATACATGACTTAAGTTAAAAACTTTATTCTAGGCGCGTTGCCTGCTGGTGGAAGCATTAAGAGCTCACGAAGTGTGTACGAACACGCCATCAGTCGGGTTAGAGACTGAAGATGATGACACCGAGGCTGATGCCCGAACTGGTGGAGGGGAGGCTCCCGCTGATAGGGCCACTCTACCCGTAAATATGACTTATAATTAAATACTAAAGTTAAAGAGGCTCAGATAAATAATAATATCTTAACCACAACAAAACCAAATGGGTCATATTTAAAGTAAAATAAATATCTGAGACGTATTTAATCAAACATTTATACTGAAATATAAAAAAAAAAGTTACGTTTTTCACTATCAAGGCAACAAAATCTCCCGATGCACCATGTTTTATCCTCCAATCTATTTTTTCCCATCGAGTTTTTTATTCACTTCACAATATAGAGTGGGGCGAGCAGTCCACTAAGCGGTTCGATTTCATCCCGACACTCTGCCGTGATGTCGTCTAGCGCAGTGTCCGTAGCTGCGGCCACTATGACCGTTCAACAGGCTGAGGCGCCTAAGGTACATCGAAAGTAACCTTTGCAATCGCTTATCGCTTTGTGCCTCTTCCTTTTCTTCTATACGCTCGCACTGCTATTTCCCATAGCTTAAGTAACTACAGCGCACTTTTTAGTCCTTAATCTCAATTTAAGTTAATTAGGTAAGGTAAGGTACAATGTCCATTTTTTGGATATTTTTCATTTAGGTGTATAAAAGAGTGTACGCTGTTGTTAATCTTTAGCTCATTTTATATATCTGTTTTCTAATTTGAAACAACACACCAGGTGGAATTGGACGACTTTACCTCGCAATTGGGCGAAGCGGACGCAAGGGCCTTGGTCGATCTTCTGAAGTTGGCTGCGGCTGGACGTATGCCCGATGCTGGGAACGCTGTTAAAGTGATTACTGATGTTCTTATGGGTTAGTACATATTTTGCTCCACTTTTCAATTCCTCTACTAGTATTAATGACGCAAAAGTTTGCACGAGTTTATGCATGGATTATTTTGGACACTTTAGGTGATATAGGTTTAGATATTATTTTTTGTAGAATTATAGTTTGTATTAGTTTAAACGCTACTAATAGCACCCAACATTTACCACGTAAATGAAAACGCAGGCTAAATATTTCCCTAATATAATACCAAACTCTCATTAGTAAAGTGTAAAATACTAAAGAGTATAATATTTTGTCAGTCTCTATAAATCACACAATTGGGTCATATAGATATTTTACTAATTATGACACATATTCCAGCTCTATGCGCCCGCAAAGCAAGCGTAGCGGATATGGTGGTCGAAGTGTGCGTGTGCGAGCTGGAGGAAGCCGCTGCGGGCAGCGGCCGTCCGCCGCCGCACCCCGTCACTGTGGACAGCCCGCACCCCTACGCGGATGATACCGATATATCGGGTGAGATATTGTATACACTGAGATAAAGCTTTACACAGATCTAATTATTTGATGTTCTTGCACATAGAGCTGTCAAAAAAAATCTCCCCCCTACCTTTATATATTGCTTATCTGTTTATATAACTACGAATGTATAACCACGCATTATCGCTGATACAATGAATACGTATTATTATTAAACAATTTGAATTTATTAAACAGCGGAAGTTAATTTGCTACTTAATATTTGGATGTATGAAATGTACATGCAATCTAAAATGTATTAAGAAATATCAAAATTTCAGGCGTTGTCAAAATCCTGGGCGCTTGTTCCCTTCGCGTGTCGTTCGAGCAGGGTTGCTCCACAGAGCGCCGTAACGATCCGCTCACTATATCCGATGCGGCCGGTCGAGTACTAGCAACTCGATCAGGAAGGGAACCCGCTGATTGGGCACAGGAGGTTATTGTTAATGGTGAGTGTCTCTGAAGAAACAAACACATTTTGAAATTGTAGTAGTTTTGATTAACCATCGCAGTTCTGATGAATTGGTAGAGACTTCTCTCAATAGAAGAAAGGATAACAAAAAAATATCAGAATTATATTAAAAGCCATGTATGAATAGAATTTATTAAAATTGACAGGTGATGAATTGCGTTGGAGATTTACCAGCGATGGATCTGTTAATGGTTGGGGATGGCGGTTTACGGCGCACCCTGTGCTGCCTACATATTCGCCTTCGGTATGTTCAAATATATCTTTAACATTGTATACATTTTGTTTTATATTATGAGCATAATAATATATCATATTCTTTTCTTCAAATAATTTATATATATAAAATTCTCGTGTCACAATGTTAGTCTCTATACTCCTCCGAAACGGCTTGACCGATTCCTCTGAAATTTGGTAAGCATATTGGGTAGTTCTGAGAATCGGCTAACATCTATTTTTCATACCACTAAACGATAAGAGTAAGGCAGAACAGCGTTTGCCGGGTGCAGCTAGTAATTTATAAAACTGTGCATTATTTCTTTGTTATTTTTCTATTTGCTTTGAGGTAGTATTAATATTTTGTATCTATTGATTGTAGGACAGTGGAACTGACCGATATGTCTTATCGTGTCCTTCTGTGGAGTTAGCGTGGAGGTTATTGGATGGTCCACTGTTATCGGCAATTTCAAACGATCATCAGCTCGCTCCAAGATTGGCGCAAGCGCTGGCGATTTGCGCACAAATGCCTACCTTATGTATGTATTTACATATATTATTTTAAAACTAAAAATATAAATAGACAAATAACTTATTGAACATACAACCTCGTAGGCTACGCTAGGAGTTATAGCGTGGCGCGCACGTGTGGCCGATATTTTAATTTCACGTCGTTCTATGCTTTGACAAAAATTCCAAAATTATCAAACATGTTTTCCCAATATCTATCTGTGGTTTATTTTTTATATATCACATTTAAAAATCTAAAAATATGTATGCGCAAATAACTAATGGAACATATAACCTCTTAGCGTGGCGCGCCCGCGTGTGGTGCGTGCGGCGGCTGCGCGGCGTGGTGTGCGGCGCGGGCGAGCCGAGCGCGGGCACGCCGGCCGCGCTGCAGCACCTGCCGCAGCTGCTGCAGGCGCAGTACGAGCACGAGGCGCCCGCGCTGCGCACCGCCACGCACCTCATGCACACGCACTATCTCAAGGTAAAGTGATGCTGTACGCGCTTTCCTCGTGCACACGCAATTCAAATCTATAATTTTTACGGTATTTTGCTTGCACATTATGAATTTAAATAAGGATTGACGACTTTCATACACATTCATAGGAATTAAATCCCGTTTAAAATAATCCTCAAAAAAGTTTTATTTCTAAATTACACAAGTAAAATCAAATGGTGTTTGAAACAAACGAAACGTAAGTTCTTCAATTTAAAAGTAACCAGGTTAACATCTAACTTTTATAGATCTGAATATCTTATCTTTACATCCAACCTTTTATCATTTCTTATATTTTCTTATTCCAACTTAATAGTAAACATGTTAACTCTCCAGGAACTGGCGTTACTCGCATGCGGTTTACGTATGGACGCACGCATGTCCAACGGATCAGATGCGGCGCGGTGGTTCAAGCGCTACTGCGTGTGCGTGCGCACAGCAGACGCGTTGATACGTCGTACCCCACTGCCACCACCGTTCCTAGCCGATGTGCGCAAGAGGTTGGCAGACCTTGGCGTGTATGGAGATGAGGGTGGGGAACAAGGTTCTGGCAACGTTTGGGAAGATAACATCAAGTTTACAAGGCAGCATGATGAGCAATTACTCCATTGGGTTAATAAGTAAGTGTTGAGTTGTATATGTTCTAAATTCAAAATAACTTGTCACAGTAATTTTATATTTAAAGCGCGTGATTATAACACATAAATATTGTTCAATTCTCAATTACATGAATATGGTAAAAATGAGTGTTTGGTGAATTTTTGTAATAAATTCAATATATTATATTGAAACGCTTCAAATACACAATGGTAAAACATAACAGAATATACCCATTAATCTCCACAGATCGTTATTTTATTAAACGCTATTATTGGTTTCACCTTTATGTTCAACCTTGGTACGCTCTATGTAAGAGCAAGCGAAACAGTTCAGTTGATTTTATGATAATAGCATGTTTTATAGATTTATTCAAACTGTATTTTTATTTTTATGTTTGTCAATAAAGTGATTTGAATTAAAATGACCGCGTGGCTCGCTTGCAGGCGGCCGGACGAGTGGACGGGGTGGTGGGGCGGCGGCGCGCGCGGGTGCGCCGTGTACGGGTGGGGGCACAACCACCGCGGGCAGCTGGGCGGCGTGGAGGGCGCCAAGGTGCGCGCGCCGGCGCCGTGCCACGCGCTCGCCGCGCTCAGCCCCGTGCAGCTCGTCGGCGGCGAGCAGACGCTGTTCGCGGTCACGCCCGACGGCAAGGTGTACGCCACGGGTGAGATGCGTGTTATACGGGTGACGTTGAGACGGACGAATGTATGACTGTTATTGTACATGACACAGGGAATCCTAGTGTGGGAGCAAGGGTCTTTAATCTATTTATATTTTTTTTTTTTTTGATAAATAAATTATTGTTTATTATTGTTATTATATATAGCGCCGATTGGTTTCCGCGGTGCAGGAATGCTGCGTGATATGAAAAAAAGAAAGCATTTATTCTCCCACTGACAGACAGACTGAGGCTGTCGTATATGAAAGCAAAAATAAACTTCAGCCTTAAAAGCTTTTCCTGTTCTATTTTATTCTATTCTATTAAATAAATAAGAAAAATGTCAGACTTTTCTCTCTTGACTTTAAGTATAATGTTTTGATATCTCGGGTGTTCAAAAGTGCTTCTAAACGAAGTCTAATTGAATAAATAACTATTTGATTTTGTAAGACCAAATAAGGAATCTGCTTTAGAAACATGTAAAAAGAAAGTGCTGCAGTACATTTATAAGCGTGTAATTAGCTGAAATGTTATGACTGAAGATAAATATCTTCTTATGTTCGATTCAAGGTATAATCCACAACAATATGCAATTTAAAGTAAATAGGAAGAAAATATAATTTTATGCAATTATTTCACAGGTTATGGTGCAGGAGGTCGTTTAGGCATAGGAGGCATCGATTCTGTGTCTCAGCCCACTTTATTAGCATCTTTACAACACGTCTTTATTACAAAGGTACCTCCACCAGTTTTAAATCAAAAAATTATAATTTTTTACTCTATGTACATACAATTTCATCTTTAGCAAAATAAACATTTTCTTATGTTTTCTTTAAAAAATATTTGCGTGTTATATGTTTATAATACATGTGTTATCTGTTTTTTTTTTAAGGTTGCATGTAATTCTGGCGGGAAACATTGCCTCGCACTATCCGCGGACGGTGACGTGTTCAGTTGGGGCGAAGGTGAAGATGGAAAACTTGGCCATGGCAATAGAGTGTAAGATATTATTTTAACTACAGTAAATTTTATTATAAAGAAAAAACAGACTTAAGAAGTTTTTTATGTATGTAATTATGATAGGTTAAAAAAAAATGGTTGCCTGTAAAGTCGGTTTTACGGGCGAAGATTTTACGTGACAACGTCTTTTTCTCGGTAGAATATTTATTGATATGAATATTATTAAATTGCACAATAGGAACTAGGAATTGAATGAAAATAAGAATTGCACAAATTTTAACTATAGAAAATATATTTTGTTTACGAAAAAGACAGAGACAGAGACACAAGCACGCGCCGATTCAATGCGCCTAATTCTCTAGTGCTGCGCACGCGGCGGACCGATCATAGTTCGGTGACTCATCGTAACGTTACCGGGCGTTACACTTTTTCATGAGTGACTCCGAGCCGCAACCTAATTTAAGACGTTGTCACGTCAAAAAACACTCAGTAAAAAATACTTCGCCGTTTAAATCCCGATATTCTATGCGTAATTTAACGTGTAAGATTTTTTCAAAAATTAGAAAAACATTAATCACGAGGCGGGATTCGAACCCGCGTCTTCTTTCATCGATACAATAGGCGTTGTTACGGTTTGAGAAAAAGACCCGGGTACGAATCCCGCCTCGTGTTAATTTTTTTCTATTTAAAATAATTCTCATATATAAAGCATTTCAATGCTAAAAAACTAAAAATTTAACGTGTGTGGTTATAGTTGTCTAATAGAAAACTGTACATAAAACAGGAGCTACGATCGGCCAAAGCTTATAACCGCGCTCTCCGGGCTGGAGGTGATAGCGATAGCGTGCGGCGGCGCGCACTCCGCGTGCCTCACCGCTCGCGGGCGCATCTACACGTGGGGCAAGGGGCGCTACGGCCGGCTGGGCCACGGCGACTCGGAGGACCAGCTGGTGCCCAAAATGGTGGGTATCATTAACGGGAGCTTGGACGCCCAAGGCTTAACAACCGCACTTCGGCCTGGAGGTGGTAGCGATAGTGTGGTATAATTATGAATATACAGTGAAACATGAAATAATATAAAAGCTTTATTAGGCTAAAACAGTGTTTGAACTAATTCTAATACAAACTTTTAGTGTAGGCAAAGGTCCGGATATTATATATTTAAATATTTCTACAAAGATTATTTTGCATTTTTAAGTCTATTATATTACATATTTATAATTTGTTCTGAAGTGTTGAATAGCAATTATTCTATATTTATATATTAGCTATTTCCGCTTTCTGTGTATCTGAAGTATTTTTTTTTTTTATCCTATATAGGTGGAGGCATTGGCTAACTATCGCGTTATAGATGTGGCGTGCGGTTCAGGCGATGCGCAAACTCTATGCATTACGGATGACGACAATGTATGGTCATGGGGTGATGGCGATTATGGAAAATTGGGTAAATATTTTATACATGAAACTGTAAAGCATAAACTGTTTAGTTTTAAGAAACAAACATACAAAACTTAATTGGTTGTATGAGGGTATTTTTATGGAAAATCAACTGTTTTTTTAACAGAAACCTAATATATATATATAAAATATATTTCCAGTTAATTACGACAAACAAAATTGAATTTATATTATTATGTAGGACGAGGTGGTTCTGAAGGGTGCAAGTTACCAATGCGAATAGATTGCCTGAAAGGACTGCGTGTGATAAAAGTGGAATGTGGGTCGCAGTTCTCCGTAGCACTCTGCCAATGCGGTAGCGTTTATACTTGGTAAATATTGAACAAATGACAAATATTAGAATATATGTAAAGGATAATTTATTTATTAATTTATAACATACATATAGCAAATTAATAATATGGAATAACAACAAAGTGAGCAATTACGCACAATGATCAAAAGATATTATTATCGTAATAGATTAAAACGTATTATTCAACACGAAACATGTAAATTGATGGCAATGAATTATATGAATTTCTGTTTTTAACACAAAATATGAGAGAAATTCTGTAACTCTGAAGTATTCGTCCAAATTTTTGTCATTTAATGCCAAAAAGTATGCATTAGTTTAACAAGAATCATTTAAAACTATTGTGCTATATTTTAGGGGTAAAGGTGATTATCATAGGCTCGGACACGGCAGTTACGAACACGTAAGGCGGCCGATGCGGGTTACCGGCATGCAAGGAAAAATGATTGTTTCTATTGCGACTGGTAAGTAAACATTTAAATCTTGTCATACATTTGTAATTAAATATGTGTAAATATGTTAAAAGTAATAAGTGGCTAAGAAAAATTATGTATTAAAAGCCACATAAAAAGGTGAACACTCGTCTGAAATACGTGGATATTCTAAATTATCTTACTAAACATAGCAATAAATCGTGTAACTTTTAGGAAGTTTGCATTGCGTGGCGTGCACCGACACGGGCGAAGTGTACACTTGGGGTGATAATGACGAAGGTCAGCTCGGAGATGGAACTACACTCGCAGCTCAAAGACCTAGACTGCTTGTCGCTTTACAGGTAAATCTAGTCAATTTCTTATTCTTTCTTTTTCACTGTAAATGCTACAATATGTCGCAATTTGTAAGAATGTACCTTTCTTCGTTATTTTAGAACGAGGAATATTCTCATAGTTTTCGTACATACATGGTCCTTCGAACCGGATAGTTCAAGAAATAATAAGTTATAAATAATAAATGTTTTTTTATATGTTTCTAACAAAGTTTTTAATAAAAATCTCTTTGCTGTTTGAAGGGTAAGCGCGTAACGAAAGTAGCATGCGGCAGTGCGCACACGGTCGCGCTATGCGTGGAGGCGCCGCGTGCGCCGCGCCCGCCGCCGCCGCCGCCGCTCGAGTGCCACTTGCTGAGGGACATGGCGCCGCTTCATATGTGCTATAGATTGGTGAGTGTGTGCATCATGACCACTTAAGGAAATGTGTAAATAATAAAAATATATTAATGGAGAAATTAAGTAGCGTAATTAATAATCACTATTGTTGTGATAGAACACTCACGTCCTTGTAAAACCTCTTTGGCTATGCATATTGTTTATTTATCAATTCCGTTGTTTTTAGTACAGCACTGAATGATGTTACAGGTGTTGCTGCATCAATTTTCTGAACTCGTGTGCCCGAATTTACCATTCCTGATCTTAGACGGGCCGCTGGATCAATTGAGGACATTATTGTTCTATAGTGTGAAGGAAGCTGCGTTTAGAAAGGTAACTTTAAAGTTTTACTATTTAACCTAATATCGATCATTTATACACATCAAAGTCTAATTTTTTATGTATCCCTCAAAGCTATCGTGTAGCTATTGAAGTTTTCCTTAGTTATGTATTTCGCAATATGCTGTAGGCCATAATGACGACGATGGTGCGCGAGCGGCAGCACGGGCCGGTGGTGGAGCTGTCGCGGGTGGCGGCGCGGCGCGCGCGGCGCGGCGGCAGCGGGCTGGCGGGCGCGGCGGGCATGCGCTCCGTGTTCGGGCAGATGGTGGCGCGCCTGCCCGCGCTCACGCAGGACGCGCTCGCCCTGCCCCACCGCGTGTGGAAGGTCAAGTTTGTCGGTGAGTGGAGGTCGAATAATGAAACAATAAGTAATTTTCATTAAAAAATAAAAAATATTAAACGGTGTTTTTTTTTATTTTTTATTCATTCTTATTTGTTTTTAACTCATGACGAAGAAAAGACTGTTTGACTGACATTTAGATGATTATAAACAATAAAAAAAATTAGGAAGATTATGATCCTTAAAAATTAGAAAAATATTAGCTAAAGCAAATTTAAAATAATCTAAAAGCATATTTAAGTTAAATTTGCCACAACTTAATATCCTAAATGTGTCTAGGCGAGAGCGTAGACGACTGTGGCGGCGGATACAGCGAGAGCATAGCCGAGATGTGCGAGGAGCTACAGAACGGGTCATTGCCGTTGCTAATGGCGACGCCCAACGGGCGCGGCGACGCGGGCGCCTCGCGGGATGCCTTCTTGCTCAACCCCACCGCCAACACACCGCTGCACCTCAATTGCTTCAGATTCTTAGGTAGGTGGTGACTTTCATGAAAATTTTGTGATAGATTCTCTTTTACCATCTCGATGTATGCATGCGGTATGTGGTGTGGAAAAATAATGCATTAAGATATTATGAAAAAGAAAATTCATTACGATATGAAATATATACAGTAATATAATATGTTTGTTTTTCTTTTTTGCAAAATAATTTGCTTTATAAGATTGAAACCTGTCGAACCATGCAATATCTTATAAAAACACAGAATTTGTATTCACCGCCCGCAATCTCACGCTTCATTTCTCCCTATCTAAAATTTGTCATAGATCAATTCATACACTTCTATTACTAACGGTCGGCCAGTGAAGCCAAGTAATTTAAACAACGCCATTTTTATCGATCTTGCTATTTATATTAAAAACATGTTCACTTCAAACTAATGGCATATCTCGTAATTTTTTCTAATTCACGTAATAAATAATAAATGATAATTATCATACGTGCAGGTGTATTAATGGGTATCGCGATCCGCACGGGCTCCCCACTGTCGCTGTCTCTCGCGGAGGGCGTGTGGCGGCAGCTGGCGGGCCAGCCGCTGCGGCCGCAGGACCTCGCGGAGGTGGACAAGGACTTCCTGCCCGCGCTGCTGTGCATACGCGATATGACGCCCGCCAATAAGGTACGGCGCGCGCGGTAGGGTCAGCAACGATGCTGTTGTGGTGATTATTTTATGGTGAAAATTTAATATGGGTGGGGGAATTTACTCATTGAAAGTACTTATGTAACGTATATACATATATTAATTTGATTTTATTAGATATGTCAAGAAGTAAAAAAGGAGTTGTCGATACTTTAAAACTTTATTTCAGTAATTTTTAGGTTACCCTTAGTGTCCACAAAATTTTTGTATATTTTTAACTGGATGTTTATATCTCGGTAAATTAATTCAGGAAATTCAAAATCTCGAGCTGCCATTCTCAATCCCATCAGCAGCGGGTCACGAAGTGCCACTGTCCACGCGTCACAAGCGAGTTACACCGGATAATAAAGATGAATATGTGCAATTGGCGCTGCATTATCGGTATGAATTTTTTATGGAGCTGTACATAACAATACGTATATTTTTTTTTGCGTTGCTTGGTAAAGATCGCTGTCAAGGAAAGGCCGCCTTCTGTGCTTTGTAACAAGTCAACTATGTATTTTATTGTTTAGTTTTAAAATATATCCTATATAGTGTATGCTAAATAAATGTTCGTTCATCTATTCATAGAATACATACTCTAAGCTCAAAAATAATTTGACCAATGTGTAAATATCGAATGATTAATTGAAACCAACAGGCTACATGAATTCGACGAGCAAGTGCGTGCAGTGCGCGACGGGATATCGCGCGTGGTGCCCGCGCCTCTGCTCGCGCTGTTTACAGCCAGCGAGTTGGAAACGCTAGTGTGCGGCTCGCCCGACATACCCGTGCAGGCTTTGCGAGCTTCTGCTACGTACAAGGGTAATGTGCATTTAAATTGTTTGGATTTCATTTAAAATTATTTTGATGTCTTAATGTCTATAATTAATTTCTGTGTCATTTTGTTTCATTGTTTACTATTATATTAAGTTTTTTTTTCAAATACTTATATGTACATCACTTTTCAATGTTTTATCTTTTCAAAAGATTGAAAAGTGATGCCAATTGTACCCGATAATAGCATTATAAAGAGGAAACTTTTGTAACATACAAAAGTTTGTAACGTTTTCACACAAAAACTACTAGACCGATTTCAAAAATCCTTTCAGCATTAGAAAACTGCAACTTCATTGAGTGACAGAGAGTAATTATGTACCACGGGCGAAGCCGGGCCGAACAGCTAGTTTTAGATCATTCTAGTATCTTTTGTTTGTATTTTACTTAATGTGTGTACAACATAGTGCGATAAATAAAAAAAAAATCAGCAATAAAGTAAGTGACTGTTGCGTGTGGTGGTGTGCGGCAGGCGTGGAGCCGCACGCGCCGCTCGTGCAGTGGTTCTGGGAGGTGATGGAGGAGCTGTCGGGCGGCGAGCGCGCGCTGTTCCTGCGCTTCGTGTGGGGCCGCACGCGCCTGCCGCGCGCGCCGCAGGACCCGCGCCAGCGCGACTTCGTGCTGCAGGTACCGACACCGACACCGACACCGATACCGATACCGCAAATGCGCTACTTCCGTAACGTCACTTCACTATGAACCGGCTGTAGCACCGACAATGTTTCTTGTATTTGTTCCGTGCGTATCATCATTTGCCTCTTCACTGGCTGTAGCTCCGACACTGTCGCGTGCCCTGAAACGTAGTGTATTACAGTAAGTGTCAGCGCATGCGACACTGAGTCACCAACACTGATTCACCGACATTGTCCACCGACACTGTACCTCCGACAGAGTACCGTGTACCAGTTCCACTCATATCACCTGACTTTTGGAACTGGCTGTACCTCCGTCACTGCAGCGTGCGCTTAAACTGAATGTACTACCGACGCTGTATTACTGTCAATTTACCCTGGGCTAATTCCACTCATATCATCACCTGACTAAGAAACCAGCTGTACCTCGAACACTATCACTATACTAATCACTATAGCCTTCTGGAACCGAACGTACTACTGACTCGCTGCCATGACACTGACACAGCCATGTGCTCGTACTGGCAATATCGTTAGGGGTATACTTGCTGGAATCGATTGAGCCACCGACACTAGCCCAAGCTCCATTACCAGATCCATTGTCTCATTATCTCAAATCATCCATGATCCTCTAAAGCATTTTACAACATTGCAATATTAAATTTACTATAATTTGTCATTTATAGGTGCTCGACAAATATCAGCCGCCCGATCACTTCCTGCCGGAGAGTTATACGTGTTTTTTCCTTCTCAAGATGCCAAGATATTCTTGCAAAGCGGTTTTACGGGAAAAACTACGGTAAAAAATGCCATATTTTTTTCATTTCGCACAGTTCATATATTTTAAATATGAGTTTTCACTTTTTCTTACTCTATGTCAACTGTTGAATTAATATTACTGAATTATTTGTTTACATACATGATGTTAATTATCTCAGCTTTTAAAATGTACTTTACTTACCTAAGTGTTTAATATATTTTAAAATGTAGATTTTATATATTTTTAATAAACTTGGTTTTCGCCCGCACTACTGAGAATGAAATGTCTCTTGTGCGACGCGACATGTATTACCTATATTAGATAAATGATTAAAGCGCCACCTATAATAATGAGATTGAATTTGTTTTTATAGCTTGGTCTTCCCGCTTCCCCACCACAACGTGTTTTCATTTTTTTTTTATATTCTTTATCATCACAGATACGCAATCCACTTCTGCAAAAGCATAGACACGGATGAGTACGCGCGCGTGGCCCTCAGCGCGGCGGAGAGGGTTTCCTCCGAGGAGTCGGATACGGAAGAACCAGCGCCCGCAGCCGCTGCGCCTCCACCGCTGTATACCATCACCAGGACGCCCACGTGGTTGTAGGCACAAAGCATCTTTTGTACCATTAGCTTTTATGGTCCCGGACACGAGGCTGTTTGAAACGGGCGATGGGGATAGGGATGGGGTTATGGATGGGAAATAACTAGAGCTCTCATGGGATTTAAATTTTGAAAAAGAACGCAGTGCATATTTATCAAGACGCCATTAAAAAATATATATAGATATGTTTAAGTAGTTAAAGAATTCTGGTGATTCTTTTTTTGTTTTTCAAAATAATTTACATTTTGAAATTCTTCATATTAAAAAAAAATCAAGTGTACCTAAACTAATAACTATTTTAAAAATGTGATTCTTAAGTAACTCTAGTTATTTAACGTCCATTATACGAACACTGTGGCAGTCTGATAGTCGGTACGGAAATGTTCCTCTTCTGTTATATTTAATTGATTTCATATCCCTACAGTATTATTATATGTTATTGTCTTTTCACTTGAGTATATTCTATGTATAATTTAAGAAGAGTTATCGGCAGATATTATTTAACCGGCAGCTAAATGGGAGATCTTTTGGTGAATTATTTAAATAGTATTTAATAAATATGCTGTTTGTTTTCTAATTTGAAGAGGTAGTAATGAATTCGGGACACCATTATAATACAGAAAATAGGAACACTATGTAGGAGTTTAATCTAGTTGTAAGTCTTTAGCTTCCTTTTTTATACTGCATTCCAACCAATTGCATATTTGTGCTTCGCAATGATTGTGCACATATTTTGATATTAAATGTGCTTATTTGAACAAAAAATAGGTATCAATTTTGTTTTATATTGTGGGAGTTCTTAAGGAATGTGTGGGAAGTGAAGTGATAAGTAAGAGAGCTTATTGTGTATGAAGTAGGTATGGACTGGATATGATACAATTTTTTATGATACATACTTTAGCATCTTCTGAAACCCTTCAGGCTTGTTAGTCACTATTGTGAATTATGTTTTTTTACCCATTTTCATTGTCTTAATATGATGAATCCACTATCTGTACTTTATTTGTCTAAAATTCTAGATATCACATTCAACTATAATTGTGAATCTCAATTATGTATATATTTCAAAGAAATGGTATTAAATCCGGTCCAAAGAGACTCAGCTGTGATGTTATGACTTGGAATGTGGAACTGCTGATTTTGATAGACTTTTGATAAAGAACAAACGGTGTATGCTAGTCATTATTGGTGGCGAGTCAGTAAGGTATTAGTATAGAAACAAATCATTCAATATACTATAACTAAATGTTCCATAAAAGTTTGTTATTCGAATATTTTTTTGTAATCTGTGCTCAGTTATATGTGACGTAGTAGCTATATTCTCTAATAATCTGATAATTACCATTAGTATTTATACAATCAGTAGATCAAAACGAACGTATATTGCGTGCAATGATGAAAGTTTGTGGATTTCATAGAAACGAATTATATAGTATCAAAATTCATAGCAATGTCATAGAAATACGAATTATTAAATTAGCTATATACCATACTCATACTGTTGCTTCTTAGTTCTGGTGCTAGTGCTTTGATTACTCTTATATTTAGTGATAGATGGCACAAAATATACTATTAGAGTTTACTTTGGCTATGATATTATTCAGATAATTTTACCTGGTGTTAAAAAAGATTCAATTCTCAATGTAATGACGTACAAAAATAATTTCAAAGCTGCTTAATACCTTACTAGGTAAACTCAAATGTGTTTTAGATACACAACTATGTATTTTTATTTCATTAAATATTTTAATTGTTTGTATGTAAAAACAAACTGGGAATATGAGATGTTTTTTTAAGCAAATTAGCACCACAAATATATATCTAAATAGTAAATACTCATTTTCACTAATTCTAGTATCTGGATATGTTAATCACCAAAGAATGTTACACATGTATGTATGTGTGTGTACACTTTAAAAGATCTGTAATTTTTTGATTGTGCTTCTGTCCAGCGCTGTTTCTATATGTAAACTTTGAAAATAAACTAATATTTATTAATTTTGGCTTTTTTTTCACATGCCGCCCTTAATATTTTACATTTATGAAACAAAAGCACTGTGATTTTGTTTCACGAAATTGTAATTATATAGTAATTAGATAGTTTAAGCAAGGAAAACACACCACATTTTTTGAAACATTTTCTCAAGAGATCATATAAATATTCTCTTTGATAATGGTGTCACCAACAGGATCATATAGATGTCTATTTAAATGATGTGGTGCCAATATGTCTATTTAATTTCCGAAAGAAAATACCCAATAAGCAAATATAGCGAACCTATTTCATTATTTTATATTCCCATAAATATTAACCAGTGTGAAACAAAGCCTAGTGGTACTGTGACAAATATGATAACACTAATGGCGTGAATATTATATTTTGTTCAAGAGTTTTAGGGTAAGTGATTCAATAAATTAACAATCAGACATTTTTCTGAGTTTTACATGATTTTTATTTTCACTATCATACACTGATCAAAAGAAACCATATTATCACTTAAATTAACAGTTTGAATGTTCCTCATTATTTTGCAGGTGCTGCCTTCTTTGGCTTCAATGTAAAGTATAATATCACAACTCCAAAGAATGCATAGGTAGCTTTTGCTGTCTGTAAAATACAAAAATTATAACGAATAATAAAACGAAGACCAGCAAATAAATAATAAAGACCACCAAATTAAGATTATATCTTAATTCTAGATTACATCTTAATCTTAATTTGGTGGTCTTTCTGTATATTTTTGTAATTGTTCCATTGATATCCTTTGTCTATATTTTCATGTAATGTACTTATGATGGAAGAGTTACAATTTGGAATTATAAACTTATCTCTGGAGTCGCCCTAATATGTATTGAACAAACTCAGATTAATTTTGGATCAAACTTAAAATTAAAAATTCTGAATGCTGAAACACATACGTTTGCTCTGCCCCTATTTGTGTAGCTGTTGAAGTATCTTGAAAGTCCCTTAAACTGGGATTCATCAACTGGTTCTCCGGCCATTCTGTAACATGAACAAACAAGTTTTAAGACATCGCTACTATTGCAGTATAGTTCGAGAAACTTGTTTACTAAAGCACCTACAATTTACAGGCATATTAGAGCGTTTCTATTAATTATTAATCGTACCTGTTAAATCTTATGTAATAACAACCTGAAAACGCACAGTAGTCGGCTGATGGAATAGAGAATGACAGATCGATTATGTTCCCAACTGCTAACGTCAAAATTGACATAGACAAAGTCATTTTGATTGGTTTCTTCAGACGCATTCAATACAAGGCATCGTCAATTTTGTGTGTTGCTGTAATATTCAATGTTATTTTACCATTACAAATTTGAAAATTGGGAAAGCAGTGTTGTGGATATCAAAGTAGTGTCATATATATACATTTTATTTTACTTATACATTAATGGAATATCTTCTACCTACTTATTCTTCTTTATAATGGTGATCTATTTCGTAGGTGTTTTCTTTGGTGATGACTTAAATAATTTGTAGTAAACATAGTAGAGCGCTAATAAACCATATGTTGCTTTTGTTACCTGAAATACATATTTTTCATCAATCGTAAAGATCAGTATTTTGTGATATGCGATAATTAATGTATAGTCCCATTTACGATTAATAAATCATTTAACATAATCGGTAATAAGTAAAATATACTAACATTAGCTCTCCCTCTATTTGTTTCACTATTAAAATATCTACTTATGCCTTTTAATTTCGGATCATCTTCAACTCCTCCGGCCATTTCAAGGTAATTATAATTTTTGGGTATTACGGATTAAATAAATTTTGTTCTGTAGATTGTAAACTTGTACTATTTATGTCAAAAATATTTTTTCTCAATGAGATTTAAAAAGGTCTAGGCCATTACAACCTCTTTATTTTCTTTTGGAAAGTAAAAGGTTGTATATATCTATATGTTTTATTATATGTATTGTAGTATACATACAAACAGTAAAAATACTGTGTCTGTACATTGAAGATATTAAAAAAGTAATCATGGAACGGGGTTTAAAAAGAGTAATAGAACACGAATTCAAAAAAAAATTGTGTCTGTTTGTTTGTACACGTTAATCTCCGGAATTAATAAACAGATTTTAATAAAAAAAAGGCTGGGCAATATATAGGCTTTATTTATTATTATTTTTTTTAATGTCATCGTCGGCAATGGAGCTGGTGAGCATTTGGCATAAGGCGTAGGCGTAAGGTCGATTGCAGGCTGAAAGAGACTTGTAAGGATAAGGAAGTGGGCTTCCGGCTGCCCCACTCCACCACATAGACAGATTAAGCAATAGTGGAAAAAAAGTTTTAATGTATTAAAATTTAGTTTGAATGCTAAATAAATATGTATTTCAAGTGTGGAACCTAAACTATGCCACTTATAAAATCTCTTTAAATAGTCTTACATTACTATTACCTATTAGTATATAATAAAGAACAGAACATCGGAGGACAGGCTAATTTGCTATTGCAGAGTCGCGTTCGTGGTCGGGTATAAATAAATAAGGAGACTTACGAAATGCATTTATTTATATAATATTATACATTCATTTCATGTAATTGAAGTAAATCAAAATCAAATCTAAAACACATTTTGTAAAAACGTCCAAAAATAAGTTTATTTGTATTGAGAGCATCACCATCCTAATCCAAATTTTTAATTTTATATATTTGCTTAATTGATTTTAATTAAAAAAATATACAAGAGATTTTTTATACCTTATTTCAAACTCTTTAATGTAAGTTATATAATACTCAGATGCTTATACATCATAAAATAAACTTCCCCACTGCTAAATTTTTAATTTTCTAACCAACCACCCTTTTCTTGCAGAAATGGTTCAATATTTTTTTTGTTTTTGCTTAAAAACTTAATTTTATAAATTTCAAGTCGTTTTATGAGACTTGTATTGTACAATATTAATAATAAACTTCAAACGCACTGATTACAAAAGTACCACATTACACTATAAAAGCATTATAAAAATGATTTTAGATTTTATTATTTACGAAGTCTTTAAGACTAGCTTTTATTAAGGTTTATATACATTATTCATTATACACTAAAATCTCAAAAGCTTTATGTAAAGAAAGGTTTGAAGAAATTTTCCCAAACCAGAAAGTAATTTATGTTATACACCTGTGAAAAAATTTAAATCAATATAATAATTCAGTTAAAATATTAAACAATTTTGGCATTACCAACTTTAACTATATGTGTAACTAAAACAGTTATAGTTGAATAACCTCTTTTAAAATTTGAATGTACAGTCTCAATAGACTAATAATTACAATTAATTTCAATAGATATACACAAAATTAAGGAAACAGTGACAAATGATTCTAAGAATCAGGCCAAAAAGAAATTAATAGATTAACAAAAATAACTAAATATCCACTTCAAAGTATAATAAAAGAACATAGTGGATGATATCAAAATACATATTTACATCTGACTGCTAAAATTTTTTTAGTATTGAGTTGCACTTAAGATGCTTCTAAAACTTTCTTCTTTCAGCAACAACTCACAACTTAATTATGCATGCATTTGAGCACCCTCTTTTCAGAAACTTATTACTAAAACAACTTCACACAATAATAGTTTTTTAATTGAATAGAAATTGTTATTAAAAAAAATAAGTAGTATTTGAGCACTTAAATATATACTGCGAAACACCTAGGCAGTCTAGGCTTAAATTAAGTCTATGAAACTAGAATTACCATATTTTAGGTCAAATACAGTAAAATCACAGTTGAAATGAGGACCAGTCCCTTATTGGACATAACATACACTGATCCCTTATTATCTAGTACTCAGAAATTAAGGACATTTCCTTCTATATTAAGAGATCTTCTT
The DNA here is from genome assembly GCF_012273895.1 of Zerene cesonia. Taxonomy (NCBI): domain Eukaryota; kingdom Metazoa; phylum Arthropoda; class Insecta; order Lepidoptera; family Pieridae; genus Zerene; species Zerene cesonia. Next base: position 3,037,731 of record NC_052112.1, on the reverse strand, counting down.
CCCAGTCTTCCTTCTGTCTCTCAGATATAGATATCCTGGGATGTGTGATTTGCTTCAACTCTGCATGTGTGCGTGGTGGAATAGGGTTGTCACTAAGGTCTACATATTCGAGGGCACGAGATCTCGCTAATCTATCGACATCCACTTCTGTAATTAGAAAACAAGTAGTATAAAAATTAAAAAGCCATCAAACATGATAAATTATTATTTGGGACATTTTAAATAAAAAATTTTATTGCTATGTGTTGTATTGTTGTGGCAAAAGGATTTTTTTACATAAATTTATTACTTGCTCATTTATACTGCTTGATATATTAAAAAAAATTATATTTTGAATTAAGGTAAAAAGAAATCAAGTACCAATAATTTGGTTGTGATGTGCAAGCAGCGTGTGCAGACTAGGACATTGGAAGGCAATGTGAGGTAGGGCTACAAAGGAGTTGTGGGAAATATCCAACCGCTCGAGGCAGGCTAGAGTACACAGCTCATCCGGCAACTTAGCCATTTGATTATTTGAAAGATTCAAATCTGAAAAAAATAATATGCTATGAGGATTTGCATATAATATATAAAAGTAATTTAAAACTTCCTTAATGAATCCAAACATGAAATTAAATTGATGTAAAATTAAACTAATGTGTTGTTGAAGAAGCTTTTTATATATATTTAAAGAAAATTGCAAGGAGCATAGGTACCTGTAATAAGACTAAATTTAACAGTAAACTTTGGTGGTATTTTTGTTATAACATTTCCACTGAGATCACAGCTCTTTAATTCTGTGTGTCGCATTAAATGATAAACTGCATCAGGAACTTGCATTAGTTGACATTCCGATAAATCTGAAAAAATATGTATAATTTAATTTGATTGCAGTTTCAAATAATTTATACAATATTCACATTGAATGATATTCCATTTTATAGTTTAATGCCAATTTATTATGATGGTGGAAAATTATTAAGGGAAGCTGTAGACTCAATAATAAACCACTGATTGTTATTTTCATGTCCAGGATAATTCTACGATATCAATACCTAAAACTTGTGTTTCTTGAGCATCTTCACATCTCAGAATAACTCTAGTTACTGCTGAAGCCATTATGCGGGATTATTAGCACAAGTATTACAATGAGTACTGAATTATTATACGCCGTTTCACAACGGGACTTAAACGTAGACTCAGATACTCTATGTATCTGTAACGCGAATAGTCCAATGACCAATATTCTATTAATAATTCATACTTGTTCCAATTTAACGTGAGTTTGTCCAAGGCTATTTGCTTCAAAAACAAAATCCTAAAAATTATTCAGAAAGGGAACATTTCTAATTGGGAAATTATACTAGTTGCAAAATCATTTCAAATTAAATGTACGCAAAATTATTGCACAATTAAATAAAAAGTAGAAGTTAATACTTAAATAATTGACCACTTTTGTTTTGACATATTTGAATTTTATGTTTCTGTCACTAAATGTCAAAGTCTGTCAAAGGTAGCTGTCAATAAAATAATGTAGGTAGTTGGAAACATTTTACCTAGACACCGAATAATTTATTTAATACTCGCCGTTTCGTTGTCACAATCTTACATTTGCGTATTAGGTGCTTTATTTTTAAATTTACAGCGTATTAATCTTTTATGAGTTCAGATCTTTAAATTTTTTCAGATACATAGCAATTACTAATTAAATACTATTAACCGTTGAAAAGAAAATTTTATTATTTCTTTTTCTTTACTTGTGGGAATTATTTTTACAACATGACACCGCACATCGTAATTTTTCAATGTGGAGCGTATGTTATTAATAATATTGTTATGTTAATAATACTCGCCACATTGAAAATATCAATGTGGCGAGTATTATTTTCACACTGCGTCAAGAAAAAGACGCGCATGTTAGTTAGTTAGAAATGTACTTAGAGTTCATACTGAGTGTAATTGGCACTCTATAGCTGATTTATGTATTCTCTAAGCTTTAAACACAATATTAAGTCATATGTGTAAACTCTACGCCATGTGTGACTGTATTTATCACATTCTATTTTTAATTGGAATATCATTTTCAAAAAAGATAAACTTAATTAGTTGGATTGCTTTTCTCGTTTATTTTAATATTTAGATCTAGACTTTTACTCATACTCTTCGTTTGGTACGTGCTTAGCTATGACCTTTCGTGTTCGTTAATCGTTTATGTTGCGTTAAAGTATGAAAGTTTTGAAATTCCCAGACTTTTCGTACTTTTAAAACTTAATAAGTGTCAAATAAATTTTTATGCCAATATCTCATCTATGTACCTGTTATTTAATATAATCTATGCCAATACACTAGAAAAATGAATTTGTAACCTAATTCGATAGACACAAATTACGCTAAGATCTGCTAAGACAATCTATATATATAAAATTCTCGTGTCACAGTTTTCGTTGCCAAACTCCTCCGAAACGGCTTGACCGATTCCTCTGAAATTTGGTAAGCATATTGGGTAGGTCTGAGAATCGGCCAACATCTATTTTTTATCCCGATATTCCTACGGGATACGGACTTACGCGGGTGAAACCGCGGGGCGCAGCTAGTAAATAATATAATAATATTATAAAAGAAAATAGTCCTTTACTATATGAGCTATGTCTTCGTGGATTGAAAAATATAAATGCAAAAGAGAATAATATGATAAGAGCGAATCTTGACATGTATTATAAAACATTTGAATGCGATATGAAATTAGGTATATTTTTTTGCAATTGAAACTTTGTAGCCCTTAATTTATTATTCGTTCGATAAAAATAAAACCAAAGAGGTATAAATGCCTTAAATAGTTAACGATATTTACTGAGAATTACGAGGTTTTAAATTTCCCACATATAGCAAGGGTCCATGTATCGCTCTAAGAATACTTGCAATTTGTATCATCGCATCATTTGAATAATATTAACTCTTATTAGTGTGTTTAATAGAGAAACTAAAAATGCTGTATAGCCTATTCTTTAGATAAATTATTGACAGAAGGATATTATACATAATATTCTGTACATATTGGGTACTAGTACTATTAAGTAATCACCAATTATTAGCGCTGAATTTTAATTATAATTCTATTCGAAATATGTACACAAATGGTCTGATTCTATTATTTCATTTTAATCAAATCGATACTATGTTCCACTTCTAATAGTATAAAAAATTTATTCATATAATCATGAGTATTATGTTAATAAAAAAGAGTTGATCGAATATTTTTTAGAAAGTTGTTACGTGATCGCTAGGTGTATCTTTATTGTAACTTGGAATCATTATGACGTAATCTGCGGTAGTGTCTACTTGGCGTCAGTTAATGTAGTTCTTTATATGACGCATTAGATACCTACTCGCCCCGCTCCACCCGGGATTTTTAAATTTTTTAACAGTTATTATCTCCTTTCAGGTCAGGACAAATAGAAGAAAGCAGTAATCGTTAAAATCCGTGCAGTCATTCTCAAGTATAAGTTAAACGACTTTCTACTAAACATATAGATTATTTTTTATCTGTAGTTATGTCAGTTTTTGTAATTTTGTTTCATAATAAAGGAAAAAAAACTGTTTTTAATTTATGAAAAAGTATCAAGTACCATCTACTTGATACATATAACAAATTTAATTAAAACGATCCGATCAACACAAACAAAAATATGTATATATTTTGGTCCTTGAACAATAACGTTTATTCTTAATCTTGGCCATTTGAATTTAAGCTGAGCAGTAACAGTCACGGTTGCCGAGTGTTTAAATCAGGCTAAATAACTTTGAGCAAATTACAGGAAATGGTTATATAACTAAACACATGCGATCGCAAAGGCTGATCCATTCGTTTCTAAATCCTTGTGATATATATTTAATTATTTGGCATCATCGTCTCTTCTATGACTCTGATACGTGCTTTATCGTTTTTAGAAGGCATGCTTAAGCTAATTTGATGTCCCAATTAATAAAATATTGGATAAATGTTAGCTAGAACATCGTCATATTTTTTTGGTTTTGTGTGTTGATCACGAATCACAGTTGGAATTTTTATTATCACAATAATGAATAATATTATATCATCTATATAGAAAGTTGCGTGATGTAAGTAGGTAAATGCCTATTCCTAATTTCTTTGAAGATATTTTGACAAAGAGCGTTCAAATTAAACGTTCATATAAATCGAGGAAGTCACGGTCTCATCAATAAAATGTAACCTTTATTCTTCTATTTCCTGTATGGCATATGGTCTGTATGTATCTAATATGTTTATACTGCATTCACATTGCAATAATAACGAGGCCAACCTACGATCGGATACATCACATAAGTATTTGTTAAAAATATTTTTATTCGAACATAAAAAAGTTAGTAAATATTAATTTAAATACATTCAAATGATACCAAAGAACTATTTCAGGGTAATTGTAAACGGAGGTAATTGGGATCAATTCTCAATAAACTTGAAACTGTGTTAATAAACTCTTCTTTTCTGATTATCACATTAAAGGTTTTTTGAAAGTTTTGCAATTACAGTAAAAAATATTAGTATGCATATGTTGTATTTCCTTGTGTTTGTTTTTACATTTAGAAATTAAAAACTTTTTAACGGATTTTAAACGTGATTTATTCATTATATTATTAACCCGACGTTTCGAACACTACAGCGAGCGTGGTCACGGGGAGACTGGTCCAGACAGTCTATAATATAATAATAAATATACATATGTTTCCAATCACCCATGTTTACGATTACCCTGATTGAACCTGTCTGTGTTTGGCATATGGAAATAAGTTATTTCTAATGACATTTACTATTTACGGTTAATGACTATGCAATAGATTGTTGAAGTACGGACAAAACAAAGAACTGAAAAATTTGTTGTCAATACTTGAGTTTATTGTTTTTGTTCTCAAACGTTTACAATAATTAGACGTCTAAATAAATTAATTAATATATAGAGATATAGTTATATATTAGTTAAATTATTTAGACTACAATCTATACCGCGCGATTTCAACCGCCGACGAATCCGTGTTCAAAAGCAAGTATTTCTATGGCAATTGCCTGTTTTAGAAACCAAAGACAAACTGTATGTAATAGCGAACGCATATATGTATTCAGCTTAGGTTAATGACTTTCTCATCAACTCTACAGGTCAAGGTCGCTCAAAATTAACCCACATGTCGCAAATGACCAATGGAAAACTAAATTAATTATTCAACCTCTTTTCCATTAAAGCAATTAATTAATGAGCGCTTGTGTGCTAGTTTCTCATATCAAGACATTGCAAAACTTACAGACCGCAACGACGTAAATTAATATTAGATAAGATAGACGCGAGTGTTACACAAAATTTTATGCATATCTAGGCTATTCAATGGTATCAATATACCTGCTTATAAATTTATAAAAATATTGCTACCTAAGTAGCTACCTATATTATTCGGAATATGTGATGAATAGAATGACATTATTTATCCATTCTAAGCGGGAAAGTTGAAATGAATGAGTAGTTTGAGTGGCGTTATAGGAACGTTGTTTACCTTACGTTCGTGACGCATTCATCTTCCGTTATGTACAAGTCTCTAGGAAGATGTCTATTGTATTTATTACATTTTAAGTTTCGTTATATTTTAAAATCTAGTGTATTATTTACGAATTTGAGACACCTAGCTATAGCAATCTATCTAATGGTACTTTCGCTTTACTTAATCACTTTCGCTTGTATTAAAGTTTTATTTTTCATCAACTCACTCCAAAAAAAAAAGAAGGAAGTTCTCTATAAAAATTGTACTTTTTGTGCTTGTTACCTCAGAACTATCAACTGGGTAATCCGATTTTGATGATTCTTTTTTTATTTGAAATCTGGTGCCTTCCGTGTGAACCCATTTAAATTTGTTCTAGTTAGAACAATTTAAAAGCGGTTCAGATTTTTGTAAAATATTTTTTTTTTAATTGTGTTGTGTATGTATGATTATAGTGTATTTTACAGGTACAGACCTAATTGGCTGTTTTCCTGTGCATCTTCACATCGACCGACAACTCTGATGATGGCGCGGCCAGCTAATCTTGCGCAAATCATCATGGCAGGTGCTCTAGGATCGCCTTCTTCCGCCTCAGCGGGCATCCGAGTATCGTTGTATTCCGATGGAGGCCTCATCACTGCACTTGTTTATCACCACTGCACTCCTCAGTTTGAGAGGTCACTGTGTTGCCACAACAACAGTATTCCACGGGGGTCCAAGGTAACAATAAAATATATTAGACACCGTTCCGAAACGCGTAGCGCCTGGCTGAACGGCAGCACTGGTAAATATGAGCGCGGCGTAGGTAGCTTGCATTTATATCATCGCCAAAACAAAGAAGCATGGTGCGAGAGCAAGACGACAACAACAACAAATCGCCCTCTCGCTCGCACAGTCTGCTGCGTAGTTCATGAGGGTTCGCTTTCCTCGCGGAAACACGTGGAAAATATATGGGAGACAGGCATAATACACACGCATCCTCTGACAAAGAGAAATAATGGTCCAGTTGAAATAAACAATGGACCGATTTAGCTGGCTCCATTGTTTTGTTATTAATCGCTAAGAGGTCGTGGTTGCTTATCAGATTCTCTTTGTTATCATTTATAATAATCGATGATTTTATAAATGATGTACGATTGTTGCATGATAATTGTTAGGGTGATGATCATGTCTAAAGTTACAATTGTATAATTAAAGACTTATTATTGAATAATGATGAATCTTTAATACGTAATTATGTAGATATATTAATGTCTATGATTACTTACTTATTTATTGTACTATTTAAGAAGGATCCATTGTACATGTGGTATTTTTGTATTATATAGAAAAACTCACACTCACAGTCTTAGAGCGGTAACTATGCCTAAATTTTATTATATAACACCTGTTCCTTGTTATGCCTACTCAGGAAGCAACTCTACTTCGTGCGTCCTCGTGTTGTTCTTTTTATGTTCGAAAGCGAGAGATTTTTATTTACATTTTTTACAAATAAAAGGTGCATTACAGCTGTTTTAATAATAATTACAATTATCTCGTATTAAAACGTCAAGGTACGCAAATAACGGACAAAACACTGACATTGTATGACAAAAACTACAATGTAACACTTGAATTTTTATAAACAAATAGTAATTTTGATGAAACTAGAAAGGAGAAGCACATAAAATAAATACGATTTCATGTTTTATTGCCACTCTTGTTTTTTTTTCTGTGCGTGCTTCTAATGAGTCCCAGTCTGTATAGTCTGTGTTTCTTTTTCATGGGCCTAGCCCTCTGTGAATCTGGGTTCCGTTCGTCGTCCTTCGGGAAAAACCCTCTATGACTCAATACTTCGCAACCCGGTCGTTACACCTTGATTTATCTACACTTAATTTTTAGTTTTATAACATTGAAATGCTAATCTCACTTATGAACACTTATTATAAAGAGGAAGCTTTCGTATTTTTGTATATTTGTAACGTTTTCATGCAACAACACGGTAATCTCAGGAACTACCTTACTGGACCTATTTAAAAAAATAGAAAAAAATATATCCAATGGTAAAAATATTTTTTTGCCAATATGTACAATGTACATGTCACATGAGCTCATGAGTGCTAGTCTTTATATAATATGTACCACGGGCGATGCCAGGGGTCTGATCACCTATGTGGATTCAATTCATAAGCCGTAACAAAAACAAAAGTTTAGGGTGTTTCCGTTATTTTAGCTATTCATTTCTAATCTTATAAGAAGCTTCCACGTTGGCAATAAAGTCGGTTAGGTATAGGGTAGGTAGGGTAGGTATAGGTATAGTCGGTAGGCACAGGAAGCAAAATACTTATGTATAAGGGATTTTTGGTGTAATTATTTACACAGAGACATTTAAAACGCAATAGATACTTAGATCATAATATTTATCTGTGTTTAGGCCAAGAGCAGCTGATCACTAATGTATTTACGTCACCGTCAGTTATATTTGACGTCCACTGGGTTCGTTCAACGCACTGTTTTTATGTCTTGGCCAAACAGAGACGCAGAATTTCAACTTTGGCAACCTTGAAATCTTGCCAAAACTATATTCTAAAGTCCCGTGCCCCGATTCCATGTGATGGTGATAGACATATATACTCATTATTTAAACAAGGAAATGCGGTAAAACTTTTAGTAGGGAGTAGTTTAATACTAGTAGCAGTAGTTTAATAGATGCTTTTATACATATAAAGTGTATATACATATATTCTTAAAATTTGGAAAATCTAATTTCCTATGTATGTAACATTTCCTATGTCTAAAAATTAGACTTATGTATATACTTTTTGATCTACAGTGCGTTGGTATATGGTCCCGAATCCTGATACATATATTTTAACGTAGTCACACAGCATCACACTTCACTAATATTATAAATATGAATGTTTGTTTGTTTGAATGTTTGTCCGTCAATCGCACTGAAACTACTGAACGAATTTTGATGAAATTTGGTATACAGACAGGGTATGACCTGACTTGGGTGATAGGATAGTTTTTATTTTGATCCTCGATTTATCCCTAGGGAGCTAAATGCTAAAAACAGGTGTCTTGATATCCGGGCAATGCCGGGACGAGTGCCTAGTTTCATAATAATTATGTATTACTTCATAATATAAGTATATTATAATGGAAAAACATTTTGTACATGAAACTATTATTAATATATTGTGATATAACATAAATCTAATCTAAAGCGACAGTTATTTCAGACAAATAAGTAAGCGAAATTAAAGATAACGTCTTATTACATTAAAATAACCTTGGATGTATGAAAGTTGCTTCCTCCTCTCGTGGCCCACTTACCATCAGGTAATATTTAAAATTCGTAAATATTTCAAATTTCTGTTACATTTCATCATTCCACAAGCAAGCGGTGAACACTTTATATTTTGAAATTGGCTCATTTTATTATTCATGATTTTGCTGTATCATGTAGGTACTATGATTAACTCTGAAACACCGTTGGTAGTTTGCGCCAATTTGTCGAAATAACTGCTTACGATATTTCCTTATATAAAAAGAATTGTGCTCTTACATGACTCATATAATACGAAACTGACACAAGAAAGATTCGATGCTAGAGAATATAATATGGTTGTACCAGTGTAGTTACTTGATATTGTAAAAAACTTGCATTTTACATAATTTTACATTTATACATAATTTTGAACGTTACATATGTCTTTTGTTCTCGCGAAAGCAAAACGTGTTAATGACGCACAAAATTTTCCATAACGATACTGATATTTCGCAGAGTTTTTTTCTCGGGAAAGCAGAGGTCGATCCTTTGTGCTATTTCAGGAAAACCTGGAGTATGGCCAACTCCAAGCGGACATTCGACGTATTTCGACACAAATCTTTGGTCTGCGTCTTGTTAAAGGAAAATAGATCTTTAGTCCTTACGTTACGCACGGAAATTCTTATCGTTAGGTGACCGTGAATTTTCGAATGTAAGCAACGTGTCTTTAATGTTTCCTTTGTTTTTAAATACAGAATAATAACCTAATCTTAATTACGTATGCTGTATTTGTAAATAGATATATCTGGTCTAACGTATTCAATTCATTAAAAATATTTCTCAATGTTGTAGTGTACTTTGTTGTAATACCTTGGTATAGATATAAATATGAAATACGTATACAACAAAGTAAAATGTTCCAATATCGTGTTCGAACATAATAAATTTTGATTAAAGTAGACATCTAATTAATTATCTGGCTTTAATAATGTTTCCTCATTTTTATTATTAATTATAATTATTTATATTGTAACGATATGAATGTTTATTCTGGTTTTTGTGTAATAAGCAGGATCATTTATCATATTATATATATAGTTCATATATTATATATAGCTACAATATTGTTAATTTAGGAAAACAATTTACTATTAAACTGATAATATTTCTACAAAATATATGTAGTAAATGGACAAAAATATCCTTTTATGGTTATTACATTCTAAAAGGAGGGTTTAAATGAAATGCAACAGGTCACAATGAACAATGCATTTTAATGGTATCATATTAAGAGCAGGCCAGAGTCTATCTTATCTGTACAAAATAATTTCCCGCTCTCACGAAACAAGGGTCATCATAGCGACAAGCAAAGAGTTGCATCGTAACACCAAGTCAATTTACCCATAGTCTATAAAGGTGGAGCTACACGTTTGTTGCGGGGACACCATTACTTTCATGCTTCAGGATTGTGTGCATGCAAGATCGTGTGGATTGGTCAGTTTAAGAAGTAAGAGAGTCTGCAGCTCGTTGTTGTGCGAGTTGGGCAGCGGCACAGCAGTGCAACATCAACGCGGTGAGTGCGCATGCGCGACCCTCCCCGCCCTCCTCACCGCTTGCGTCTAGCGTTGACAGCTCTTCACGAACCGCTTGTAACTAGAAAATATGTTTGTTAAAACTGGAAATGTTTAATGGAGAGAACAACAACAATTTTATATTATACTTGAAGTTTAAGATGTACTTCATTATATTCGATTTAAATTAAAATATAACTATCTCACATGACCTGTCTTTAGTTAGAATTTAAGACTCAGTAATCGCGTGACTGCATTCTGCCTTCTAACTGTCATTAGTTTAGTGTTATGTATCAGTCGACTTTCTCTATATTGCATTTCAGAGACATTCCAGGGATCGACTGCATCTAAATATTACAACGTAATAATATCTTTGTAAGTATATGGGGAGCCAACAAAACTAAAAAATATCAGGGCGGATATTGCTCCATATGTATTGAACCAGGCAAGTTTGGTGTTGTTGTATACAGGCCGTTAGCGGGCTGAGAGCATTACAACCTGCAGTTGAGTATGTTGTGGTTTTCACTATAGCTAAAGCAATAGATTGGGAAGCAAATATTCAAGGCGGTTGGCTTAGAGGTGAGGGTGGTCCATAACGTGTCGGGTATGCAGTTACGGTTTCGGATATTTGATATCCGAAGTCAGGTGGTCATCATTTAGCTAAAAGTTACAAATATCTGCAGGGTGACATCGAGTCCATCCTTCCATATATCTGGGAGGTGATAACAAATGCTCAAGTCATCAGCACATATGAGCACCTGGGAACAAAGCATACCATGTCGTGTATCTGCGAGGCGGAGAGGCTAGCCGCCAGGTCGGGCGCGGAGTCCCTTGCGGCCGCGAGCAGCGCGTCGGGCGGCAGTGCGCTCCGCAGCACTGGCGCCAGCATCGCGCGCACCCCGCCCCGCGCCGCCCACGTCGCGCCGCACCCGCCGAACGGGTTCGCCGCCTCCAGCGACTGCCTCCTTTGCGACACAGACACTGCTCTTCAAACGTGTTGCTGCCCTTGTGCTCGCAGCGTACGGTGGGAGGGTAATGCTACTTGATATGTCATACAGTCAATGGGCTTTGAGTGTTTCCGTATTATACTAGTGTTAGTGTTCATTTAAGTAAAAGAGTTTACGTTCAATTGTATATTAAAGTTATAAAAATGTATATCATAAAAGTATTTTATAAGCTTTCCACCCTCAGCTTCACTCACGTAATTAAAATAAACTCCCATTAGATAGTAGATACATCACTGCGGTTAAAAGTAGCTGTCCAGTCTCTAGCCTCCTTACTATGTAAAAACATAATAATTATGAAATCGCATCATCGACAGTAAGGACTGTAAAAAGTTTCAACTAATTTTAAATATAAAGAAGTCACCATTCCACTTGATGATTACCAAAGTTTTCCCTTTTTTTAAACATTGAAGTTTGCCTACCATGCATAAGTATCCAAACTTAGTAAATTTAATGGTCGTTTACCTGGGCGTGTGGCTCGGTGAAGGTGGGAGCGATCTCGAAGAGGCATTGGCTTTGGGCGCGGACAGTGAGTGCGCGGAGCCGGCGCGCCGAAGCCCTGCAACCAGCGCACTCATTGCTCCACCCACTACACCATAAACAAAACTTGTTTTTGCTATCTGCCCTCCAAACGAAACATTGGACGTGCATACAAACTACAGTCAATAAATCCGACGTGACTATCAATGAATGCATATAACCATGGAAAATATTACTCTCATAACAGGTTCATACTTACTGTGACAAGCTTGGGAATTATATAGACGAAATTTACACAATACAAAGATACGCAGACAATGGACATCACATAATACTTTCAACGATTACAATAACAATACAGTGGGGATGCGCGAGGCAATCTGGTTGATCTTAGATTTGAGATCAGAAGTGCATTGCATTGTTCAATTTCTCAACGTGAATCCTTGAAATCAGAACAATTACGTTAATAAAGTTTCTTAATGAGGAATTTGGGGGTAAACACATTAACTGGTACGAGTTACGATTAATCAGAATTAGTAAGGTGTTACATATGACCTAGTGTGAGCTATTAGATGTGCGATAATTGGATACACTCGAGAAAGCACGGCGAAATTGCGTTGGGGTTTTATCGAAATATATTTTCGAAAGGTTGGCAATACTATGTTGTATGTTATATTACAAAAACAAATTTGATAGTCATGTCAAGCTTGCATAGCATTTAACGAGACATTGAAACAATGTTTATAGTATAAATTATTCTTTGTACCATAATAACCTGAACTTGTTTTATTAATTCGAACTCGGCATTCATTAAATTTTATATATTATGTGAGAATGAGGCATGGGCATTGCAACCGCAATATGTCTAAAATTGGGGTCATGTACAAAAATAAAAAACAAAACCTGCTGATATATATCGAAGAAAATCCAGGTGCTAACTACCACTCCTCAGTATTGAATAGCTCGTCTGTATACAAAAAAGAAGCAAATCAGAAATTTTAAAACATAAGCAATGTGCGTAAAAAAATAACTGGAATATTTATACAAAATAACAATAAAGGCAGTAGTAGCTTTAATAACGTTCTACCTTTAGCGTTGTTTAATCGGCACATGTATATTTTTAATAGAAAATTGTGATTATTTTAAAAAGCAAGCAGTAGATATATTTTTATGTGTGCCTATATTGAATTAACAAATATTCAAAAAACAAGTGCGATACTACTCAATTAAATCATGAGTGCTTAAAATATATATGCATATGTACATTTTATACATAGCTAAAAAAACAATGTTTTATAAAAACACAAATCCAACAATTAACAGCAACTGTATCTATATAATGTTTTCAATATTATATCAAATGCGAAACAAAATCTACGCTTATAATGTATTTTAATGGAAAGTTTGGTAAAAGTATGTAAGAACATGTAACCTTCTTCGTGAACATCAAGGGAATCTTTTCTTTCGGCTTTTTCATCATCATCAGAGTCAGGATCTATAACATCAGCCTCGGTCATGATGAGCTCTGGTGGTTGGCACCCGGAACCCGTTGAAGGCTCTGCGGTCGAAAACGCAAACGTCAATTTGTAGATAGGGAATTCATTTACGAGATCATAATAATCAGTATGTAAATTCAGTATTTCCCTAAAAGAGAAGGATTTTTAAAAATCTCTACAAATTCCGGGACTATTGCGCACTAGCTAATTTAAAACTGACTTCTTCCATATGAGCCTTTAGTGGACTTTTCTTCTTACGATATCATTTTCATACCACTTTATCCTTATCACAGAGGATAAATTGGGTTTCTTTTTCACCTTTAATTATATGCCATAGTATTATATTATCTGTGATTATGCTTTTGTTCGTTTTCTTCATTGTAGCTTATTAAATTAACTTTAGTGTTGTGTGTTAGTGGGAACTTTTTTATCAATTCAATTTGTTTGTGTGCATTCTCTCGTAAAATTTAAGTATGCATGTGTACATTTCTATGTACACTATAAGTATCTATATCAAATTTAATACTCGACAGCGTGTTTTCGTAAAAGGAGGTACAAGCTTCACGTTACCTTCTTACGCTTTTTCTCAAAAAAAAAAGCAAATATGTTTTAAACGACATTCAACTCAGTTGAACTGATTGTTAATTCGCTTAAAACAATTGTGTATACCTTAGCTTTAGCCGCAAGAGTATTGAAAGATCAATCAGTAACGATTAATTAAATTTTATCCAAGAACTTCTATAAATCTATTAAAAAGACGTAGGTATAGAAAATAAATTACATAAAAACGTTAGCAATGGTATTCATTAGATCTAGTTATCAAGGTAAGAATCGAAAGGCATAATTTATAATGAACTGTATGTTTTGTATGAAAAAATGATATTGCATTTTATTTCTCCATGTTATTGCGAAAATAGCACGAAGCGCTTTAATAACCGTTTATATCACTTACGAGATATAAAGTGGAGCACTAGTTTTCCGCAAATTATCACGCAAGAGAATCTGGGTTTGAATGAATATATCAGTCATCGTTTAAATTTCTATCACGATAGTTTTTATTGTCTTTAGAACACAATGCGTTAAGATCGTATTATGCATTGATATTATGTAAGTCCTGAGTATCTCGACAAAACCAGTTGTGTGTTGCGTATTTATCAGGGATTCTCGAATTGATAGAAATATATATCAAAAGTGACTTATATTTATCTTCATATTTTGATAATTAATAATTATACATATTTCTATGTATTTAAATTTTCCCTTTTTATTTGTTTTCTTGATTCATAAATGTGGATTTCCGCGCTTACAAAGCAAGTTGGACCAAACAAACGAATACCGAAAACAAAAGAAAGCCAAGCTGTCAACATTTGAAAGTCATAATTAACTTAATCACTGTCTAATGTGCTTTGCCAGGAAAAAACATTAACACTTTGAATCCAGGAAAGTCAGTGACCGAATCCAACGTTTACATATGCACGATTTGGCTGGAGGAAGCAAAATATTTGGCAAAATATCAAAGTGTATTTTAAACTCGGACACGTGCAAAAACATGCCCTTTTCAAGAATAAAATATGCATTTACGCACATGAAACTGTATCAAATACTTTAAATTTTCCAATTTGTTTAGGTGACAGTTGTGAATTATATATGCGGTAGCTTATTTAAAAAATTACACGCTCTTGCCAAGAAAATCGATTGCACGCAATTTGACATTAATAATATTAGAAGTACATGTAAATTAACAAAGATAAGTGCATATACAACAACCAACAACCAACGTTATGAATTGAAAACCTTTGCGGCGTTTCGAGCAAGTCGATTTAAGATTTTATGACAATAAGCCCTTTTATGTATATATTTTTTACTTGTATAGTATAAAAAATACAGACCGAGAAGAATCTTAAATGTCAACTTAATTAAGGAAACGCTGGGCATTTATTAATCTGAATCAGAATGATACTATAAACGATGTTGACACACTATAAGGTCTTTCCACTTTCTCTTTTCAAAGACTTCTTTGTGTGTTTTGTACATCTTGTGTGGAAAGTTTATAGTGTAATAATAATTTATCTTTCATAGTGTTCCATTTGCAATGCGTAAATACGTGTACATTTGTAACGCGTAGCGTTTTCATCATAGTTTAATTATTGGTACATTACTTATCTATTGCGAAGGAGATGGCAGAGGAGTTAGAATAGGGCCACAAAGAAAATACTACCTTTAACCGTTATTTTAATCACAAAAGAATGCTATGAGTAAGAATTTAAAGAGAAATTAATAGAATGCATGTTGCAAGAAAATATAGAGAAACTAGCTGCACCCGGCAAACGCTGTTCTGCCTTACTCTTATCATTTAGGGGTATGAAAAATAGATGTTGGCCGATTCTCATAGATACCGGATAAGCACAAAAAATTTCATCAAAATCGGTCAAACCGTTTCGGAGGAGTATGGCAACGAAAACTGTGACACGAGAATTTTATATATATAGATGTATAGAATACGTACGAATGTCTTTTAAAAAAATATTGTCTTGTCTTCTCTCTGACTCATCTGACCATCCTGAGTATAGAAGACTAACGATCAATAACTATAGCGAATCTAAAATAAACAGATTTTCCATCGGCATAAAATGCACACAAAGAATTTTATTGTTTCTTGAAAACATCACCAGGTTTTCTATTGTTTCTTAAAAAATTAGTCGTACAAATATTAAATTAAAATAACACACTCGTTATTTTTATTTTCATTTCTGTTCTTCACATTGCTTGCCAAGTAGCAGTGCAACAATTTTGCTCCAAAATTCAAATTATAGCTAAAATATTATCGCGACGTGTGCACTGCTCTTCATAGTGCAGTATACCTATTTATGGGCAATCGTTGTAAACATACAAACATATTTGTTATAGCCAATGAGAAACGGATTATAACTATATTTTTAGACTTACAGTTTCGATAAAATCCTACTAATATTATAAATGCGAAAGTTTGTAAGGACTTGTGTGTGTTTGTTGCTCTTTCACGCAAAAACTACTGAACCGATTGGAATGAAATTTAGTACGTATACAGCTGGAATAACATACAGGCAACTTTTTATCCCGATATTCCTACGGAATACGGACTTACGCGGGTGAAACCGCGGGGCGTGGCTAGTGTGTTATAAGTTCCAAAATACATATATAAATTAAAAAAAAAATGACATATACCTCTATCTTGTTTCGGCACACATGGAGAGGATTCTTGACACTTGGCAACACATTTCTTGTGACAGCACAGTCCGCAGTTCCGACATTGCATTGCATCCTTTAGCCAGATCTAAAGAAGACATAGGACATTTTAGAATATATATTTGAAGTTTATCTATAAATTTTATAGCGACACTGTATCGTGTGAAATAGAATTGGGGGTACTTGGCAGTATTCGATATCGTGTATGTTCTGTTTTATATATTCATTTATTCAAAATGTGTTTTTATTACATAATATCTTCAACTTAATATGTGTAATTAAGAGTCGTACGTGTCAGTAGTTGATTGTTATATATTACAATTCCAATGTTAGATTTCAAAACTTTTGAAGCTAATTTATAAAAACTTAAGACTTGTTCAGTACGACACAATATTTACTCGATACACAATAGGTAAATAATAATGGTAGCAATCGAATTGCAAGACCGGGAAAAGAGCAACATTTCGCGTTAGTACCATGGCTAATATGGGTGCAGTTCTTTCATATCTTGACACATTAGTCGTTATTTAACTTTTTCAGAAGTCGCAGTGCATAGGATGCATGGGATGTAAAGTTTGTGCTATTAATACGTGTATAGTCCCACAAGAATAGGACGACATTAGTAAAAGTTTCTTTCCATATGTGAGGGAACACATTTGCATACTGAAAGTCACAGATGTAGAACTAGACCTGTATTACAACAGAGTTCTTTAACATGACATTTGAGAGGAATATGTAATTCTTACTGCGTACTCATAACCAATATACCAAACCATATAGAATAAAGACAATGAAACCTACTATTGTACTTTTGTATACGAATCATTTCATTCATACCCTGTATGGACCTTATAACCCCATGCTACAATGCATAGTACAGCTTCTGCCCGTTACCTTCTTGTTGCAGAAGTCGCACTGCGTGGAGCGGTGGAAGTGCGTGCGCACGAAGTCGTGCGCGGCGGGCGCGGGCGCGGCGCGGGGAGGCACGGGGGCGCGCGCGCGCGGGGCGCTGCGGGCCGCGCCGCCGCCCTCCCACTCCCACCACACGAGCGCGTCGCCGAAGCACAGGCACGGCTCGAAGCCCGCGTGCGATGCTAGCTTGTGGCTTTTGCTGTTAGGAATTTGTGTTTTAGATCTTCAAAAGTGTTGGTACGTCATTTGGGCTATCTATGAGTCTTGAAAAATGCTATTGGAATCCGTTTATTGCTATCTATCAATACAAACTTCTGATATTTAAAAATCGTATGCAAAATCTAACCCCCTATTTTCAAAAATCTCTCCTGAAAATATTACTAGTTGTCAACCATACAAAAAAGGAGTTTGTACCTGAACTTAATATCAACATCGGGGGGCAAGAATTGATATCGCTTCATATGATGAGGAACTGTAGAGTCTTGACATTCAGAAAGTAACGCTGCCAATGGAATATTCAGATATCCCAACAATACTTCTTCCTTTTCGCCTGGCACTGTGACCCAAACATTGATGTTAAGATATTTATGATTCTCATTTAGCTTGAAATCTGTTTCTTCGTCGAAGGGAATGATTGGTTTTAATTGGACGCTTTTTGTCCAAAACATTTGACAAATTTCGACATGCTCGGTCTGTCTCGGACCTCCAGTTTCAAAAGCTTGTTCATCTTCTTCTGCAGTTACCTCCTTCTCTGAAACTCTGCATTCTGAAGAATCTGTCCTAATGATTGGAATGTCTGGATGTTTGACGGTTTTGTTCGTTGTCGTCACTTGTCTCAACGGTGTGCTGGCGCCAGATGCGGGAGGGGTGCTCCCAGCCGAACTATCGGAAGACTTATTTTCAACAGAACATCGACGTTTACGTAAGCCAAAGTTTGTTGGACCTATTTGATCAGTGACTTTAGTGAGTTGACGAGCTATTTCAATTTTCTGTTTCCCTTGTACATCATTCTCGTTTTGGGCTTCTATAGTTTTCGATGGGGAGTCGGTTTCCTGTTAAAGAAATAAGTATTCATATATCGGTAACACTATTACTACTCGTAAGCACCAATCTGTATTATTCATAGTTATTGACAGTCTCAATTTATACAATATACATCATCTTATTACGAGGAATTAAAAAAAATATGCAAGTAAATATTTCAATTACTTCTTTCTGGTAAATTATGACTTTGCTAGAGAGAAAAAAGTCTTTGTGTTTTTGATAGATGTTTGTAAGATATAATATAAAATTACATGTATGTTGTTCTTAGAGGCCGCAGACCGCATGCCCTGCAGTCGTACCCCCTCCATGACCTCCGAGACCCTTCGGAAGGAGAAGTTAGTCCGCAGTCGTTTCGGCTCGTCGTCCCTGCGGGCAGTGCCGCCCGCTCCACCGCGCCTCACCCGCACTGTTACTGCACGCCTTTCTACACTTCTGAGCAGTTTACCTACCTGTATGTTAGGACGAAATAATGTTTATGGTCAGATTTAAGATTCACGAAAAGGGAAAGTGGCGACAAAATTTTTATCGTTGAAATACCGAAAAAAAAATGTTTAACGTAGGTTATTTCATAACATTACAGTCATACCATCTATGTTCAATAGACTTATGTATGGCACGTTCGTTTTCCATTCAAAATATTCAATACGTAGATCACTTTATCTTGCTATCAATCTGCTGTACTATCTTATTCCTGTGTTTAACTTTAAAAAGTAACATAATATTTTTGGAATAACAAAAAAACTATATACCTGAGCGACATTGGCAACTGGCTTATTATCAATAGCCAGTACTACATCATCTCGCCGCAAATCAGCTCTATAAGCCGGTGACATTGGCACCACTGTGTCCACTAACACTACGCCCACTCCCTGGCAACACACGAGCCCAAGCGGTCCTGTTACTGCTGGCAACACTACGTCTAGTACTAGTACGCCACGCCGCAGCGATACCTAAAATAATGAGTTGTGTAATGCAATAAAGCAACCTAAATTAAAATGTTTATTAAATTTGCAATAATTACTTTGTGAAATCTCAATGGCATTTTGAAAAAAATATTTTAAACATTCATTAACAACAAATTCAAAATCACTAACTTCATTCTTCTCGACCGATGTGCCTAAAACGAAGGAGGTTCTAAATTCGACTGGATTTGTTTTTCAAACGATTTAAGTGATCTTTTTTGTCTTTTTGAAAGAACTTGTCAGTCGGTCCCATTTTGAATCTGTACTGATTAGGTATCAGGAATATAGGTGCTTTTTATTATTATTAAAAGGAACAATAATTAATTTATTCAAACCGGTCAACTTTAATCTTCATGATATATTCGAAACGTTATGCCGACTACATAGCTAAAATTATGGTAACTATATAACCTGTTAACGTTCTGGTGATTCATGACTACATTACCAAATGCACTATTTTCAAGCCTTACCCAAGCATGAGAATCCACCGCCAGGGCCGCTCGCACAATCCCATTGTTTCCCGACCAGTACAATCGGCTCACTTCCACCAGCCTCACAGTCAGTCGTCCATGAGGTGTCGGTCCATCCTCACCTTCTGTACTCCCTGGCTCAGATTTCGGGAAGAATGGTTTATACCTATACATAATACCAGAAAATATGTCAGTTAAAATATTTACGACCTCAAGTTTGAATCATCAAACCAATGATAACTTATCCATGTGAATTAACAAGAAAGTGAGTCCTATTAGAGAAATTACCAGTATGGAAATTTGTACGGTCAATATTAATGTAAAGCCGGATTGTGTTACTTGCAATACATAATCTTGAGCGAGTCTTGAGTGTTGTTATACTGATATTAATATAGGATTTATCATTCGGGAGGAAAACGTTAGATTATTTTTTTGCTGGATTTTAGTATCAAGATTTACAATTGGCACTCAAATCGAATTGTTTGCAATCCTGCAATCTTGAACGTCATTGATAATGCGGAAAATCATTGTGACCAAGAGCAATTGTGATAAAAACATGGAGCAGAAATGCTGTTTAGCACTTTAGTAGCACCATGTAAGGGCTATACCGTATTTTGTAATTAGGAAGCGTGTGTCTCTGCGCGACCGCTCGCCGTATATGGGCGGCGACTAGCGCGGCGAGTCTCGGCTTGAGCTGTCTCCCTTGGAAGCGGCCTCGCACGCGCAGCTCCAGTTTGGGAGGCGTCTCGAACGCGAGCGCCCAGTGCGTGTATGGAGTGCGCCGGAACATCACACGGACGTTGCCGCTGATGCTTTCAACTGGAGGAGTATGGAGTATTATCATTGGCGTCCTATAATCAACCAACTAATAAATTGCATATTAAAAGGTCGTCAAAAAATGTCCAAGAGGCGTTGTATATAACGTTACTTTAAATTAACACCTGTACGTCATTCTAAATAAATAAGATTTGTGTGTTCTGATTCAAGCTTATAAATTTAGAATACAACAGCAGTTATTATATCAAATATCACTTGTAAAACAATCAAACTAACAACAAAGGCAAAAAAGCCACAAATTCTTACCAGTGATAGAGATATTAGCTATCTTTCCAAGAAGCATAACCGCATCCACTTCGATTCTAAAACTTCCATCATATGCTAGATCCAGTCTCAAGTCCAAGGAACGCAGCCTAGCTCCGTCTTCTTCAAGCTCGCCACTTACAAGACGAAGGTTGGAAATGCTGGGAAATTCTGTACCTACTTCTAATGACCGCAACTGAAATAAAAAACAAATAAATGCATCCTTTTATAATATGATGTAATCTAAACAACAGGAATTGGACATACCATTCGCTTTAGGATCCGTAATATTTGCATGCAATTTACTTTTCTCAAATGTTATGTTATGGATTACAATTTTTGACATAATATTACACTGCTAGATTGCGGAAATATTATAATTTAACGGTGTATACGATTTTATGGTGATATAACTACCATATTTTATTATATCAAAAAAGCTATTTTCCATGGTAAGTATTTGCACTTACATGTAATAAAAACTAGCAAATAATTATTATACCGTTTGTCTGTATTCAACATAAACTATTACACACTTTTATGGCAACAAGAACGTGTCCATTGATTAAGTATTCTGTCTTGCAATAAATTTTCATGACCATAATGTATTGGACGAAGGTTTCCATACTTTTAGTGCCGTCTGTGTCATATCTATGGTAAAGCTTTATGAAAGTTTAATGCTACGACAGATAAAACGAGATTCTCCGTTATAAATGCATAACAATAAACTAAAGGCATAGGTACTATGACCGGCATCTTCCTTGTGTGATAACGGTTGATGAAATACTTTAACATTCATAACACAAATGAAATGAACGTAATGTCAGAGACATTTTTTAATTTTAAAACCCAATCGTTCACATCTCTCCAAGATTTCTAGTCATTGTACCTATTTGTTAAAATAATTTACCGTCAGCGATTCGAAGATCTTTCCAGAAGAAGTTTTGGCTAGTAATTCAGCCAGTTCATTGGCCATACGTCTTCGCAACCATCGTGTATCCGCTGTACTCTGCTGGAATATGAATTGGAGCATTGCGTTGAGAGCTCCTTCGGGAGTACTGCCCGCACCGCGCGTTAATTCGTTTAGGATCTCCTGGAAGTAATCTTTATTTTTAGTTTATAGTGGAAACGAAAACATCGTGAGGAAACCGGCATGTCCAAGAATCAAAAAAGTTCGACGACATGTGACATCTGCCAACCCGCACTTGGCCAGCGTGGTGGATTATGGCCTGAACCCTCATAGGAGGCCTGTGTCCCAGCAGTGGGAACATATATGGGCTGATGATGATAGTGGAAAATGTGTGTAATCCTCTTATGTGCGTCGTACATTGTAAAGTTTTAGAATCGGCGGGGATCATATAAATGTAATGAATAAATCACGTTTATAATCCGTTTAAATTCGTAATAAAACACATTAATATAACATATAACTTTCAAATAAGTATCAAATACAAAATAGTTTAATATGGTTATGGTTTATAGTTTAATATCTATTATGTGATAGAAACTGTCTGTATATATTAAATAATAGCAGTCAAATTTATTTAAGGCACCTTCGTGGTTATAATTTCAATCATCGTTTTTACGGAAAACTAAAATAATCATATCAAAAGGCATAACAAAATAAAAATAAAAAAAATCTTAATTAAATAAGCTAGTAAACACGAAATGTCTCTTTGTGCTCACCGGCCGGAAATTAAGAGGGAAGAGATTAAAGGGCAAATGATTGAAAGGAAATAACGTAGCTAGTAAAGGAAAATAAATATGATTTGCAGCATAGAAACTCGAAATTATATAAATACATTTTTATTGAAAATTGATTATATAATAGATTTAGCAGTACATTTAGAAAGTAAGACGAGAAACGTTGAATATATAAGTTCCAAAGAAAAGGTTACCGTAACGTAGCTATCGGAGTTTTTAAAGTTAACATAATATCTTATCATACTTACGGGCGGTAAAGTAATAGGTATGCTAAAATCTTCCTCCATGGGAGGTTTCTTCTCGAAGGGCCGGATAAAGTACAGGAACAATGCTATCGGCACGGCGAGCGCCGATACCGCTCCAAACAGCGCCGCCATTACCAGCCACCACCAGTCCGGCATTATGTTTATATTTACTACCTAAATAAATAATCAAATTACCATATAAAATGTGACTTCTCTAAATATAATAAATTTAAATAAGAACCTGCCTGAAAAAAAAAAAACAGTAGATAGAAAACCCAGTAATTTTAAAGACAGCGGAAAGTGAGTTTGTATTATCATGTAGTGATTTTACCAATGATATCATGTGATTTGATTTAAAATGCATTTCAAATCTGCATGTTTATCGTTTGTTGATATCCATATGCGTCATACTTATAATGTAGATAGAAGTACGCAATTTATCTATTGCTAAGAAATAGCCTGTACGAATGATAATCAAAGAAAGTCCCTATCATTCATCGACATGGTAAGAAACTTCGTCTCTTGCATAACATTGTTTTAATAAAGATATTCTGAAATATTAACATATCTCTACAATGTTAAAGCCAAATTACCTACTAAATAGGTACTTAAGCATTAAATTAAGTTGAAGTAAAACCTATTTTACTGTAACACATTTGTACATTCATTTCATCTTCATAATGGAGTACCTTATTAAAGAAATCCTTCAGATCCGATTTAAATTTCCTATCACAAATACACATATTTCTACTTTACCGTTTTAACCGACTAAAAGCAAAACAGCAGAATTTGATCAGATTAAATTGCGATAGGTAATGAATGTACCTTATTTTTATCAGCACAACTAACAATTTGTTTGTTCATTGGAAATCTTTTGGTTGCATAGAAGAGTTCTCAAGATGGGGCTTTTCCTTGCATGAATAAACTTAAGGTGTCAAGTAGGAGAAAATTAAATTTTAAAATTTTACTTTTGAATAACGAAATGTGAGCTATAACAGAATTGATACGTCAATGAAAGGAGGGCTTCAACGACAGACTGGTTTATTCAACAGAAACAGATTTACTCTCAACCATACTAATTAATAGTTAATTTCTTACTTATTTTATAATACCGTTATTACAAGAATAAGTTAATAAGGTGCTGAAAACTTCGTTCTACTGGGAAATCAAAGCGGAGGTGGGAAACCGCTGTTATGTTATTTACCTATATTGGTAATACCTAGTATAGTATTTTTTATACGTCCATATATTGTAAAGGCAAGAAATTCAATTAAATGCGAAGTAGAAAAATAAATATCGCTCACGCGACGACTACATTAATAATTACCGAATCTGTTAATCACAAATTTATTATTGTTTCTTTCTCCTGTTATTAGGTACAATCGGTACAAGGTAAAATCGTACAAACACGAATATATGAAATTAATTTTATCATAATAAATCTAAAGAAGAAAAAGTATATATTTAAATAAAAAGTTGACATGTCTAACTAATTTCTTGAACGTCTTGGCGGGAGCACTACAATGCCAACATGTATTTATGTATGTGTTTAAATATGAAATTAATAAATCATGAGATATAAGCCAGAACAAAGCTTTGTGGATATAATTTAAAAAGTGTTTCTTTTTAAAACGCTTCTGATAAATTGCAACGTCAAATACTAGACAGTTGACTCACAAAATACTCGGCCATTTCTTGTAAAGCGTGCATGTATCAAGGGTAAATATTTATGTAAGTTTTATTTAATTTAATGTTAACAAAAACTCATTGTTACAAAGTTTAGTATATTTACCGCAAATACTAATACTATAAATACTAATACCGTAGTAAGCAAATTATTGGTTGATGAAAACGAAACCTGTTCGCTTGTTTGGTGTATAATGATAATAAACAACTAAATTAAATACGTGGATTAAAAATATCTACCTATAACGACCGATATTTGTAGCTGTAAATTAATGTAGTTTGTATTTGTATTTGTAAACGTTTTATTCGTTTCCGTTCTGTACGATACTAACACTCAATGAACTTCTATACATCTTCTATATTGTTGAACGCGATTGAAAATTACATGTTCACATTTAAGCCTATAAAATAAAGCAAGGTAAAAGAACGTTTATCTTGTATGTTTTCATTTGTGTGCTATTGTTTATCCGGTAATCTTCTTAAATCTCAACCAAAGGCGCGAGAATACGTAAGCAAAATGTTTCAATGTTATTCTTTCCGAGGATACGAAGATAAATTGTAAACGCCTAGCAATAAATGTTGAGCAAATATGAAAACGGGTATCGTTTATTTAGGTACATAATTATTTGCTTTAATTTCATTACTGAAAATAATTATCTATAGGTGTAACGAATCAGTAATTCATATCGCGTTAAGGAAGAAAATTATTTATCACCAATACTGGATGATGTCTAGGTGAGTAAAGGTGAAGAATTTCATAAAATAAAATTTTTAGTGAAATATTTAATTTTACGTTCATACATTTAGCTCTATGATAGCTGTTTTGTTGTTAATATTACACCTCATATTCATTCATTTAGTATTTATCTAATTTGTATATGTAATAAGCAATTACTTATAAATACTTTTACAAGGTTTTTAATTGATGAATTGCGTGACTTCCTTAATAATAAAGCTTCATTACGTGATACTTCGTTGTTTATTTTAAATTAAATATAAAAATACAGTACATACGTGTAATTAATTTAAATGCTATAAAATTTAATGTCTACAACGGCTCTACCTATGGCGATGCAATAATATGCAAAGTAAAACCTAAATAAATTCGACAACGCTCACTGAAACGTCCATTGAAATCATGCACTAATTCCACAAACTCTAAGGTTTATTTTTACACATATCCTCATACCCATGTTCACACGTCCCACATAACACTGAAATATCAAAGAAACATCGAGTTTGTTACGCCAACTCACCTGCTAACAGATTTACCTAAAACAATTTCCTCTACATAATTATCCTTAATCACTAAACAACAATTGACATAGAACTTTAAAGGTCATTTGAATTTTAATTTATAGTTCTTTATCTAATGGTAGGGTTTAATTCTAGGGAAATTAAAAGTGGATGCATTTTAGTGCCAGCCGGAAAACCGGCGGCGGATGAAACTCCCTGCGTCACTGAGACGAGCTGTGAAATTGTTATGTTGATAAAACACCACGAAATTGCATTGAGCATGCGCGGACTTTCACCAATTGAACCAAAGTTCATATGAGGTGGCTCGTGTCACGGTCTGATAATTATCTCGTGCCCTTTAATTAACTTAACATTATTTGATTTAGCAAACGTTTACACTATTGTTACGATCAATTTTATTGAGCTGTAGGCTGTTTTTAGGACGTAATGTTGATTTGTTAATTTGCGTGACGAAAGGACGCTTGCGCGCGTTCCGAATCAATAGGCGACCCCTGATAGGTAACAGGTAGGTTGGAAACTAGTGATAGAGGCATACGTTTGACAGAGATAGATCGAAATCACTTTATAATTATTATTGTGAGACATATATATACGTCTACGTTGCTCATGTATGCCATAATATTGTATATATATAGACTTTGACTTGTTCAAATGTAGATAGATATAGGTAACATGCAAGTACATACAAAATAGATGCGTACTTACTTACTGATGGGATACGTATTTATCGAGATTTAGTTAGAAGTAATTATTTAAATAATTTTGTTAATTCCTCGTTTTTGTTGATTCAATAAAAAATGGGTTTCAATTTTAACACGTCATCGATTTTTTTGATCGATCAATGACGCCAATTTAATGACTAATTAGACAATATTATTCCAATGGTAAGGAATTTAAAAAAAAAATCAAAAAATGTGATGTAGTTTTTAAGATCATAGAATTTCATGGGATTATTAACGATTTATTTAGTAGTAAATTTGATTGAAATAAAACACAACATTCACAAGCAACATTTATTCTCAACACAATAAATATTTTCATGACACATTTTCATGTTATTAAATTATGCGCATCAGTGATCTTGATTCTAATCTCGTACCGATTTCTTTCAAGTGAGTGATTTTCTATAAATATAATTACCTTAAACTAATGCTATAGAAAAATGCTTACATATAGCATTGATTTCTTATTATAATGGGTCTAATAACTCGTCTGTTCTACATCGTATATAATATTCGATTTTCTACGAGCTATTATAGGATAAAAGCAATTCACGCATCTATGCTTATGCGTCTGTGAGTGCCGCTACGCCGGGTAGTACTTTGCCTGGAACAAATATAAAAAGTAGATGAAAATAATAAAAAAAAAAGTAATTTCAAATTCACTAATTAATATTTTAAACTAGATTTTTCATAATAGGCACATGGAGTTCGACTGGTTTGTCAAGCAATTTACATGATATTTTTATTACTATAAATGAGATAAGGATGTTTTAGGATTCCGTACTTAAAGAGTAACACGGGACCTTAGTACTAAGATTTCGCTGTTCGTCTGTCTGTCCGTCCGTCTATCACGAATCGTGATAGGTCTGGCTATAACGGTAGTTGGAATTTTCAGACATAATCTATTTTTGTTGCCGCTATAGCAAAAATAAAAAATCGAGGTTAGGCAACAGTTCGCAATCTTAATAAATTGGGATAGGTGACCAATTTTCTATAGTTTCTATTTAGCTTATTTGTACGGAACCCTCAGTCTGTCGGTGTCTTACTCACTATGTACTTTAGGCAATGTGTACGAATTAGTAGCGAAGCTTTGAATCGTTCTTCTTCGGTAATCGAATCTATTCTATTATTTCGTCTCGATATGAATGTCATCTATTCTCGCATCGAGAATCTTTAAAATGATTAAATTTCTTTATAATATCTCGCTATCCAAGAAGCAATTAAGAGATTTAATAAGTTGCTGTGTGTATTTTCGATTAGATTAATTGTGCAAAAAGTAGAGATACTATTCTGATTTCTAAAGCTTCTATTGAAGAAAACTTTCTGTTTTTCCTTTAAATCGGCCAAAAATTTTATGTTTCTTTGCATATAGAAAAAAAATTATTTGTATTTATAATTAAAAAATAATAAGTTTAACAGATTTTTACGTCAGTACATATGTTATAGACTTCACTTTTAATAACACTAGCTGTGACCCGCGGTTGAAACCGCGTAAGTCCGTATCCCGTAGGAATATCGGTATAAAAAGTGCCTGTGTTATTTCAGTTGTCCAGCTATCTACGAAGCGAATAGTATTATTATTCACCAATAGATGTCAGGAAAAAAAAACACGAATAAAACACGAATATGACATTATTTCAGTTGTCCAGCTGTCTACGAAGCAAAATAGTATTACTATTCACCAATAGATGTCAGGGAAAAAAAAAACACGAATAAAACACGAATATGACATTTTCTAAAAAAAATTCCTAGCTAGATCGATTTATCGCCCTCGAAAACCCCTATATACTAAATTTCATGAAAATCGTTGGAGCCGATTCCGAGATCCCAATTATATATATATATATATATATATATATATATATATATATATATACAAGAATTGCTCGTTTAAAGGTATAAGATATCAATGTTACTTGCTTCAGAAAATCCTTTCGCGGTAAATATGGGTCGTAAACACAAAATAAATACATTGATAAATTAATAATTTAAAAATTCAAACAAATCGATTTAATTTGATCTAGTCTAGTTTCAAAATTTATGATAAGTGGAGTCTGAGTATGCATGTCAAACGAGAAATCCATAGCAAGTCAATAATTAAATATTGCAAAACCTGTTTGCCCCAGAGTGAGAAAGAATTACAATTTTCGATGATAATACGGTTTGGCAAAAAGACGCGGGTTCGAATTCCGCCTCGTGATAAAAATTTTTCAATTCTTTCCAATTTCTCATCAATTTCTCATCAAAATTTCTCATCGATGATATTACGTTTCTTTGTTTTGCTGCGCCTGTATATTTAGGTAATACCTTACTAAATAGATAATAGATTTTGTTTGGGTGTCAGCCCAAAGATATTTATATACTTGCCTTATTTAACCGTTAGTGGTTTGAATAATTTTAGTGAGCTATATGCTCAGGGACCTTGTTTTTACAATAATCTAGAATCTTATGTACACATCTACTGCTATGGGTCTCGTACGTACTCCTTAGAGTATCGCGATGATACTAGAGCTATATAGTGCAGGCAATTATTTTAACGACGCTTTTTTTTTTATGCCACAGTCGGCAATGGAGCTGGTGGAACGCCTGATGGTAAGCGCTACCACGGCCCATAAACATTTGGAGTGGCATAAGGTCCATTGCAGACTTTACGCCTCTACAAATGGATTGCCGACTTTTTGGGAAGAGATTGAGAAAGGGTTGGCGATAGGAATAAAGGAAAGGACTGGGAAGGGTGAGGAAAAGGATATAAGCCTCCGGCTCCCCGCCGGACGCTGTTAACAAATGAGTCTACGCTAATAATGAAATAGCTGATTTAACCAGTGCGCTGCAACATGTACATTAGACATCGCTTTTTATCGTAATACAAGGGAAAGCTTTCGAATGTATTATTTATCGAGATACGTGCAGTAGAGTGAGAAGAACTAATTTCGATCAACTTGTGATACTAAAAGAAGCAATTATGAAATATCAATAATGATGTAATTTACGCTATGCAGAGCCGCATCACGTAACTGCATAATTCGATCGTAGCGCGATTAGGTATAGATTGGGTTCCAAATAATTGGGCTGTGCTTATTGCTCTGTTGCATGAGACCTACATTTTGTCATTAGATACACGAAAATTCGTTTGTATTTCTTAAATACGTATTTGTTGTTAGTTATGGAAATTTTGTCTTTTTAGGTGCATCAAATAAACATTCTTTCTATCAACATTTTTGTATGTGGCAGTCGAGCACGTTTCGACACGATTTGGCCCAGCTCGCAACCGGGGAAGTACCACACCCCCACAGAAAACCGGCGTGAAAAACCGGGAGTCCCATATCCTTTTCCTTACTCTTCCCAGTCCTTTCCTTTATTTCTCTCGTTTATCATCTCTTAATCCCTTTCCGATTTAAAGGAAATCCATTTGTAGAGGCGTAAGGTTTGCAATTTGACCTTATGCCTCTCCAAATGTTCATGGGTGGTGGTAGAGCTTACCATCAGGCGACCCACCAGCTCCATTGCCGACTGTGGCATAAAAAAAATCATCCGAATGTACATATAGATAAAAACTTTTGCTATTATGCACCATTTGTAATTCTTTATGTTCTTATATTATATTTCAAGCCATTCTGTTTTTTTTTATTTCGTAACGACTAGAGTATGTATATGGAATTGTCCCATAACAAACTCGGCAAAATACGTAATTTACAACTTAAAAGAGTAACTATCGTATGAATTTATTATCAACTTAAGGACTTGTGCTCTGTTTTGATCTAACAAAACATGTACATATTTCAATATTAATCTATAAAATAAAAAAAAAAAACAATACCCCAGGTAAATTATACAGATTTTTTTATTTTTTATCGCAACGAACGTCATAAAATCCGTGAAAAATACAACAAATTTAAATCACCACCGAACAAAATTGCTTGCTCTTTTTTAATTTTTAAAATCGCTTGGCTGGCGGAATATATTAGAAAAAAACAAAAAAAAAAAAATAGCAACATAACCTGTTAAGAATGAAGTTAAAGTGAACGTATCTACAAAAAACAATACAAAAACCAACGTTCTCTCGGCTCGAAGGAGGGCGATTTCTAGTCAATAATTGTGAATATTTTAGCGGACGCTCTAACTTCCCAAGTGTCCCCCGTTTTTTGCTGGCACATAAATATAACGTGTATAATACGCCGCTGCTTCTCCTGGGAGTACAGGCGTTGTGTCATGTTAATAAAATAATCAAGCCCCTTTTGGCAGACGGTGTTTTCAGTGAGATGGTTTATTTTCGTTTGTTTTTTTTTTTATACACACTTCAATTTATTTTTAGATAAGATATATATACTCTATAGTACTTTATACTTATTTGATACAAAGTTTAAGAAATTTATTTTGACTACGCATAATGTAATGAAAATGAAGAAAAAAAAAATATTAATTAAAAAGATAATCAGAATAATCGGTTCATCCCGTAAAAACTCATGAGGTAACAAACACAAAATAATACAATCGAATTTATAACTTTCTTCTTTTTTAAAGTCGGTTGAAAGTAAGGAATGTACACAATACATATACATAAAAAAGATGTACGGAAAAGCAGTGAACATTTCTTTTCTACCTCAAATCGGCGAATGACGCCGGTTCGATTCCCGCCTTGTAATGAATTTTTTTCTATTCTTTATATAATATTTATGTAATTGTTAAGCTATGTAAGAAAAGTTTAAGGGGGACTCCCCCTTAAACTTTTTTTTTATTTCATAGTCATAGTGGATCGCCTGATAATAAGCGCTACCACCGCCCATGAACATTAGGCCGATACAGCTCTACAAATAAGTAGCACTTACCCTCAAGCAATTCCAGGGAAGCGCCGCCACCGGTGGACACGTGCGACACCTTGTCCTCAGTGCCCCACTTCGCGCAACACGTCGCTGTGTCACCTCCACCTGTTCAATTTTTTATATTATTCAAGTTCATATATATTCAAGTCGCTTCAGGCGTCTGTATGTATGTATTGATTAGCTTTTATCTTTAAAACTACACAATGTATTTTTATGGGTTTTTATTAATGGATAGAGTAATGTATAATCATGTCTATTATTATTTGTATAATCATGTCTATTAAACTACACCTAATACCTATATACATAAATTACGTGTCACGTTGTTTGTTTACTAAACCGATTTTAATCAAATTTTCACACGATATGCAGTTGGACCCAACTTAAAAGATAGGATAGATTATTTTTCGTTTTTCAAAAGTACATCAATTAACAAATTTATTTAATCTTACAACTTTGACTAACTAGATACTGATCTTAATCAAATGTTTTGTTTCAAGTTGATACCTGAATCTGCTTAAGTGCAATTTTAAATTAATTTTTCATTTTATATAAGTTTGTAATTGAAAAAATTGAATTATTATTTTAGAATAATGCCTCCTCAATGTGTAAACATAGTTTGAATAGTAAAACTATAATAAATTACCGATAATAGTGATGGTTCCATTAGCGGTGGCCTTCACGACGCCATCCATAAGCGCACGAGTGCCGCCCGCAAACTTCTCGAATTCGAACACTCCCGCGGGTCTGGCCATAAACAAAAAAAAAAAAAAAAACATTAAATGAGACTGTGTAAATAAAAAAAAAAAACGATTGGAATAAAATCATAAATAGCAACACTAACACTATGTAAATGATTTTTAAATTTGTATTGGATGGTTTAAATAAAATTAAGAATAGTTAATATGCACATATACATTATCTATAGAAACAAGGAATTTGGAATGTATACATCATGCCTTTTATTTATTAATTAAATATACGTTCTTAAATTTTACAATCTTTTTTACAGGCACACAGGTTTCACGTTTCACTACTCAATATGTTAAGGTTTTCACCATGATAATGAAATACAAGGTGTTTTCTCTGTATACATGTTTTATGAGATTAGTTTAGATATTCTTTTTATTTATTATAGACATTAGACATAAATGTAAAATAAGGGATGTGAAATTGAAATACCAGGGACTGGTCATAATAATTACCCATTCCATACAATGACTTTAGCCCTCGCAATTGGGTCTGCAAACAATTCTCGTGATTTGGGTCCAACATCAAGACCCATCCAGCCATCAGGGATACCAGAGTCAACATCTGCTGCTCCAACCTTTGATTTAATTTTATTTGATTTAGTTTTCAGTATATTAACTCTTATTTGTATATTTTTACATTGTAAAGAATAAAATTATGAGGTCATGGTATTGTTGAAAATATTGAATTTTAATTATTTATAGTCAAAAAATATATGAAAGACATGTCTTTGAAAAAGATACACAATTGAAGTCAAGTAAAACCATTACTGGTTCCTTGTAATTAGAATAAGGAAGCAGTGAGATAAACAGGGAGCCTGCTTAGTGTTTCTGGAAATAGCTTAGTAAAGTAAACAACTGAGAATGTCTATGATCAATTACATAGTGTGGCCAGTCAGTAAAATTCTCAAACGTTTGTTTCACTAAGATATTAGCTAGACAAGTTGTGACATTAAAAATACGTACCTGTGCATTTTCATCAAATTTATCAGCAGTGACAAAGTCTACAGGCAGATGAACTTTGACATTGTTCTTAGCTGCCTTTTCTAATAACTTAGCGACAATTTTTGCTCCTTCAGCATCATATAAAGAGTTTCCAATCTGAAAACAATGCTTATAATTGAATAAGACGCAAAATATAAACTTTTTTATTATGTTCCCTACTGAAAAGCATAGTAGGATAGAATAGAAGATTACTGTTCCTACAATGTGTGTGAACTTGTGAATAATTTATTGTTTTAATATTCATAAATTCTTGTAATATGTTATCATATTCTATAATATAGTCTTTAGTAACTGTAAAATTATCTAGTTTTAATTAAATGGTTAATATGAATAAAATAATTGATTTAAAAAGTATATCAATTAAAACAGCAAACTTACAGCCATTCCTTTAGTTTCTTTCAAGAATGTGTATGCCATTCCACCGCCAATGATCATTTCATTTACTTTGTCTAACAAGTTTTCAATCAACAAAATTTTATCAGCTACCTTTGCACCTCCGAGTATAGCGAGGAAGGGTCTAGTAAAGAAAAAAAATATCCAAGTATAATTATGCTATTGCTATTCAATATTTAAATTCAGAAGTTTAGGTTATTTATAAGCAGTTTTCAAATTAGACAGTTTATTTATTAAATTTTTAGTTTTATAGCATTGAAATACTTTACAAATGAGGAAAGATATAAAGAATTATAGAGATGGGTGGCAAATAATAGAGGCAGGATGCGAACTCGCATCCTTCTGTCTTGTGCCATTTGCCAAAAAATTTCTTATTTTATTTATTTTTATTTAATGCTTGCTTTAGGAATTTTTAAGAGTACAGTTTATAATGTGATCAAATATTTACCTCTCTGGTTCATGCAGAGCTTTAGCAAAGTACTGTAACTCTTTCTTCAACAAGAATCCACTTGCCCTTTGTTCGAATCCTTCTCCCATCATTGAGCTGTGGGCTCTGTGTGCGGTACCTAAAATATATAAATACTTAACACACTAAAACATTGTTGAGGTCACCCTTATCACTTAAGGGTATGAAAATAGTTTATTTGCTATTCTCAGACCTACTCATTCTCTATGTAAAAAAATAACATTTTCATATCAAACCATTTCAGAGAAGTTTTATAAACATTGATACACATTTACTTTATTATGTAGATTATAATATAATAACACTGATATGCTATCAAAACATAAAATATGGATCATGTATTTTAAAACTTTTGTTCAATTATATTATTGCATCTTATCAATTTAAAAATGTATTATGATCATAGTTGTTGAAATACATACCAAATGCATCATTAATATAGATGTCTCCCAGCTTCCTTAAGCTAGCTCTAAATGCTTTAATCTTTTCTGGATCAGCTTTAACTTTCGCCCCACTGGCATCCACTCCTTTACCCTCCTCTTCAATATGATAGCGGAGATTTTCTAGCAATATTACAGACCCAACTGGTGGGTCAGCACAAGCGGCTTCAACTTCTGCACCCACACAATCCGTTAGAAATTGTACATCTCTAACAAACAACAAATCATGTTCATTAGAATATTGATTGAATTACTTTTTTGAAATCATAACTGAAAAATTCAATACAGTTTACCTGTTCAATAACTTTTTAAGCTCTTCAGCTACAGGTTTGAGGGTATATTTTGGATTAGCCTGTCCATCGGGTCGCCCGAGATGTGACATAAGAACAACAGATTTTGCACCCTTGTCCAAAGCATATTTGACGGAGTCCAAGGCAGCAACGATGCGCTGATTATTAGTAATCACTCCATCCTTTAAGGGGACATTAAAATCAACCCTGTAATTCAATAACAGACCATTTAATTAATAAAATCAAAATAATTAGTCGAAATTAATGTTTTCAGTTTTATTCACTCACCTCATCAACACCCGCTTTCCACCTAAATTAACCGCGTCTATGCTTAACTTATTAAGAGCCATTTTCAAAAGTTTTAATTATTAAATTATATGCGTAAACTCGAATCGGCGAGATCAGATTTTTATTGAGAATAACTATCAAATTTGACCTTGATATCAGCGAATGTCAAAAGGGTCAAATATACTTGCCATACGTAATTTTTGGTAATTGCAATAACTTTAAGAGGTGCTTTAAGATTTGATTATTGAAATTGCTATAAATTAATATAGCTATAAATAGCAGTACCTGCAGTTTTGACACATATTTTATAAAATTAAACTTTATAGAGTGACATCACTTTTAACGCTTCCGCAATGTTATTAGGTTGGTATGAACTATGAAAGAGGTCCGCGGGAGGGAATATTTATGTGGTTATGTTGTCAGCACTGCTTGTTCTTCGCGAAATGCACGCATCGAGACGCTCGGATTTAGAATGTTCCTTGAAAATCGACGTTAAAATTTATGAAACTTCACAAGTGCGTGATAAGTTCAGTTACGTGTCTACTAGAGAGTTTTATTTAGATTCTAACTCAGTGTGTATTAGTGATTGTAGTGGGTGACGAACATAGAAAAGTTAAGTGCGTCGAAAGCTGAAACATGGTGCCGCTAGGACCCGGTCCAGGCCATCCTACCGCACATCAAACTCACGGCGGGCCTTCTACAAACTTGTCTGGTCCGAATTCATTATCACAGAGTACCTCACAGTCAAACAAGTCATCAGCAGCGGTATGTTTCTTAGTTTTAAATGTGATATTACCCCGTTAAATGTCAATCTGGCGGTTCGCACATGTTTATGTAACTTCAAAGATGAGCACGTGCGATTTCGCGCTAATTTTGATATTTGCTTCCAGAAGCCGAATTACACACTCAAATTTACACTTGCCGGTCACACGAAGGCGGTGTCATCCGTTAAATTTAGTCCAAATGGAGAATGGCTCGCTAGCTCCTGTAAGTTTACATAATTTGTCAATCATGATAATAGTTATTATTTGTTTTTGGATTATAGGTCAGTTATCTTGCTTATTACTGACCCACTTTAGAATAGTGTTATTATTTAGTCCAACAGATAGTTCGCTCATATTGTCAATATAATCTATATTTGTATCCAAATCTATTTTAGTTTCCAATAGAAATGTCGAATCTTATACGATGAAACTTCGAGGCGTGATCGTAATCTTTAATCTTTTTATTGTTGTGTTGAATATTGAAATAATTTATAGTGTCGTGAATAAACATTGTTTTATACAGAAACAAAAAATATGCATTATGGATTTTTCCCAATTTAAATGTCAAATCCGTAAAGTATGTGGGTCATAGAACACAGATAGGTACCTACTTACATAATTTGTTAAACAAGTAAAATACACAAGATGTGATACTCAATTTCCATTTCACAATGTAACATAGCTTTACATAAACTTTCATAAGTTATTTTTGTTTAAATTATGAAATCACTATAACCATTGCATTACTATCATTAAGTTTATATAAATCTAAATTGGTTTATATTGTGCTTACTTGCTAGTTTCGTAATAATTGTTTTATGTAACAGACACATAATATTGTGAAATACTTGATGTTAATAATAACAAATGATACAATTGCTCCTCAAAAAAAGCTCATAAAATGTACACTAAAAAGTGTGTATTTAATATTTGAAAATATTATTTCAGCTGCTGATAAACTTATTAAAGTGTGGGGTGCCTATGATGGCAAATTCGAGAAGACTATATCAGGACACAAAATGGGCATCAGTGATGTAGCATGGTCATCAGATAGCAGACTGATTGTCAGTGCTAGTGATGATAAAACTTTAAAGGTAATTCTCTAGAAAAAATATAAAATATCTATATAATGAATGCTATCATTAATGTATAAAATTACCATAAACTAATAAGAAATTATTAAGAACATATGTTATGCTTTATTCATAAGTGTTACTAAGGTTGTTCATCAATAATAAGAGAAAGAATAAATGTTCATTAAAGTATACATTGGTTCAAAAAGTTTCTAAGTTAGAGGAATGTTTTAAAACTAAAAGTAGTAATGCTGTCTGTTTGTGACCTTCTACATAACTACCTGTACTTGTGGACAAGGTCAATGACAATACTTTTAGAGCTGAGTTCTAATAGTATAAATACATGTGATGCTTACTGGGCCATTTATAGGCATATTCAATAAATATATTGCAGTTATGAAAATAATAATTGTAAAGATAGATAATGAATGCTATAAGGATTAAGTTTGAGTTCTCACGGTTGTTGAACTCTTATCTAGGCTAACAGATAAACTCCATTTTCTGATAAGAATGTGTAGTGGAGCATCCCATCTTAATAATAATTTTGGTCTTATTAAACTTTTAACTGAGTGTTGACTGCTGATCAAAATTTTGTTTATTTTCTATTTACTCAAGAATAATAAACATTTAAGATATTTGTTAAAATTCATGTCATATTTATTTTTATGAATATTCTTAATGTGTAATTTGCTTTGATTTTTGTATGATATTAATTTGAAACTATATTTCTTTCTACTATTATTAGTTGTTAATATTATTTTCCTATATAACGAAAATACGTAATTATGTTAGTTAT
Source organism: Zerene cesonia (assembly GCF_012273895.1). Taxonomy (NCBI): domain Eukaryota; kingdom Metazoa; phylum Arthropoda; class Insecta; order Lepidoptera; family Pieridae; genus Zerene; species Zerene cesonia. The sequence continues at coordinate 3,000,013 of NC_052112.1, read as the reverse complement.
ATACGTAAAAATAAACATACTTCATCTTCAGTTGAAGTACAATGTATTAAGGAATATATTGATCGCATTTACCGCAAAAAAAAATGTGCATATGGACATTTTTTCAAAGTTTTATATGAAAAACTTGTATTTGATGTGTTTCTTGTTTCAGGTCTGGGAATTAAGTTCTGGCAAATGTTTGAAAACACTTAAAGGACATAGTAATTATGTTTTCTGTTGCAATTTCAATCCACAAAGTAATCTTATTGTTTCTGGTAGTTTTGATGAGAGTGTCAGAATATGGGATGTTAGAACAGGTATGTTAATGCTTATAAATGAACCAGTGGAATAACAGTTGAGATTAATTATACTCATTTTTATTTTATTATTGTGCCCAATGATTTGATTGCAGGATTACATAGTTAATTTACCATTTCAAATTTATCCAGTCTATTTTACTTTTTGTTTTTCAACACTCTTCTCTTTTGTAAAATCACAACAGAGAAGAGATGATTCTTCTGGTTGTCCCTTTTCACATAGAATATATGTAGAAATGGTTTTATTAACTTATAAACCTGGGAAGAATGCCAATTAATTGTTTTGTAAGATATTTCTTAAGCATTATAATCAATTGCTTTTTTCCGTATTTATTAAAATACTCAGCAAATAAACCTTACAGGTAAATGTTTAAAAACACTACCAGCACATTCAGATCCAGTGTCTGCGGTGCATTTCAATAGAGACGGAAGCCTTATTGTATCCTCCAGTTATGATGGTTTATGGTAAGAATAAGTATTATTTAGAACTAGCCTTACATCCTGACTCCACCCGGGTTGAATCAAGGTAAAAACTGAACAGAGATAGCCTATGTCACCCAGGAATAATGCAGTTTTCAGAATGCTAAATCTTCATAACCAATAAGACACGAACAAACAAAAGAAATATTAGTGCACATAATATAATCGTGAAAAAAGCTAAAATAATGTTGCAACAAAGCTATAATACAAACATACCTAACATAATTATAATATAATTTTGGTTTCTGGACATAGTTAAGTAGAGAGTGACACACACTCCTTTTTATTGTTATAAAACATCTCATTCCCCTGATGTTGTCCAAATATACATATAAAGCAAAATTTTAGATTAATTCTTTAAGATTATGATTAATTTAAGATTGATTCTTTAATAAGTAGATGCAATCAGAGCATAACAATTTATTGTACACCACTATTTAATTATTTATTCATAATTTGTAGTTTATCAAGTTTTTACAGATTTACATCAATCAATCTATTCTAAAATACCAATAAACAAAAGAACCTATTCGTAATATTAATAAGAATAACATTTACACATTAACAAAACTTACATATTTTGTATAGATAAATCTTGTTTTATTTTTTGAAGCATATCAAGTTAAAAGCTATTGTCTAATAAACATTTTCCTTTATTTTCATGAACAAAAATTTTCTATATTTGCTAGGTATTCCAATTGCTTTATTATTATCCAATTATAATCATACTAATACATAATAATTTAATACTCGCCTAGATAATATTTGTTTCTGGCTATAAAAAAATTCGCCGCAAGCAATTGCGCGTGAAGTGTAGTGCGTAGTGACTAATGCCTTAATTAAAACATCCTTCTGTACACGCCACGGTAGTTTGTAGCGTGATTAAAGTTATGTACTGCTTCCAATCAAGTGTAGGCATACATTCCGATTTTTGGATTTTTTAGAATTTTCTGTATTACTTCTCCGTATGCTTAATGGGTGAAAAATTTGTTGTATTGTTTAATTTTGTATTACTTTTCAGTCGAATCTGGGATACAGCCTCTGGTCAGTGCCTTAAAACCCTTATAGATGATGATAATCCGCCAGTTTCGTTTGTAAAGTTTTCTCCTAATGGGAAATATATCCTCGCGGCGACTCTCGATAATACTCTAAAGTTATGGGATTATAGTAGAGGGAAGTGTTTGAAGACATATACCGGACACAAGAATGAGAAATATTGTATTTTTGCCAACTTCAGTGTTACTGGAGGAAAGGTAATATTTTCTTTTATACTTTGTAGTCTGATACAATTTAGGTTTCCATACAAACTAGAATTGACATAAAAAAAAATCTTGTAACATTTTTTGTAAATTTGGCAGTTTATTGAGTATTTCTTGTAATTGTGTTTGTAATATACTCACACAATAAAAAAATATTGAAATCCCCAGTGGATAGTATCCGGCTCGGAGGACAACCTAGTATACATATGGAACCTGCAGTCAAAGGAGATCGTGCAGCGGCTGTCCGGGCACACGGACACGGTGCTCTGCACCGCGTGCCACCCCACTGAGAACATCATCGCGTCCGCCGCGCTCGAGAACGACAAGACTATCAAGCTTTGGAAGAGCGATACTTAGTGGTGAGAGTTTACTTATTGAAATGTTCATATTTCAAATCACGCCACAAAATTGATAATATGCTGAAATGTTTGGTTGGTTGTTTTGTCTACAAGACTACTGGACCGATTTCAACATTTCTTTCCGCGTTGGATATGTGCGTGATCTCTAAGTGAGTGTGATATGTACAGCCAGTGGGATTCTTGTTTCATGATGTTATGTAGCAAACACCTTCAAAGCTAGACTGTTTTTTGGAACTTGCATTACATAACAATGCTCTAATAACAACAGGCAACAAAGTGCAGTTTCAAGTTTATTTAATTGAAATTATTGGAGGAAAAAGGGAAATTGATTTAGCAAATATTTTTAGAATTCTCTTTACGATAATTAGATTTAATAGTAAAATTAACAGCACAATTTTTTGTTTCAGAATATAGTGGATACAGTGATCTGTATATTGCGGCTTCATATTGAGAGCCAGCCCTTTGGCTTGTGAATAGGTTTATTGAATAAGTTCAAATTGTTTACGAAACTACGGACAATCGGAAGAGCGTTTCATTTACAATAAGTCAATCACGATGAGTGTGCATTTTCATTTGTTATTTTACATATTTTTCTAACTGACGTACAAGTGAAAGAGATATGAAATATTTTAGCTATTATGTATTAGTTAGGTATTGAGATGTTAAGGATCCGCTTAAGATTTAACTTGTTGGATGCAATTAAAAATATAGTAGTTATGTTGTGTCTTATTTACCCAATTATTTGTTGAATTTATTTTCATTTTATAGTAAGTATTGTATGAATAGTTTCAGCCTAAACCTGAAATATCTGGAAAAAAATATCACTATGTTGTAAAGGATCGCAATTTTTATGATAAAGCAATCATGGAAACTATGCATTAAATGTATGAATGACGCACGTAATTCCGTCAGACTCGGACTAGACTCCCACACATGATTGGAATAAAATTGTTAAAGCATGTTATGCAATTTATACTATAAAGTTCCCGTAAATGTAAACTAGATGGCGCTATCTTTAAGTAAAGCATGTTTCAGTGAAAAATAAATGGGATCGGTCTACTGGGAGTCCGCTTCGCGGCACTAAGTTTTCCGTGCAGAAAAACTAGAGCAACAAAAATATTGGTCGCCCATCCAATTTATGACCGAGTTAACAATTACTTAACTGTAATTGTCAATTATTTGCGACAACAGAAATATCTACAGACGAAAAGCGAAGTCTAAGTAATACTTTTTGTTCTCTCTTTGTGTATTAGGGTCCCCTTTTACTCTTTATATAAAAGGTCACTTCTCTCTTAGCGGTCAAAGTACCACACCCCGCAAAAGACCAAAGTGAAATAGTATCTACTGTAAAATAAATATTCAGTGATTAGTTGCTTTTTTCGTGTAATCTTGGCACTTGCTGATTATTTTGATCTTCAAATATTTAGGAAATTTTACCCAATTTTCTTTAGATACGCGTGGGCGATGTCACAGAATAATACAAGTAGTGATGTGATAATAACTAATTGAAATGGGATTAGTGACATTATTGTAAATAGGGCAACATTCATAACGGCATCGAACAGCACACTCAACGATTTGTCATCAAATGTCGTTTTACAAGACTACAGGATATATGCCGGTGGCGGCGTTTTGTGGTTGTGGCCAGTAGCCTGTTTGCGGGGACCCTTCTAGCACTATATATGTCACGATGGTTCTATTCGATGACATCTTTTTAGTGCTACATTTTGTGTTCATCTTACTATACTAATATTACAAATGCGAAAGTTTGTGAGGATGTGTGTATGTTTGTTACTCTTTCGCGCAAAAACTACTTAACCGATTGTAATGAAATTTGGTACGAAGATTGCTGGACAACTGGCATAACATAACTTTTTATCCCGATATTTCTACGGGATACGGACTTACGCGGGTGAAACTGAGGGGCGCAGCTAGTAGGTAATATATTTCAAAAGTATTATATTCATTATTATATTAAAAATACGTACTTCATTTTACTAAAAAAAAAAATAAGGCAATACATATGCGATAAAACCATGTGTAAATAGAAGCGAATCATACATAAGCCAGCATTCACCTATTTTGTCAACCAGATATTACGGAGCTTGAATAACGTCATAATTTGTATTTCCAAGGAATACACTTAGGGGTTTGATGTTACAACGCCCATAATTCTATAGAGATCCTATTACTGCAGCTAGAGTGAAAAAATTAGGTCAACGCCGAGGGTGTGCTCCTTCTTGGTCCCCATATTAACGATGATCAGAAAATACTTAAGTAAGAATTGTTAAATCAAAACAAACAAAGGTATGTGTTAAGAGATTTATTAAAAAAAAGCGCCTGCTTGAAGTACAGCGCAAAATATATTATTGAATAAAAAAGGTTTGAATTTTGTTTATGCTATTGTGTATGTAACGAATAGGTGTTTACAACAAATATGTCTGGTGATTGTACGACATTCTCCTCTAAAAAAAGGTATTTGAGTATGTATAGTTTTTTTTTATAATAGAAGTCGAATATAGCAAGTCACAATCACTCGTTTAGAAACGTTGGGATAAATTTTTACGCGCTTTAAAGAAAAAAAAAATTATATAATTTATAGAACACAGAGTCTTATATTCCATTTTGTGTTAAGAGCTCATTTATGCAGTGTCGATATACCGCTGATTAAAAAATGGTATGTAAGATCAACTAGAGATGTCCTTCTAACCGGAACAAATAAAAATTTAAAATATTTAAAATTTGATTTATAATATATGCTATGACGATCTCGCAAGATTTAATGTGCCTAATTTAAAGCATTAAACTTTATCAATATTTTAACAAGAAATAATATTTAAACTCTAACAACTTTTGTGTAATAGCTTACGTTCATATTAAACCTTCTCTATTACTAAATGTTCATTACATAATACATAATATAATGTTGAAAGATTATTCCTCCCCACAAACCGAGGTTTGACCGAAAAAGTATTCACAAAGAAACAAAACAAGCACCGTTCAATAGAAAACCTGTTGTTATCCGAATCTCTTTTACGTTTCCATAACAGATCTAATACTCTTATGGCTGGTGGGATCATCCCTGAATGAGTAACTTTGAGAGAAATGGTAATACGAATCAGAAAGCACCGTTGTTTCAATTATTAAAAATAAATATCATATAAAAAGTGAATTGATACTTCATGCGCTTTAAGTATCAATTTTCATAGATAGCTATGGGAAAATGTGAAAAATGAATGGCAACAGTGATAATAATATGTGATCGATCCATACCTTCTATTAACTGATACATTCTTGGCATTTCGACTTATTATAATGCCTATGCCAGGCAGCTTAGTTCACGTCTATCAATACTTCAATCAATACTTTGACAATTCCAAATTATTTTCGTAATCGGATATACAGTTATATATTCGAGTGTTCAATGTCAAAGCCGATGCTCGAAGAAAAAAAATCATTGGTTTAATTTAAAAAAATGGAATAAATTATTCGGGGTGTGCTTACGGTTCGATACCAAATAACGCTATTTATAATCTGAATCTGAGGAATGTTTGAGTGTAGAGCAGAGATTCCTTGCTCACTCTCTTCCTTCACCACTCAAGGTATTTTGCAAGTCTTTTAGTGAGTGGTCATTCAGTATAAACAAAAGGGAATAAGTAGTAAATGAGATAGATCGCACACATTAATTTATAATATCTATATCAACAATTCGGGGATGGAACCTCTCAACTCTTAACCCGACGCCATGGCTACTCCCACGGTGTAGAATACCTTGGATGTTGGAGAAGAGCGATGGCATGAAACAAACATGTGTATAAAATATTAGATGAATGATAGAATATTAGACGTAAAAAAATACATTATGTAGGTATATTGTATGTACGTCGTGTAATAAAATTTGCCAATGTTGAATTTGAGAGCAAATTATTAGACGCAGAAGTTGCGCTGGGGTTCATTAAAATTAATTAAATTTTCATTATGATCTTTTTACTTTAGCCAGCAACAGATAATTACGCTCATTACGCCTTTACGGAGGTTTTCAGTTTGTATCAGAGGAGCTTTGTGAGTATAATATAAATGATTTGCTATTTCATTAAAGTAATTTATTCATTTGGATAATACCTAGGTATTTGCTTTTTTATCCATTATATCCATTGTCGTTCATAACATAACTATAATTGATTTAGGTAAGTTTATTTAAATAGACACGTACAAAGAAATCAAATAATCAGTATATTTTTTATATTTCAATGCTCGGATTATAATTGTTTTATAATCTGAGTTTTAACGTACTATGTGGATATCCTGACATGAAGCGATAAACCTTATCTTCAAAAATTATCTAAGGAAGTACTTTTGTTAACAATTACCAACCATCACCACCACAACCATTAAATTTGTTATTATTTTCTAGAACCGTTTTGACGTCCATTACTTCTAACAGAATTTATTATTGACCGATTATATCTATAATTTGTAATAACTCAATATTTAATTGCGAGTTATATTGAAACTAAAGGTTTATGTTTTATGTATAATACTTAACATATTCACAAAACATAAACCTCTAGTTAATAAGAGAAGCATTTATCTACCTCATTTGAAAGCTTGTACAAATAATTAATGAGTATAAACATTATGCATCAAGCGATATTTGTAAGCGAGTTGATAAATAGAATGCAGTTAGGAAAACGGGTAGCAATGTATTAAAAGTTCTCACGTGTTTCGACGTAGAGCTTTTACGAAGAAACAGCGCCATTTTTAAATGTCCAGCTATAACTCAAGGATACTTAATGTGGGGTCCTATCGATCTACCCACCTTGTATTGGAGATATGCCGCCCTCAAAACAAATGGTGTCATTACGACGCGTGAAAAAATCTATAATGTGATACGCGCGTTCTAAAGAAAATACACAGTTCCTTTGAGTATTCAATCAATATAAGAAATCTAATAAAAACAAAGAAATAGAAATTTTTCGGAAGAATAACTCGATTTAATAAGTTAAAATAAAAATAACTTTATTAAGTTTCAAGGTAACATTAAAATTAAATAAATCTTCTTGCTTTTATGAAACTATATATTTATTACAAGTTAAAAACGTTATACGAATCTATGAATTTATATCAGCAATATGTAGGTATAAATGTTTCACATACAAGTTATTACTGTAAGTACGAGTTTTAAAACCTCCCTCTGAATAAAATTCCTTTGAGAGCGAACACGGCAGTCACTTGGTTCTACAGCTTTTGAAACATCTCACTAAGGATTCATTGCTATGTTTATATATTATTTTCGTTCCATGTTCAAGACATTTGTAAAGATTCTTATGCATGATGGAAACGATGAATGGTTTTTCCTTCGGGGAAAAAGCGTCGTGTACACAGAAGAGCTATCAATTAATAATAGCTTTTATACGTAGTATGGTTGTGATTTGAACCCCAAAAGCCCTGCTTGTCGTTGACCTCAGGAGAGTGAAAAAGGGGAGGGAATATGATAAAGCACCCGTCAACGGCATGTGTTGAATTTTGTAAACCGCAGAATAGAATTAAAAAAAGACTAGGCGTAGCAAGGCTCTTTTCCGCTCTGTGCTTCTGTAGTGAACAAATTAAAGTAAATTTTTATGATGATTTCTACGACGGTTCTTAACAATTTAATTTATCTCTTGTCTCTTAAAATTTAACAGCTATATACTTGTGCTTGTGCTGTGGTAGCTATATGATACTTCGTGATGGTAAATGAGATGGCTATCATAAAAAGTTTATGCCCTACGAATGTTATGGCTTATTTACGGTTTAAGTGCTTTGTTCGTAGACTTTTGGAAAAAGCCGAGGTTGATTCGCTAATGTTAAAGCCGTTTTAAACTGAAGGTTTGGAAATTATTGTTTAAATTAATTTTGTTTTATCACCGGATGTCCTCACAAGTAGGGTTTTGTTTTTCGATTGTACCTATGTATAATATTGTGTCGAGAACTCCAGAATATAATTTTTTTAACTTTTCAGTGTTTATTAAAACACTTATGCCTAAAAACGTTTTTTCCGTATTATTTAGTTTTCTTATTAAACAAAGTCGTATAATCATGTTTTATTATGCATTGATCGTAAATACTTTGAGGTTGAATCCGCGAAAAAAAATACGTACTATGAACACAAACTTACATTTGATCAGGAATCGCAACAAAACAAGAAAAAAAATAATACCCTTTGCAACGAAGAGCCTTTACTGGGTGAATGCGATATTCATTCTTACTATTTTTCCAGTTTTATTCATTTTTCATTTCTTTGCAATCGTAGATGTGTTTCATATTTCAATATGAGAAACTTATGTAACTTCAGTTGAATACAAAATAAGTGTTAATTGGTACTTTGAGTCTTGAACTTGCTGAATTAAAAAAAATTAGGGATTTTTCTATGGCTTATGTATCTAAGTACTTCCTATCATCATGCAATCATTTCCTACCATTTATTATATTATTTGGTTTTAATAGCATATCATAGGTTTATTTATTATAATCATTTTATAATGAATAAAACTATGATTAACAGATAATTATCTATTAGAATATGATAATTTATAAAAATAGAATATTCTTCAAATGGAATTAAATTACTTGCGGTGGATTTTAAGTACCTATTAATCTTGCTACAGCTTGACTAAAAGACGCGGGTTCGAATCCCGCCTCGTGATCAAATTTTTCTTTTTTTCTTTCTTTTTTCTTTCAAAATTCTTTCAAAAACTCTCATTAATAAAGCATTTCAATGCTATAAAACTATAAAATTATACATATTTATCGTTGCAATTTTTATATATGCAAATCTTTTTAGCTTATGTAATATATATTTACGTCTAAGTTTCGAATACTAATAATATTTATTCTAAAGTATTCATTATGTGTCGTTTAGAAATAGGTGATAAAATGATGTAAAACATTTTCGGTAACTTTCATGTAACATACGTAATACTGGTTGGAATTAAAATCAAGAATATATTGGCGACGATTAAAAAAGCACGCGCAATTTAAAAGCGGTGACGTCAATACAAGAGGAAGCATAGCGTCCCTAAAACATTTCCTGCTGAAAATCATAGCAAGAATTATCGAACCAAAAACCATAGGCATACATGAGAAAAGATATGTCATAGCACTTCATAAGCTGAATTCAAATGTGTGAACTCAAATGTAATCTAAATATATAAAACTCAAAGGTGACTGACGGACATAATGATCTATTAAAGCACAACCCAAGCCACTGGACGGATCGGGCTGAAATTTGGCGTGTTAGGTGGCGATCTAGGTCTAGAAGCATCTTTTTGTTTGTTATTTCTAAATACATACACATACAAGTTTATCCTTCTTGTTAAAATTTTCTTAAAACTTTTAAGTTTAACAAGTTTTTACGGGGACCAACTATATAACCTTCACGACGATATATGAGGTTTCATAACACCATAATCATTATATTGATTTGATTTAAATTCATTATATAGTGAGAAAAATCTTCTTTGTCCATAACTCGTAGTAAGGATATAATGATCATTATATTGAGTTGTTACGCCCGCGTAATCCTGTAACAGCTGCAAACAATGTCTCTCATAAAAGTGCAAGTCGTAGATGCAGTTTTAACGACACGTTCTCTTGTCTTAATTTACGTCTTTCCTATTTTCAGATTAAACGCATAAACTATCCAATGCTTTATTGCTAAAGTTGGTCAACGAGTTCTGACCCGTATGATATTGAGAGATTACTGTGAACTCAATAAAGATTCAGTGGACTGAAAATAAGTGCAATTGCACGACTTGTTTGTAGCAAGGATTGCGTTTGGTAGATAGCAACAATATTACCGAACGTTATGTCCACGTGTTTTAGCCACTCACTTTAATGGCTGCGGTGTTCCATTAGGTCTTTGATAAAGGGCAAAGATAAGAGTTTTCTTTATATCTAGGCCCATAAAACATGATTAATATTGAAAATAACATTAATGATAATGGTTTAGTATGATTTAATGGTATGTTAATTTAATTTTTAAGTATCGAGATTTTAAATAAGAGAATATATGAATAAAACATCCCATTTGTAAAATACAAAAAGGATAACAAAAAAGCGACTCAAGGATAATTTTGCCTTTTCTATATATACTTAGCCATTAGATGATAAATAATAAATATCTATCCCCTGTCAAATCAGTGGAGTACTCAATGAAAAGCAGGATTATTTTATCCGCGAGTCATTAGCCAGTGGCCAGTAATACTTTTTGACGGAAAGTCATCAATCACTGAGAAACCACGCGAAGTCGCATTTGGCCACCTGAGACCCGGCTATTGTTGGAAATAACTTAAATATTTGCTTTGTGATTAATTGTTAGGGCTAATAATTGGAACACCGGTATATAAGCCTAGACGTTTTTATGTTTTTCGAATACAAAGTGTCGCCGGTAGGAGAGGTTAAATTAGATCGGGAGGTAATTTCACCACAGGCTTTATTTCATTCTAAGGCAAGTACCTATGTCAATGATCACAGCTTGTACCTTTTTTAAATGATAAGCCCGTATGTAAAGGTCATGAGGCATTCTATTCTGATATAATGACTTAGATATTTGCTAGACTTTTGTCATACAAATATGTAGGTATGTATATTATGTATTTAATTGTTAATGTTATTTAATGTGTTTATTTTTTATTTATATCTATAAATTCCATAAACTTATGGAACATCGACTTAATAGCTAAAAAATACCATATTTATTAATTAAGAAAAGGTCTACAATTTTTTTCCATGATTCTGACATGATCCTGTATGGTTTGTAATGTAAATAATTAAAAATGCAAATATTTCGTTTTTGAAATAGTATTTATCTGAAGTGCAGTCATTGAAACCTTTTTACTCCATAAACTGAAGAGGTGTTATGGAGAAAATATGCGCGAAACGGCGCGGCGTACAGTATGTAACGCGGTTTATCACAGCTAGGACGTTCATAAAGAAAGTATCCTGGCGCGGGAAATTTGAATTTTTAAAACTGTTCTAAATTCTCTATGATTTATTTCGTATTGGTGTTCTATGTTCTATTTGTGATGGTTTAAGTGCTTGTTGTGGTTTATTGGATGATGGTTTTGTATGAGGTGGGTATTGTTTATTGAATAGGAAAAATAGTTTTGTATCCACATACTGCATATATAGATGGTATTATGTAAACATAGCGTAGCAGATAAAAACAACAATTTTATTTATTGGATATTTTGTTCAGAAGTTAAATGTAGTTGATGAAAATCAAATTCGGAACACATTACATTAAATTTAAGTTTAAATGGTTGAATCTATATTATTTATATAGCATATTTTCCGTCATTAAAACGTTCGTTATTAAAACAGGAAACAACAAATATTTTTTGGATAAAAAACTGCATAATCTTTTAATTGTAAGAACTAGACAAAATTTTTAACGTGACCTTACGGGATGCATCAGCTTTCAAATAAAGAATCATCAAAATCGGTTCATTCAATCGAAAGTTCTAAGGTAGCGAACCCAAAAAAAAACCGAATTGAGAACCTCCTCTTTTTTTGAGGTAGGTTGAAAATAAAGATTCAATGGAATTACTAATCTTACAATATCATCATTCAAATAACAACTTAAACATAAAGATCTAGAATTATCTAGAAGAAGGCTCTTATGAGTAATATCGTTATGTATTAGCGAGATTACTTTGGCCACATCTCGATAATTGAGGATGCCTGTTGCGTGTATGTGGACAATTTACGAGTTACAAATGAAATAAGTGGGGTATAAACTATTTGCTACAAGAAGATAAAATGAGGCTAAATTAGGTATATACACAATCAGGAATTGTATCGGAAAAGATGATTTCGAACATTTGAATTTTAAACACACAGTATATTAGTTGATTATAAATTATACTAACAATATAAAACATTAAATAAAAACTTCAAAAAATTGTAATCGCGATAGCTTGCTATGGAAGCCCCCGAGTTTGATATCCGTTGGTGATTGCTGAAAACATATCGATCATAGGAGGCTTGTCGTGAAGGTGTCCACAGAAAATGAATTTAACAGATGTCAAAGGAATTCCTACTTTACACGCTACGATATGAAAAGTGATTTTATTACTAAGAAATGCAATTATCATCATCGTTTCTTAACTGTAGAGCCTCATGTTTCCTATTAGATGAATGCTTGAGACCAATTGTCTTATTTATTTAGTGGTATGGCATCTTCTTCTGTCGAAGGTACGGCATATTACGTCGTCAAATTTATTGGTTCTTCGGTATAGCGGTATCACTAGTTTTGCTTTCCTTAATAGATTATTTATGAACGCTTGTTCAGCATTAGGACCTCTATTTTGATAAAATGAAATACATACGTTAGAAAAAAAATCTAATTACAAGTATACAATAACAAATTATTTTTCTATCTTAACCCGATGAGCGATGATAAGGGACTCGAAGCATACAATTATACATATTACCTATAAATTTTTATAGATAAAAAATTAATAAATGTAAAAATTCCGAATACCTACTATTCATAATAGTAAAGAATCCCACAATTTTGCGGTGGACAAACGGGTCTCGCGTTTGGTTTTACGTAAAATTTAACACGATTCGCAGTCGAGTTAGTAATCTATTCAAGCAAATTCAACATTTGAATGGGATATTATGTACTACAACCATAATACCATTTCATATTTGCGTATACGGCATGCAATTTATTTATTTAGGAAGACAAGTATGTTTCTCATAAACAAATCAGTATTAAAACAGTTTTCATAGTTTGCTTGAAACAGTTTAGTAACATTATTTCAATGTTTAGTCCTCCATGAGTAAGAACGCATAAAGCATTTTGATAGATTAATAATAATTCAAATAGTAGATACCACACCAAACACATACATACCACGCAAAATAAACATTTCGTCAAATTTTATACTTCATTAAATAGCCATGCCATTGCCATGACCATTCCTATTTTTGGGGTACAAATATGAACTCTACAGTCTACCAACAAACTTAATATAGCATCATCAAGTGATATCACGTTCAAATGGCATGCTGACAAATTATGCCTGGAAGTTGAGGCTTTGAGCTAAGCTTCTGATTTGAGACGACATTTCTGAGTAGTCTCGTAAACTCCATTAATTGAAGTAATAAGATGAAAATAAATATATATTGCAAAAAGATTAAGTACTATGTTCTAAGTGCATATAAAATGTGAAAATGACCAAAATGTAGATAGATAGGTAAATGAAATGTTTAATTATAAAAGTTTTGAACTTACAGACTTTTTATGTTATTTAATTTTATCTCGTTCCGATAATTAAACCACGATGGCTGTGCCATGTATTATATAATATTCTCTATTGGAATTAAACTAAACTTTTCATGGCTTACCTTTTGTATTAAATAAATAATGTTGTATTACGTATGTATATTGTATATATAATACATATTGAGGCGGGATTAAGTAAGAATTACGTTTTCGTTATTTTTATTATGCTATAAATATGTAAAGTCTAATTTGTCGTAACTAAGTAATACATAATAAAAAAGTAGCATCAGTGTTCGCAGGTGTACCACATACAAAACACAAATACAAAATAAATCCATGAGCGCTTTCACGGCAACAATTTTATCTCTAAATTAGCAATTACAGGCGTAAAGCATTCAGCCGAGACGTCAAGATAAAGATTTTGAGCAGAAGTAATTTTCTGTTACGCTCAGACGCTTTTCTCGCTGTCGGAAGGTATTTCAGATGTTTAAAACCGCGATCACGACGCTTGTTAATCGAGATTGATGCTGAAGGCTGGTCGAACTGTTCCGATTAAGTGTCAGTTGGTAATAAATTGTGTATACCACGCCTCAGGCTGCCGCCCCCTCAATAATTGTCATTATATTTACACCCCAGCGACGTCTTGTTGATGTTTTTTGAATTGATTTATATTTTCTGTGTTATATTTATTGCGTTAGATGCTTTAACGAGATCGACTATGTTGTTATGTAAACATAACTATAACAAGCAGACGTCTCAATATGGAATCAGAGAAAATTGGTATTTGTTTTGTGAAGAGAATATTGCAGTTTTCAATGAAGAGGTAAAGCAACATTTATTAAAGCTTGAGCGCGATATTTATTCGAAGATGATATGCGCCTTAAATTTGGTCTATATATTAAAATATCGTGTGTTTATGAGATACATATATTAATTTTGTGTACATACTTTAAATTACTTTCATTTAAATAATTGCAATACTCCGTAAGTGACATACAAATCTTTTTACCGCACAAGTCACAAGCGTTTGCGATTATAAAATTAGAGATATCTGTATCGTTATATTCCAAAACTTACCTTAATATATTTATAATTAACTAATGTTATTACAAATTAGTTACATTTATGTAGTTCCCGGAGCGTGGTAACAATGCATTAATAACTCGGAAAAGATCGTATCAAATGTCTAATTCCGACTAAAGCATGTTACGTGTATCTTCACAATTCAATTGATGAACCAATAGTATCTGAGAGCAAACTACGTTTCAACGCTGATTTCTTAGAAGCTTTTTGAGATCCGAGCGGTTGAGCGTGGGATATATTTATATGTGTATTTAGTTCTTATTGCAATAATAATAATGGCTATAACACTGTATTACATTGATAGGATATTCTTGCATATTCATCACAATATTTTTTCGTCAATTTCATCTAATTTAATTGGGTCATTAGTGCCATTAGCACTTGCTTTAATGATTTATATTATATATTGTCAATATTGAAAATAATTGGTAAATATTGAGAGGACTCTGGTTGATTATTATTAACTTATGAATTTAGCCACATTAGATCTATCAGAGTTTGAAACAAACTTCGACGGAACTGTGAACTGAACTTTCGGAACCTTTGACCTTTGGTGTGTTTGCGCAGGAAATCTCCGCTTCTACTCATTGCCTTTGCTATTTCAAGTTTTAGATGTAATCAAGAATTGAATATTTATTATATCAACTATAAAAAATATACATTTACCACCGGTTTGGAAAGCAATTTCTACAGAGACGAGCTGGCAAGAAACTAGGTAGTTGCTCTTTAATAATAGTCAATGTTTGTTAGTAGGAGTTTATAGACATACTAGCAAACCCGGCGAACTCCGTTTCGCCACCAGATGGCTGTATGTGAAAAATGATTTTCACACTTTTCTGTTGAAATTTTTCCTGAATGTTCTTTGCTATAAACCTCACGGAGCTCGAGACCTTTCCAACGAATGCAAAACCATGGAAATCGGTTCGTGCGTTCTGGAGTTATAGCGTCAGGAAGGAAAACCCGACTTATTTTTATATAGTAGATAGATTATTATTTTTAAAGAATTTCTGTCATATTCATATATTTTTATTAGTGCTATTTTATTTCAAAGTAAGTATGATAGCGCAACAAATCTAACACACCAAAAATCATTTAAGTCAATAATGATGATACGATGATGCCTAATTTGCCACCATATTATCTACTTAGGTTAATATCTAGGTAGTGCTGTACAGTACCCGTATTACCTAGGTGTTATATAGCACATTTTACACTTTATCAGGTATTCTAAACAATTCTAAATGAGCATTCACTAACACGCGAGCAACGAAAGATATTTTTTCTTTCCCTTTCACAAGGATTATTTTTAAGGAGTACCCTTATTTATGAAGTCATATGTGTATACCTTTATATACAGTTTGTTTCTGTTTGAGTGAGGAATGCCCAAAAGTTGTTACTGGCATTGGTTCACATTCTCAAGCACTCTCGTCTATTCACTTCTCGCTAATCTATTTCTAAGTAGACAGCTTTTATCTACATATAAGTGACAACTATTTCTTTTGCTTAGAATATTGATTGTTTATCGTTGAAATATGTGTAATACTAATTAAATCGGGGAAATAAATAAAATTAAAGCAATTTCGAAATATAACAAAGTTAAAGAAATTGTGGCCGTTGAATATTTTTCAAACATTACAAGAAGTAATTTATAAACGCACACATTCGTACAGGTAATAATAGTTGCGAGACGTGACCCAATCAGTAGGTACCGAAACCGGATCGACTCCTACATAAAAATAAAAATACTAAAAGCAAATTCGGTCCTTTTTTTAAATAACCTTCTAACTATGTTTACTGACCCTTAATAATCTGAATATATTTAAGGCTACCCGTGGTCACAAATTTCACTTAAATTTATGTGCATAATTATAAAGGACTCAATATGGACGGTCCATCAGAAACCTGTCGGTATTTACCATTGAATATAAATTAATACTAGGAATGAGTTGAATTCAGTTTCTGCATTGCTGCTCGCGTATTATTGGTGCAATTTATATTTCGCATAATGGGTTATTGAATTGTGTGACTAACCACTGGGCTGCATCAAAACGAGGTATAATTGAATGTTTTTTTACAATTATTTGCATGCTATAATTCGCAGCGTCACTCACGCGGGACCCTGGTGAAAAGTAGTTTATTTTTTGCTAGTCCACACCGGCTGCACGGGTTTGTAAAGTCCGTATAGAACTGTTGATGATGTGGTTCATAAATAACAGACTTAAGTTCAAAAATATGGTTTATTTCGTTAATTACCCTATGTCATCTGCCCATATATGTGCCCACTGCTGGGACACAGGCCTCCTATGAGGGTTCAGGCCATAACCGACCACGTTGGCCAAGTGCGGGTTGGCAGATGTCACATATAAAAAAAAAAAAAAAAAAAGCAGTGGTGGCTCAGTGGTGAGAACCTCGGACTTCAAAATCGATAAGTCGGGGTTCGAGACCGGGCGAGCGTGCAGGAAATAAATTGATTTTTCAATTTATCTGCACATGTGGATAGCATGACCACTGCTTAAAACGGTGAAGGAAAACATCGTGAGGAAACCGGCATGTCCAAGAATCAAAAAGTTCGACGACATGTGTGTGTGCCTGTGTCCCAGCAGTGGGAACATATATGGGCTGATGACGACATATCGTCGAACTTTTGGACATGCCGGTTTCCTCACTATGTTTTCCTTCACCGTTTTAAGCAGTGGTGATAATATCCACATGTGCAGATAAATTGAAAAATCAATTTATTTCCTGCACGCTCGCCCGGTCTCGAACCCCGACTTATCGATTTTGAAGTCAGAGGTTCTCACGACTGAGCTACCACTGGTTTTTACCTTAATAACATAAGGCTTGTTAATGGTTAGGACAACAAGAATGATGACAAATAGAAATATGTAATTTTGAAATGACGCAAGTCGGCGTAAATGCTGCCAACGCGAACGTACTTAATACTAAGCTGTCGCCTTAACCACTCTACCAAAGTGCCATCATACAATACTAATTAGCATTTAGCTAACAGTTAAGCCGTGTTTTTTTGAATAGGAGTAAATGATAGTAAAAAACACCAAATTTTTATCTGATCCACGATAAATGCCGTGTCTATAAAAGTTGTTATCTGCATTTATTTTAAGGCAAAGCTAGCTATCAATGGATGGTGGTAATGATTGCCAGTGGTGCACGCAACTGTTAGATTATATCGGCCCATTTCTTGGGGCGCAATTTCCGACCCTTACTCCCAATACCGTGTTTTTACTTCCAAAATTGGTGGTTTAGTGATTTTTCGGCTTATTGCCGACGTCCTACTAAAGTAAATCATGATAATGCCGTATGGATTGTTACTTCTCTTACTTTAAATATGAAGTTACACACCTCGAAAGACACACGATGGTAATTAGTTTGATAAAACCGTATTTATAAATAAAAAATGAGCTACGTTTATTTGAAAAATTACGTTACTTCACATGAAAAGCTTTTTCAGTAAAAATGTATCGTGACATTTCAGTAAAATCAATTTGCAGATGGGATTTTAAAATACCATTGAATTCGTGAAAAAGGAATAACTAGATTTTCGTGTTTGATTTCTCCTGTATTTTGAGTGCACTATTTTATTGAATACACTAGCGAAATATATGAAAGTGCTTAATAATTGAATGATAAAAAATTCCTTTGATTTAACTTTCTCACTAAAAAGTGAACCGGCATGTCAATTTGTTTCAATACATATCTATAGAAATAAAAATGAGTCCTACTAATATTATAAATGCGAAAGTTTGTAAGAATGTGTGTGTGCTTGTTGCTCTTTCACTTAAAAACTACTAAACAAATTGCAATGAAATTTGGTACGTAGACAGCTGGACAACTGGAATAACATAAAGGGCAACTTTTAATCCCGATAATCTTTCGAGATACGGAATTACGCGGGTGAAACCGCGGGGCGCAGCTAGTTGCCAAATATGTAATATAAATAAAATAAATAAAATAAATAAATAAATAAATGTTGCTAAGCGTGAAATGATATTTTTGTTAGATTATTAGTTTTAATGTCTGTCTTAAGACAAAAAATTAAAAATTATCATTTATATTATTATTTATTAGCTTATTGTAACTATTTACGAAAACTAACAGTAACTTAGCATGGGAAGCGCCCAACAAGTCAAATAAATAGAAACTCACATGCGGGAGGAGGTCTATAGAGTACATTTCTAGCGACATGTATCAGATTAGAACAGAATTCCAAATGAAGCTCACTTCCATTTAAATAGATTTACTAATTCCTTGAACATTGATTAAATCACGTCTGGTTACAGAATGTATGAGGTCTATAGGTTAAATCTGATGGAGTAAATCGAAATCTATTTATTATTGTTAAAAACAACAAACAGGAAAATGAATTTTTTTAATGTCATAGCGGGCAACTGAGCTGGTGGTTCGCCTGATGGTAAGCGATCACCACCGCCCATGAATATATTCAGAGGTAGTGCCTCTGCGAATGCGCTGCTCGCTTTTATGGGGTAAGGGTTATGGAAAGGATAGACGGCAGGAAAGAAGGAATGGACTGGGAAGAGTGAGGAAAAGGAAACAGGGCTTCGGCTCCCCCACTCACCGTACGAAACACAGAGGCATGCCACTATTTCACGCCGGTTTTCTGTGGGGGTGTGGTACTTTCCCGGTGCGAGCTGGCCCAATTCGTGCCGAAGTGTGCTCGTGTACCACTATAAAAATTCTGGATTTATGCAATTATACGGGTATTGTGTTATGCTAATTATTATGGATGTGATTTATTTTATGATATAGCGATGTGACATATAATATTATTTTCCTTACCTAGTTTAATATTAAATATACTTAACTCGAACGAGAGATGATGAATCTCTTTTCCTTGGTCGGGTACTCCTTTTATCAGTATAGCAATTTACTTTGAAATACTTTTCAATTTCTTCCGACGTATGTAGTTGGATTTGTCCACTACATCCCGATTAATTCTATAAATGCGAAAGTTATTCTGACTGTCTGACTATCCAATGGGAACGGGAACTATGTGAGGAAAAACTCGGTAATTATCTATCTTTTATTTTGACTAGGCGGGCTAGGCCGCAGGAGGAAAGCCAGTATTATGATCTGTATATTTATTGTATTGGAAAAATAGAAAATTTGTTCTGTTAACTTGTGGTAAGCAAGATTCTACTACTAGATAAGGGAATACTTTTAACATGGGGTTGTTATTAATAGCTACGTAAGAACGTATATGATAAAGATATCATATTGCTAGCTTAGCGATCTTTTGATCATATTGAAACTGAAAATCTTTTCACTATTATAAAGTCAATACATTAACATCATTAACATATTCATACACGCATAGACACAAACACATACGCGCTTACACACAGAAACACAACCATTCACACACATACAGATACACAGTACCTACATAAGGAATTACTTTTTTCAATATTTTTTTTTATTATTTAAACATAAATTGTAAAACAAAATTAAAAATATCATGTGTATGAAGTTAAAAAGATGGCACTGTATTCTGAGACAAAGTAAATTTAATATTTGTACTTGCTAATAAATTTGGTTTTATTTTATTTTATTTTTTGATTTGTGATGTCCAATCATTCCATTCCGAACCTAACCAATTTGTACATTCGCTCTTTCACCGGAGTTTTTGTATTTCAGCGGCTCCAAAGAAACATTTCCAAAAACACAAGCATAACAAACGTATCACGTGAAAACGCAATCCGTCACTCCCGCTGAAGTGGCAGAACGCATTACGCTGAGGGATTTGATTGGTGAAAGTATATAAGTCACGATGCGATTTCAATACCATTTTCAAAGCCGATAGGAGGAAAAACGAACGCCGTAATTGTTTATTTTACCTCTTATAAACGGATTGCGATCAATCGATACTCAATTATAGACTTCATTTGTCTTACACGGTTTGGATGCCTTGCTTTCAGGTCTAGATTTGTTTCTGTACTGTCTCGTTGTAAACTAATAAAAAAATAATTTTTAGCAATGTATTTGGTGGACTGAATAAGCCATTGATGTGGTTAAAGACACATTATGAAGTTTTGCTGAACTTAAGGTGGAATTTTCCTATAATCCTATATCTATGAATAAATAAAACTTTTTCTTATAAATTATTTGTTGTTAAGAACCACAGACGTGGATAGTTCGGTTTCTGACCTTCAACACGATAAAACAAATGTCATACAACATTGTACAACATATTATGTACTCGTTGTTTTAAATTGACAACTTCAACAAAAACCAGACCTATTTATATAAAAGCTTCATTAATTGAATTATGCAGAACACAACCGAAGTTAAAGAAAATTAAACAAACATAATTGGTTCTATACAATCTCTCGTCTCCAAAATTTTCTCAAAGATTAAAATTTTAACATCTGCCAAAGCAACAAGTTAATGAATAACATTTAAAATGGAGCGTCCTTAACGAAAATGTCATTTCAAGTTTTCGAATCTGCAAAATTAATTTTTGACGAGCCTAGTCATTTCATTCACAATATTTTCAACTCGCGATATTTTTCGGTCTCAACTGGGGTGAAATTGATTTGGCGTTGGAAATTGCATGGTCGGAGAATTAAAAAGTTCACTCACGTTGATACAGTATACACTCCAAACACCCAATCTACTCTATTGACAGGGTCTCTGGTTTTCATTTCTACAAGCAGTATCTGAAAGCAACGATGTTAATTTACGGAGGAATAGCTTTGACCAGCCATTTTAGTGTACACTAATGGCTTATCGAATAAATCGATTTCAGCAGGGACTAAATAGTGCTCTCTGAATTAATTAAATGTAGGAATTATTGACGTATTTAATGTTGATAGTAGATAATCAAAGCGAATACATATAATTATTTAGCATAAATGACACTAAAGGCAAATGATGTTTTAATTGCATATTTTGCGTTTGGTATTTATATCGTCTGTTCGGTTTTATGTTCCTTTATTTATTTTACGTTAAGTTATTAATACATATGCATATATTAATCGTTTCAAATCTATAAAGCAGCAGATATTAGTTTTAGTTATAATAGGAATGTTAAAAAGTGAGTATTTATAAACATTTTTCATTAAATTTATATAATAAATAGAAATATAGACAGAAAAGAGAATTTCAAAAACATAAAGTTCTTACAACCCGGATTTGTACATAATGTTTAGAGCGGAGACTGGAGCTTTGATAAGATGCTTTTCAACTGAGTAGTTGAAGGCTACAAGAGCAGGAGTTAGTTGCCTAGAGGGTAATGTTAAACTTGAGTTATTTTTATTGCATTTCCTTATTACATAAATTTTAGACCAGTGATTTATGGAATCATTTCATTCAACGATTTATTGCTCACTGACATCAAAATATGAAGGTACCTCTGTCAGACATACAAGTTTTAAATTTGGAACACAGCAAGGAAAAACTCTGACATATTGAAGATTATTATTTATTATATTTTTCATGGGATTATTTATTTAGGATATACTGAAAATCGGATTATGTGATATAAACTACAAAACAGCAGTATTATCTTAGGTTACGACCTTATTGAAATCCCTATTCCGATATAAGCAGCTTATGTAACTTTGGAGATTACAAATTACTAAGTTTTACTTTTTGAGTTTTCTAAAAATGTAATTTCAAGAGTTTTAGGGGAGTTTTTATTTTATATATCATTAAATACATTACACAAGTCTTTCGATGAACCGGTCAGTATAGGGTTTGGTAATTTTTCTTAATAATCATTTTTATCAAAAATTTAAATTGCATTCAAGGGGCCAGTTTAAAAAAATATGAATCATAGAAATCGGTTCTCCCGTAAAAAGTTATGAGGTAACAAATACAAAAAAATACAGTCGATAACCTCCCCCTTTTTTGAAGTTGATTGAAAATGCATTTAACCAACACTTTAGAGCTGAATATACCGCGAACAGTTTACTAAATAGAATACTAAAAAGGTCCGAAATGAAAAAAATAACACCATCCCCATTTTATATGCCGGGGGAGGTTTTTTTTCCGTATTATATCTTACCAATTTTTATAGTACAATGTAATGGCAAACTAAAGTTTCTTAAGTACTATTTTTTTAAAGCTAAACCACAAATAGACAGACAGATAGGCGAACATGGCGAAACTATAAGAGTTACTTGTTGTGCTTTTAAAACCGACATAATGTAGTTAGATCATTATCTTAAAACGTCTGTCTGAGAAAAGGAACGAAAAAAAATTGCTTCCACAACTTAAGATTTGTTAAGGAATCGGTCTAGGCTCAGTTTTGTGCTGCCTGAATGTTTTTTTTATAAAGCATGTATCGCTGATTTCAGCTTAGGACTGCCTCGTTTCAACTTTCAAATATTTGAAGAGATAAGAGATTAGTCTAATTTTAATATCATGGCCATAAAATGACATTATAGACATGTGAAATATTGTTCATTTCTTTATTTATTTTAAGTGGAATCTTAATCTTCATTCCTTAGACTTATTTTATTATAAGTCTATCTTAAGCTATATAGCAAGTATAAAAGTATAAAAACAAGTTAGCATAAGTAGGTATTAGTGGTAGCACAGATAATGTTATATATAGATACTATAATGTGGGAGTCATTCATATAAGTAAGTATTTTAGTTAACGAGTCGGTTTACGTGGTAAGATTGTTTTATTAATGATTGAATAGGCTAGTGTAATGATTATATACATCAAATCACGGTAATATAGTCAAGATTGTTGCCATCCTTTAGTTTGAGTTTGGGATGTTTATGTGTGTAGGTGGATATATGGGTCTCAATCAATACTTCAATGCTTACCCTACCGTGCATCAAATCAGTTAAAAACCTATTAAAACGTTTAAACGTTACGATGTTATTATTTTGTGGTAAATAAATATGAAATTTGTTACGTCGGTATAATTTCATTTTAACTTTTTTTACGCTCTGGGACACTTATTAGTCTCACGAGACATGAATAGCAAATCAATGTAAATTCATTGACGACAATGAAAGACCAGGAAAAGCTATTTTCCAATCTCGATACTGAACGGAACGGTATATCCTGGAGAATTATTTTTGGCGCGAGCGCGATCGAGACGTGGGCTCCAGCCGGGCAGTGTGGGATGCGACCTGTTGACGTGAGGTTGCGGAATCTATTTAGCCCGCGGAGGGATTGTGAACGTTGAATTCAAAATTTGAATGTTTCAGTTTTGTTTTGTCTGTGTTAATTTTACGCGCGGCATAATTTTTTTTTTTTTATTGTGTGTCGCAACGAGGAAATTTTTTGAGCTGGTAATTAGAAACTAATTAATTAATTTATCATTGCATATTGCTTAAATGAAACAAATTAGGAATGTAATAGATATGGTGATTATATAACTATTTTACATATAAATAATAATATTTCGAGAGTAAAAACTCACATCACATAAATCCACCCGAAAATCAGTTAGCCTTATCTGTGACATTATTGTCCCAACACAAAAGAAGATAACTTTAATCTATAGAGTGCGTGTAAAAGCGTCATGATAATAAAATGTGCTGGTAGGTACATCTTGTTCACATCGGCACAATATTCACTCAATAAAAATTGTTCTTATAAATAAGGATACATTTTTATTATTTTAACATCATTCTTTAATCGTATTACGCTGTCGAACTTTTTTGAATCTAATTTCTGGTAAAAGAAATAAGAAAACAATAAGTTGTGCCTGTCTACGTTTAATCGTAATCAATATTCTTATAAAAAGCCTTTATAATGTTAATTATGTATGACAATATTTACATTTGTGAAAAGACTAATATATATAAAATGTTGTCAAAAGTAATTTATATTTGTAATTCCACGAGTTTAAATAAGAAAAAAATTCCTCTGAAGAGCTCCCCTTGAGTGCAGATTTTCGTAACGACTGTTTAATATTTATTGCTTTTGTTTGAACCCAGTATGGTACATATTTACGAAATATTTTTATTTAGGGGTCTTGTTCTTCATAAGATAAAATTATACAATTGAACTCTCTGTTTTTAAGTTAAATAGCCAGTATGGTGGGTACCAATAAATAAACATTTTACGACATAATATAAGTTACATGTGAGGTAATCATCAAACTATGTTAAAATGTTATAAATATATCATGCGGTACTGTCTATGTACATAATAGGATTTTACCTGATTTAGGCCAATCCGTTAAGTTCTATCAAATTATTTGCATTTATAATATTCTTACTATTGATTGATACAATTAGAATTAATTTATTACCTCTACCTTTTGGGGGGCGATTGTGCTCGCGTCCGTAGGTGTTAACACTTGATTCCCTACACGTGCCCCCTGGGTTGTGCAAAAC
>NC_052112.1:2913738-2973917 GCF_012273895.1 Zerene cesonia | reverse complement strand
AAAAAAAAAAAAAAAAAAAAAAAAATTACCAGAAAATGTTTTGCACAAACTTGGCCCGCAGTGCTCTTACACCAAAATTACTATGATACATTATTCTTACAGTGAATTTTAATCCCCCATGCACTGATATCATAATATTAGAAGATACTAGCTGCACCCCGCGTCCCGCGTCCCGCGTAAGTCTGTATCCTGTAAGCATATCGGAATAAAAAGTTATGTGTTATTCCAGTTGTCCAGCTATCTACGTACCAAATTTCATGCAATCGGTCCTGTAGTTTTAGCGTGAAAAAGTAACAAACATACACATACATCCATCCTCACAAACTTTCGCATTTATAATATTAGTAGGATAGGAGATAACAGAAATTTATCTATAAGTTGCTTAAATGAATAGGAAAAAATCGATTCAAAACGTATTTAGCAATTTTCTTAAATGTTTATAATTGAAAGCCATCAGCATTTAACGCCATGCCTTGAAATTTAATTAATGTTAGATATGTGACGGTGTCATTAGGCTAAGATGCTTTCAGAAAACATAATACAAACATTAGGAAAGCATAATTGAATAAATGGTACTATATTAAATTTAAATAACGTTAAAGACAAAAGTTAATGTTTATCTGCGAGTGCTTGGAAGGGTGCTTGCGAAAAAATATAAAATGTTGCTAACATTTTTATTATATTATATTGAAGTCTATATTTTCGGGTATATCGTGTCAATTAGTCCCTTTTCACAATCCGCGGTTACCGTCCCGTTTGGTAGTTAATACGTCTATATTTTACATACACTGTTTTAATAGAAATGGTCAAGTTATAAACTTCTACGGTTCAGTACAGTTATATTATAAAAATGTCGTTGTTTAATATGTCCCAGCTAGTACAAGGTTTGTAATGTTAATAATCTTGTGCTATAAATTATTGATTACTATTTGATATTATCCTGAAGTTACAAGTGATTTTTTTGTTGTTTTTTTTCGTACAATTTTAGTCAAGTGGCAAGTGACTCATGATTATAACATGGTATAGATAAATGAGGCTAAAAAAAAAAGTTTGGTATTTTTATATATTTAAAGATGTATTTATTTAATTGCTAATTGAAATCATCAGAATGTAAACTCAATTTTTTATGTTTTTTACTTTTTTTAGATCTATGTAAAATACAGGTAAACAATGTACCTATATGTTGGTTAAATTTGTAAATTTTTAAAGAGAGAAGTGTTATTATAAATCAATTAAAAAATTACACATGAAGCATAATAAATAGCCATTTCGTTCAATTTCTTGCTTAGCCATTGGATATATTATATGACGCGTTTTATGACTGACACATTTATACTCAAGTTACGATAGCTCAAGTTATAAATATTTTATGACCGTCATTTAATTTCAAAATTGTGATAAATTTTTCGTTTTAGTTTTATTCCAAAATAAATTAGAGCAGTAAACTCAATTACTGTCGAGTCATCAATGCTTTTAGACTTATAAACTTTCCACTTATAAACTACTATTTTTGCTGAGATTAATCGTCGGTATTACCATTTGGTATTAAAAGCTTTCAAGAATTTGGACCACCATTATATTCTTACAGATCCTTCTTGACTATGAGATAGAGAAATGCGACTTATTTTGTATGCAGTATTTTATTAGTATATTGTTATATTAAAAGTGAATAATATAGGATTTCTTGGGCGTTATTATGTGCTGTTTTTCTTTCCTTTAATACCTGAGAGATTTTAACTAAGAACTGTTATTTTGGAGATTGATAGATAGGCCGACCGCTGACATTTTATAACCAAATCAGTCTTTATTCTTTATAGTAATTATTTTTGACTAAATTGTAAAATTTTTGTTCCAGGTGTAAAAGTGTAGTGTAAATGTGTGCACCCGTGAGATGATGTGAAGTGTAGTGCCGTGTAGTGTAGTGTAGTGTAGTGTAGTGGTCCGGCGTCAGCGGTGGTGACGCGATCGTGGCGCGTGGGCAGACATGTCACCAAGTTGACGACGGCGGTCGGCCGCGCCTCACGCCGCTCGACTAATCGCACTGCAGGTTCGTATATGTTATTTGTATTCGCTGATTTATTAAATCTTGTTCAGTTGGGACACCCTTAAAGTTTAGGGGTATGAAAATAGTTTGCATACTATCGAATTCTCATATAAATTTAATAAAAATCTGATCCAGACCTTTCGAAGAAGCGTGGTTACAAATTTTATATACATCAATTACTGAGTATGGTTTCTGTAGCTATAAAAGTAATGTTTTTTAAATAATGTGTTTCTCATACTAAGAAAAATAAAATAAATGTCCGGAGTAGTATTTGTGTGTTAAAGATTTAATTATCATATACAATACAGGTGGTAACAGACAGAATTGTAATAAGAAATACACCTACGATATTAATATTACAATACAGCACAACACAACAATAAATGTGAGTAGAAATTTGTATCATTGTACTGCTACGAAATGCTACATCATCTCGTAGCTTTTTCGTAGCATTTGCCACAAACGAAATATCGTATGCTTAATAATATAAAATATATATTAATATTTTATAGTATTATGAAGAGTTAAGTAGAGCAAATAATTGATGATCAAATGAATTTAATTGGTTGCTCGAGGCAAGTATTTTGGACTCCAGAATTCATTGTCGGTATAAATGATGATATTGAAATAATTAATTAATCGAAGTGGCGTACAAGCAATCATTCAATGGGATGAAAGAAAGCTTTATGTAGCGTTGTGTGTATTTTAAACGCTTTAATTCTTAACATTTACATAAAGGTGAAAGTCAGTCCGTCTATCCTTAGCGGCTAAATCACAGCATAAATGTGAAATAAATTTAGTAAAAATGTAGTGAAAGACCCCGAAATATCCTACTAAATATTATAAATGCGAAAGTTTGTAAGGATGTGTGTGTGTTTGTTGCTCTTTCACGCAAAAACTACTGAACCGATTGCAATTAAATTTGGTACGTAGACAGTTGGACAACTGGAATAACATATAGGCAAATTTTTAACCCGATATTCCTGCGGGATATGTACTTACGCGGGTGAAACCGCGGGGCGCAGCTAGTTTTTATAATCGTGGTTTTGTTCGCTGGTAAATACACAAGGCACAGTAGTAAAATACGTGGGATAATTGTTAGATCGCTTTTAAGTCCACTATAAACATTCTATTAAAATTCATTAACAATTTGCATTAGCATATTAATAAAATACTACGAACTGTTTGTTTTACGTCCAGTTAAACGCTTAATTACCTATGTATATGGAATAGAAAATAGGTTTGCTGACAGTGATGGCAATGATCTGTTTCGTCGTGATTAACCGCAATACAGCATAGTGCCAGGTATTCAAATACCTGGCATCAAACTCTTCTTCCCACCTTTAATACATATGAGGATATTGTCTCGATATTTCAATTGATTGTATGTCCGAACTTTTCCCTTCCATTTTGTGCTTTCAAATAAAGAAATAAATGAACAAAAAAAATTTTACATTACCTTAATTCAACAGAAGTCCTTTAAAATAGTACTGACCCCGTATAGTGCATAAGCAATACTTTACTTTTAGTTCAATTTTACAGGTATAATACCACCTTGATACTAGTATTTATTTTAAGACCGGTTTTACCGGTCTTACGTTTAGTTAAATTTAATTAAATTCAATTGAAGCCGGTCCTGTAGTGTTTGTGCGGAAACATTACAAACATACATACATAAACGTGTCCTCTTCGTAATATTAGTTCAGAAATCGCATGCAACAATATATATTTAAGTCTTCGTCAGAATAGATTATGAAATAACAACTATAACAAATTAACAACTGCATTTAATTCATGGAAACCTAGTAAGGACCTTCGAGAAACTTCAGAAAGCATCGGTCTGCACTATAAAGTACTACAAAGCTTTACAAAGAGCGTAATGTTTGATGAAGTCCTATTCACAATTACCACAGATAACATAATAATAAAGCAATGACAGATTAATTGAAAATACATTTACATATTTTATATTAAGAATAAATGTGTTCAATTTGCATACATTTTAATGTAAAATTTTAAGCTGTCAATTTTACAAATATGAGTTTCTAAACTTTCGTCTGTAATTTGAACATTTTGCAATATGCAAAAAGATAAAATCGGGAAAAGTTGAAATACGTATTTTGATTCAAATGACTACCCTCGTTTTAACTTTTCTCGGTATGAATTTGGTAATGATTCTTAATCCAATCAGAGACCGGATTTACGAAAACATGAGTATTTACACGAATCAGGATGTAATATGAAGCGTGGAATTTATTTTCAAGTTTTAATTACTTCATATATTCTAATATTTTTATAGAATTGCAAACATTAACTCAACTTGATAAAAATTATATACATTTGATTGTTTTTTCGAAATTCACTCAATAGTGCATTTTTTATTTGAAAACGTGTTCATGTATGACGCATAGTCCCATTGTATTATTTTCGGTCTATTGTCAGGCCAATTGATTTTGCATACACAGATATGTGTTCTAACATTTTGATACCGGTAGACAATTAAAGCACTTTATTAACTGCGTGTTTCATTAAGTTAGTGACGTCTCCTTGGTAAATGCTAACACATATACATATACCCTATAGAATACGAATATTTTCAAAACCCCTACTAATTTTATTTGACGAAACTTTGTCCATCCAACCATCCGTCTAAACTTTGTCCGTCTGTCTGTATGTCAAGGCTCTTCTTTACTAGTGAACCACTGCAACGATTTGGCTGTAATTTGGTTCAAAGATAGTTTTAAATCCGAAAAAAGAATGTCCTTTGGGAAAAAAAAAAACGGTAAAACATCCCGGAACAATTAATGTTCTCCTTTAACGACGCAGGCGGGGCAGAAAGCTAGTAAACAATAATTCCGTTCTCGTAGTATGCAGAAAGTCAAACGCGAAACACAAAGTAATTCGATTAGCGTAGTAAATATGAAATACTCATAGCCCTTGCGTTAAAAAGAAGCACTCTCACGTAGTAGAAATAAGGACTTTATGGCTACCAATGAATTAAAGAGTTGCGTATAGATCAAACGTTTTGTCTTTCGATAGTGAGATAAGACATCTGTTTGAAAAAGTAATAAAATGTAACAGACTCACCAACTGCTACTAAACTACTTTAGTACCATGGAAACTAATAAACCTGCGCTCATATAAATTAACATATTTTGTTTAAATGCGTTACAACGTTGAAACTGTTTGAATTCAATAAATTTTCAAAGGCTTCAAAATGCACGGAATAATTTAATGAAATTTTTGATTCATGCTATTCCTCGCGTCCTGATTTCGTGTTTATATTATTATTCATTATGTTTAAACTTTAATAAATAAATTACAAAAAAATGCCGTGGCTTTTGAAGAATTTTTTACATGAAATGGATCATGTTAAAGGATGGTGAATGTATGTTGATGATATATCTAATTCGTGTGAAGAGACCATTATGAGGAGACCATTTTGTGCTATTTTACGATCTTCGTTTAAAAATAATGTTGTTGTGGATATGTTTTAACGTATTTAAAAGTGCATTTTTATTGAGATAGTAATGTTCAATCTCTGTAGGATGATTCAAAAGTAATGATCATGAAAATTAAAGACAATGATATTTATTTTTTTCATTGTTCCCTTACAAGCTAACCTTTAAAAATGGCTATAAATATAATATCTTGAAAGTTATTAAATATATTTGAAATGTCCCACCATAATATAATTCTCTCAAAAGAGCGACCTCATTGATAAAATGACATTTAATATCTTAAATTATGAAATTATTAAAAGTGTTAAAACTTGCCAAAAATTTTGCTTAGTTATTTAAAATATAAATCCAGGGTTTTTTCCTCGAGCGCAATTTTAATTCTCAAGAGACAATAATTTCAAACGATTTTATTCAAGATAACGAACTATGTTTACGAAATAGATAGGATAGGCTTGTTATCTTGTGGAAAATTTCTCAGGGGATAGAATTACGGTCAGTTTGCTGAGAGTTTTATTAATCTAAATTGCAATACAATGCGGAGTTTAATCTGGATTAAGTGAAGAGAATTGTGATGTGAACGCGTAGGTGTTTCAAACATTATTTTGAGTTATCGAGGCGGCTTTTTATTAAATATTAAAAACAAGTATCCTTTTTTTTCTCGAGGTAGTGGTTTTTTGTTCTATCGATAGTAAGATCGAAGGGTCCAGAGCAAACGATTAGAAGTTATAGCAGTTTCATAAACAATTTATTGAATTTATGATTTAAAAATACACAGTTCACGCTTATTTATGTACTAATGTCTTACTGTAAAACATTAAGTTTATAATTAGTTTCTGAATAATAAATTATTTTCCTGATTATCATAAAGGTTAACCCTCGACTGGTTATAACATTGTTAATTTTGTCGCATAACGAAGTTCTCTATCGAAATAGTTTCGCAGTTGATGTTATTATCGCAAATATTCTAGGTTTGTACCCTTGCCCTGTTTTCATATTCTACTCGCGTCGCTTTGGTTTAGTGTCGATATGCGATTACTGCATACAATCCTATTGGATTCGTTACTAGTTGAATATTAAATACTGGTTAACATAATTTGTACGCATTGTTTCCTTTTTTTAGATCACAATCAAAGTACAATCACAATCGTATGTACTATAAGAAGGTGAAAGAGGGATGATTCATTGATTTGTGAGTAAATTTATGCAGCTTCAAATTCTGTATCCATTCGACGAGTAAAAGATTTCTTAAGCTTTAGTACTATGAGATAAAAGTCAAGTGCTGAAACTCGTAAAGGCTTTTACATTGAAAATGAATATTTTTATGGGATACTAAATTCGTCATGGAACACGATTCGCGGCTTAACTTCCAACAGTAGGCTCAGCGAATTAAAGTTTAATAATAAAAATCTCAATTGTTTAATTTATTAATTGTTTTTCATAATGATGCCGTACAATTCAAGAAGATGAGTTTTATTGAGTGATTAAGATTAGAAAATCTACATGATTTTTTATGCCCTTTAGCTACATGTGTTTTAAAGATTCTTAACTTAAAATCTTTTTCTCCACTTATATTAATCGTACATGGTATGTTGTACAAGTTTTCATTTTGTATAAATTTACGCATTGCTTAGATATTAATTCGGGAAGATCGATATTTATTTATTTCTTCTATATATACCACGAGAAAAATTAATTATAATATATGTAATGTAATAATTAATTTAACACGCAGTCTTATATATGTTTTTCAATTAAAATATCGGATATGTTAAATCGAAACTTTTTTACTCGTAGATTGGATAGTTAATTATTAAGTAATTCATTTCATCCTGCCTTTATGCAGAAGATTACATTATCATCTGAGACCAGCTGCTAGATTATGGATTACATGCAGCCGCAGGCTCATACAATGGATGAGAGTGCTAGCACCGATTGTTCTAGTGTACATAGTCGAAAGCAATTGTCGTTAGATAGACTTGTAAAGATTGATATAGTTATAACTGAATTAAGTAGCCGATCGTTTCGGCTCCGACCAAAAACAGAATTCCTATCCACTCAATAGTGCGATATAGATAATTAGTGTTATCAATATATTATATTATTAATCTGTTTTCTAATTATCGACGTTTCTAGAAGCGTCGGTTGGTTTCCAAGAACGAGAGTTCTTGACGTTAGTAAAGAACCTAGTATTATTAATCAGAAACAAAACATATGAAAAGTACAAACGTGTGATATAAAAAATTGGCAAGATATAGAGGGTGTAATAGCAGCACTATATCCACATATGTCAATTTATATATCTTTAATGCTTTGATTTCATTAGAGTTTATAAGGAAATTCAAATTTATTATGCCTCTGTAAAACTCCACGCTACAGCGGATATTATCGTAAAGTACAATAAGCCCATGGACCTTTTTATTCGATGTTTACTACATTATATATATTAAAGAAAATGTTTTAATTAATAGTAAAATCATAACTACATATTCTTTATGAATATTAAACGTAGGTTTATTTACGTTTTAACAAGGTAAGGTATATAATATGTATACTATAATATGTATAATGCTTGTATACATTGATTCGTTTCGTAGTGTTTTTTAAATATGGTAGCCGTTGCCCGTGACTTCGTCCGCGTGGTAAGGAGATGTGAACTATAGCTATTATGACGATAAAGTGTGTATTGTATAAGCTGATTAGTTTCATCTTTCTGTATTTTTTTCTGTAGTTCTGGAATTAAACTCATTCCATTATTTAGCTATCAAATTAAAAGACGACACTTATACATTTTAGTTATAATAATGATTCATAAGGGAGTTTACGAAAATCCAATCTAAACTTTTACGGTAATCGACGGCGACTTAGGGATGGACAAATATGTATAAAATACCGTCGGGAGTTTGTTTCTAAAAAAGATTACTACGTAAAAATGATTGTAAAAAGTTGAAAACACTTAAACCGCAAAAACTCTAATACTATCTGTCACAAATATTAAACATTACCTCTCTACCAATTTTACCATAAATCTATATATATAAAATTCTCGTGTCACAGTTTTCGTTGCCATACTCCTCCGAAACGGCTTGACCGATTCCTCTGAAATTTGGTAAGCATATTGGGTAGGTCTGAGAATCGGCTAACATCTATTTTTTATCCCGATATTCCTACGGGATACGGACTGACGCGGGTGAAACCGCGGGGCGCAGCTAGTAGATTTCATATAATCGTGTAAGATACCTTATTCCAGTCCAATGATCTCCTATTCTAAATCTACATAAAACAGAACATTAAAACAAAATTGCATTAGTCCTTAGACGTTCTGAACCTAGCCCTATTACGAAATACTTATAGAATTTTTATCTGCTTTTAGCTACCTGTGCCAACTCTCAAGCTTGTAGCACAAAAAGTGAAGGATTTGCATACAAACGTTCAGAAGCAATCCGACGCCCTTAATCCTGCCCTATTGCAAAATTCGTTCGAATCGGACGTCTTCTAACTTCAAAATAAATCACTTTTTTATGTCATAGCTGGCAACTGATCTGGTGGTTCGCCTGATGGTAAGCGATCACCACCGCCCATGAACATTCGCAAAGGTAGGGCCTCTGCGAATGCGCTGCCCGCTTTTTTGGGGAAAGGTAAAAGGATTGGATTAACGACTGGAAAGAAGGAATGGACTGGGATGGGTAAGGAAAAGGAAACAGGCATTTTATTGTAATAGGTATTATAATATGGTATTAGTAGATACATCGGACGTTGTCCTGTCTTCGTGTAAGTGCAACGCTTAAAGATTACATATCGCTATATTTACTTTTGTTATGTTTAAAATTTCTCTGTTTTTCTTTCATAAGATACTTCTGATAATATCAGACAGAACAAACATTTGCGAAATCAGAATACAGCTCACGCGCGACCAAGAGAAATAGGGATTCATTTTTATGTAGAGTGTTTATATACTTCTTTTTGATAATTTCACAAAGTCACTTTTGAAACTTGAAACAACTATGTTATTGAGTACATAAGGAAAGTATCTTAATCAATTTAAGGTGTGCAAATAAACGGAGTTGGTAACAGTTTATACTTAAAATTGATTGTTTCAAAGGGCCTAGGGGTTAATTAAAACATGATTCCACTCTATTACACTTAAAATTGCGGCCCTCCGCAAATACAACTTGTAAGTAATTTAAAATTAAATCGCTCAGCAAACAAATTAAGCTTTGATGCTATGCTTATAAATTTAAAATTGCTTCGAGTTTACGGGAACATCGTGTTACGCTAGATTATTATGTTGTTACGGAATTTAATGCATCTAAATAACATTATACTATATTTAGCTGCTATCCGATTTCGTTAAAAATTAGTTATTTTATTTAAAATTGTAATGATATTCGTATGAAGAAGATGATCTATTATAAAAACAAATTTCATTTAAACTTTATAAAATTTTGATCGTACCCATAGTAAAAAGAACAGCATACAGTAGTAAAACGTTTTTGATTTTGTAGAATCCAGAAATAAAAGCTGAAAAAGTTTAGAAAATGTCGTTGTCAAAACTCAATAATAGTTAATACTGTAGTAATGATCTTGACGATGATATTGACATGAAATCATCCGTGCGACAGCCCCTAAATAGTGTCCCAAGCTGCTAACAAAATTGCGTATGTAGCTCGGGCTTGCTCCTTCCACGTCTCATCCCTTGCCCTTACATTTTTATATTTATACAGATTTTAAAAATATTTGAAGCACAGTCGTTGATGCCATTGGCATTTTATTGACTCTAAAAGCTCAGGAGTAGAATTTGGTTATACGAATTATTCTCTTGCAAGCGATGGTGGTTTCCAGTTTTAGTGATATTAGATTAGTAGCACATTATCCTAGTATTCACTTAATATTGCCCAAGTTAATACAATTCGTACGCATACAATAGGATATCTTGGTGAATACATCCAGAACCTATATAATGGGTCTAGTACGAAATAGCACGACATCAAAGACACTGCAATTATGCGAGGATAATGCAGCTCTCGGTCGGATCTCGAAGCACTTTGCCCTCTTAGACTTGTAACGATGCAGCCCTATCGCTGTATACGCTTGTATGTTCGCTTGTGTTATTATTTTAAAGGAACGATAACTATGCAAAACAAATATTACTTTTATATTGTACAAATAAATATGTACAATATATGTATACAATTTGATATGTTCCTTTTAGTCGGTTATAATATTTTATGGCTGTTCTTTAATGATTGCGAATATATTAGTGCATAAACGAGAAAAGATTTAAAATAAATCAACATTTCTTTTTTATAGAGTAAATAACAGGAAATATGAAAAAATAATTTAATGCTTACTCTTGTTGGGGATGTACAAATGAAAGGCATGTTTAAAATATATGTAAGCCGTAGTAAGTAAAGTATATGTATTTCTGGCAAAACTTTGTCTTGTTAGCGGAGTTGCTAAAGTCATATGCGTAGAAGTTTAAAAGGTTTTACAAATAATAATAAATAAACTGTTAACTATCTCTAATGTAAAATCAATTGCTATAAACAATATTTTTCATTTTTATAGAAATCATTGTAGTAGAAATACAAATAAAAATGCTTTAAGCATAACCACCGCTAATCGTAATAAAAAAGCTTTTTATAATTCTTGCAGAGTTCAATGAATACTCGTTCACAATAAAATCCATGTATATATAAATTGAGAATTTCAAAGTTTTACGTATATTACTTGTTTCTATTAGATTATGTTCGAAATCTATATAATCTGCTTTGGTGTATATGTTAAGTAAAAAGATTTACTTACATTAAGATTTCTGAAATATTTAATATAATGTGCATTATAAATTTAATATAGCCTAACATGTATTATGCTTTTTATGAGATTGTGTATTACGTAGTACGCTTTATGAAGGAAATATAATAAATTACCCAAGAAGAGATTACGTAGATTTGTTTTCTTCTGTAGATCATAAATCACTCATATGAGAAAATTTTGTGCTGTTTTTATGTATTTTTTTCATGCTATACATATCTTAAAAAGTTAAAACAAATAAAATTGTAATTAGATCTGATTGAACAGACTATTAAATTTAAAGCAAAAGGTTTTGTTAAATCCTACTTATGCATAAAAACACTAATCAGATTTTGATAATATTTGGCAGAACTGAAGCTACTATAATACATCAGTATAAAACATAAGCTACTGCTTACTTGCTCTTGTCCGTGCCTTCTGCGGGTTAAACCGTGCAACACAAAGACAACTACAAGAATTATGCTGATTAATCTAAATAAAAATATTATTTACATAACCTTAATTACATATCATAATAACATATCTGTTAACATGTTATGTATAGATTGTATATGTTAACACGTAATTAGAAACGCATCTCTAACCTGAATTGCATTAAACATACATGAACAACAAAGCTCTATTAATCTATGCTCCACGGATTCCTCCCCACCAGCCGGGGCGGTCGCCAGGGCAACAGGTGCCTCCCACTGAGCGTCTACAACTTTACTCAGTCTCATTTAATGCACTTACATTGAGTAAATTCTTTTGTTATTTTCCTAAAAACTCAGATCGCAGTGTTGTGTTTGAAGATTCGAGTAAACAAGTTGTTGAGAGTTGATGCTGTTGTGTATTTTTATGTTAATACTTTACAGTATTCGTAATTTTCACAGGATTTGAGTATTTTTAAATTAATTTATTTATTTGTAATTAGTAAAAAGAAGTTTCATACGGCATAAGGTCCATTGCAGAAGTTACGCCTCTACAAATGTATTGCCGACTTTTTGGGAAGGGATTAAGAAAGGATTGGCGATAGGAATAAAGGAAAGGACTGGGAAGGGTAAGGAAAAGGATATGGGCTTTCAGCTCCCCCACTCACCGAACGAAATACAGCAGAATGCTATTTCACGCCGGTCTTTTGTGGGGATGTGGTACTTCCCCGGTGCGAGCTGGCCCAATTCGTGCCGAAGCGTGCTCGACTACCACATACAATTATGTATTAATATTGTATGCTCAAAACATTAAAAATACGTAACTGATTTCGATGGCTTTTTTTTAATAGATAGAGTGATTCAAGAGGAAGGTTTATATGTATACATATATTAAACTAATCTGAATTAACGCGTGCGAAGCCGCGGGCAAAAGCTCCTATAATACATAAAGCACTCTACAACTATTGACTCCATAGGAGGCAATTATTATCGTTAAATATGTTCTTGTTAAACCAAAATGTATGATTCTTAATAATAATAGATCTTCTTAATAAAAGGATCGTGATCTCATTTCTTCCTTTAAAACCTCTTTACCGGTAAAACTTGTTCAATAAAATAAAATAAAATCAAAGGAAACTCAATGGCATTTAGCTCCCAATGCACCTATTCGAACGAGATATCCGATTAATTAATGTTTGTAAACTGATAAAAGCGATCCTTTGAGTCATATTTCGCCTTGAACAAGAAATTAAACATGATCTATCACAAAGTATTCTCATAAACTTCAAATCTGTTGAACACTGGATGAAATTCGAAATTGATTGATAAGACAATGTTGAACTTACGCTTGATATTTAAGGGAAAAAACATCTCATCAAAAACATGTTACGTCGAAAAGGAAGTCTTAACGGTGCCCTACTATAAAAAGTATCACTACTTTACACATCATAAATTTCACAATCGACCGAATACCAATACATATATCTGTTAGTGACATGGCAACGCATGTATGCTTGGCTTCAAACTTCGGTTTACCCGTAAAGTAGTTAGGCCGGTTCGAAATGGCGCAACTGGCTTCAATAAATGAATGATACAGTACCGTACCTTGTTTGTTCGCCTTGGTAGGCTACCTGCCGTGCTCCCAGATTACTGAAACATGAACAATATTTTTATCTTTTCTGAATTACTTTTAATACCCAAGTATGTTATAAATAAACTCTGTTGTAAATTCATCCCTGCCACACACATGAGAATTCCTTCAAAGAGATTTCCATTTTCCAGGTATAAGTCAATTCGAATTAACGTCAAGTAGAAGAGAATTTAATATCGTGACTGTATCATAACGTCACCGGCTAAATCAGTAAAAACGTAGGACGTTAAACAAATACGACGTAGACATAGATAAGATGTGCTGTATACTCAATAATAAAGTAAATATCGTAATATTTGGCGGGCCTCAGCGTTGAAAGCTTTTGTTGTTCTTTTGCATTGACTCGGCGCTAATGTTTGAGTTGTTTTTTAATTGATTTTAGTAATAACCTCTTGCATAAGGGAATGGGATAAAAATCTAGGAAATATTACAAGGAAGTCGTGTATCAACTAATAATAATGCTTGAGACTTTTAAGGTTATTTTAGTGCTGCGTATGTTGCTTGTGTGTTTAAAATACATTTTCAGTGTACAGTGCCGATATAGAGAGAATCGTCGTATCATAAAATATTTTTTTTTTCACATTGTACATCTTAGGATGTTAAAATAAAAGTATTTGTTTACGTTATTAGGCTATATGCCATATTTAATCATACTTCACTGCGTCTAAGGTAAATGACGTAGAAGGTATGACATAAAACTGTACGTATGGTAAAACGTCTGAAAAATCTTAACCTATATAGCGTTGATCAGTAATCTTCATTTCTAAATTTACCGTTCGTAAACTTTGGAGTGCTGTAAGACACGAAAGGTCTGTTATACAAAGGGACGCTTGTCCTGGACCGTCGAGAAGACTTTTAATAGTTTCCCGGTCTGTCCAATTACAAGTCAGGCTTCGGGGATGATTGGAATTTGTAACTCAAGCTTAAAACGAATTGCTTTTCGTGATAGCTTTTTAGCAAAGTTCGGGTTATGAGATTAGTTGTTGCCATCAAAACTAATCCGAATAATATTATGGTGTGCTTTATCCTGCGCCCTTCGCATCTTACTCGCCTTTTATTTTCTATTTGTAATTTCTGTGCAAGTCTTTCCAGATAATTACAGGTTATTCTTTTAAGATATAAATTAGCCTGGATCCGTAGGTTCTGTTTTCCCTCGGTATACCGTATACGAGATATAGAGCTATCAAAATTTAAGTTAAACGTTAAGTTCAAGATCAAAGATCTGTTGTTATTAGTATTTACTATGCCCCAATCACTCTCAAACACACCATATATATATATATATATATATATATATATACCTATATTCACTGTTCTTTGAAACGCAATTGAAAAGTTTAAAACAATACAAATTTGGAACCGTGTAAATTATGTCTTACGTATTTTTGTCGCAAACGATTAGACAGGACAAAGCAATCAGTGTTTATAACAGAGGAAACTTTCTTAATTTCGGCGAAGTATTGGAAGTTATACATCATATAATTGGATTTAATTTATTAATTTTAATGGGATTAATTGTAATGGGAACGCAAAATTTAACGACGACCACTTCCTGCAGTCATTTAAATTTTAATTTGCACGATAACTAAATGTTTGTTCAAACTTTTTGTATTATGTATCCAGTGAGAGATTGAGAAAGCAATTTAGACTAATATTCAACTGTTTCTATATCATATAAGTACTAGTTTGATAATTCTTCCTCTGTTCTCAAAACAAATGGAAATACACAATTATGCTCAACTTTAGAAAATACCTATAGATACATAAATGAATCGGTAAATATGTAGTTTATATCTTTTAATATGACTAAATAAAACGTTTCTAATAATACAAAACTGATAAAATTTTACATGTTACTCGGTGATTGTTATAGCTGTTATTATTTTTTTTTAACATGACTTGTAGTGTCTTATTTTGAACAACAAATGATGGGATTACTGTTTTTGAATCCAATCTTATCTGCGTTGAAGCAAGTCAATCGTTGATTAGAATTCAAATTTCATTGCGATTGATTGCAATTGGAGATGAAACTCAGAGCTGTGAAACTGAGAAGCTGCAGAAACCGTTCAATTTGAATAGAGAGGGACTTTGTTTAGGCTCTTTTTAATTCATACAAGTTAAAATCTTTCGTGTAATAAATTTCGTAAATAAACATCATGGCATATAACCGTTCACTTTGACTGTGGGGAGAAGTAAGTAAATAATGATAAATCGTTAAACTTTTCAGTTGCCTCTTACCAAAACATTAAAGGCCTAGTGTAGATAATAAAGCATCTAGGATAAGTGGAGTATGATAAACTAATAATCCTGGTTCCCGAAAGTAATACAAAAAAAAAAACGATATAAAAAGTCTTTATGCAATACCAAATTAGATAGAAATTAGCTGAACTAAATGAAACAACTGATGTTAATACTTTGATGACATATAATAGTTTTATGTTGAGTTCTTAGTGTTCAACTAGCATATAGAGCAAACAATAAACTTTAACGACTAGCTATTTCATTTTGCTTCACGCTCGACGATGTTGTAAGAATATGTTAGGGAAAACTCCGACGTTCGAAAAAGGATGTCGGGATTTAAAGCTTTTGTTCAAGAGTGCATTATGTACCGCTTTCAGAGGAATTTCAGTACGTATGACGAGCTAGTTGTAAGTGTGCTCGTCACGTGTGCATGTGAGGTATTTTAGCTTTTGTTTGTATATTTATGGAGCTCTTTGCAAATAACAGAGGTACGCTAGAATATTAGTTACAGAGACAGCCGTGCATTTGTAAGTTGACCGCTTCGTTTGTTTAATCGTTTCGCTTTGCAACGCTTTCGTTTAAAGCATGTGGTTGTACTTCATTAATATTCCGATTTCTTCATCATAATACTTAGATAATCACCTTCATAGATTTATTCATTTAGTTGGTAATAAATACTGAAATTTCTCTGAAAGTTTATTTGAGAATATAATTAAGCAACTGAGAATACAATTAGATAGTGATAATATACATGTAATTGGTAGGTACTCTTTAGACTCGTTTATTTGTTTTTATTTGTAAATAGATGGTAGTATTTATAAGAATTTATCTGTAAGATAATTTTGTGACTATTATCAGTTATCGATTTTCACATTTTTATATTGACTTATATTTTTACCGAAAAAAAAACCGCAAAAATGTAAAGTTAAACATGCCTGTGCAATGAATATGGAATTCTTGTAAAAACTTCGACAAAGCAATGTTGTGCCTACGTGCAGGTTTACCTTTCAAAGTACGGCATACGCGTTCGTGCCTTTAAAAGTGCCTTTGTGTCAAACAGAAATGAAAGCGAAACAAAAGGAAATTGATCGAAATTCTCACTATTGATAGTCAAAAGGCATAATTAATTTCTTTGTTTTCATACGCATATCTCATTGATCATGCCTTTGATATTGTCAGACAGTATTGGTCTTCGAAAATAATGAGTCACGTTGGGGTAAAGACACAGAGTAATTAATGGAAATAAATATTACCCTTTTGTTTCGCCCAATATACTCGTAAAATATGAAAAACAAATATTAAAAAGAAACCAGAAAAATAAACCAAGTTACTGATTCTAAAATAAAATAAATTGCATAGGTATGTATAATAGCGAATTGTTTCTCGGGCTATGTCAATTCTGTTCTTTTTCTTTATAATCATTAGATAATTATTTATCAATAAATGTGAAAGTAACCGTGTGTCTGTCTCTTTCTCTCACCTAAAACACTCAATAAATGCGGCTGAAATTGAACACAAACACACAGTTTGTGACCTAAGGAAGAACATGTGATGGTTTTTATAAGACTGACTTCTTCTCATTCCGTCAAAGTATGACATAGTCACGATGAAGATGAAGCCGCGGGTGGAGAGCATATTGTAGCGTATGTACTTTATGCCAATGGAAGATTTATTGTATGCTTTTTCCATTTAACTTATAACTAGTTATTGACACGATTCTTTGATTCAGTTCGGCTGCAGTTAACAGTAAAGAATGCTTATTATTATATGTCAATAGTATGTATGACTTTGCGGTTTCATTGAACTTCGTTATAGATACCTAACAAATCATTAACATTAAATCGTTAAGAGATGTATTAAATAAAATATAACAATGAACACGTAAGTTATTTACTTATGTATTTATTATTACAATGTTGCAAATAACTTTTAGTATATAAGATAATATTGAGATTACTCATTAATTTGTGTTTATGAAAAAATGTGAAGGATTAAAACGTTTCGCATTTTCAACATATCTGATTTTGATCAATATTACACGGAGATAGGCGTTTTGTTTTGACAATTTGTAGGAGAATGAAAGTGAGGCAAGCAAATAATATTTAACTCTGATCAAAGATGTATTTTCGGAACAATAAGGTAAAGACTTAAAGAGAAAACAAGAAAGAACTTCCACCCAATAGCCACGATGGGAATAGCAATAAGCTGTTTTGATCATAAGAATGACAATTTTAAACCATAAACAAATTCTACATCTATATTTAGAAATGAAATACCAATAAACTCACAAAGGGCAGGCCTAACATATACCAAACTTAATAATCGCCGTGATACCTGTGAACAGACTGGCTAAGCTTTGATATGCAAATGCATGAATGTTAAATTTCCACATCCTTTCAATCAGGTCCGAAAAATAGAGGTAGTTTTGTTACTAAACGACGTTGGTTTATCGGTCGGCTACCTGTTGCCACGCCCCCTGCCTCTGTTGTGTACGAACGTGTGTGTGCGTGTAATCCGCTTCCACAGCAAACATTGCAAGTATTGGTTGTATGTTAAACATCAATACAGGGTTATCTCTATGCAGCGTGATCTCTCTTTGATGAACCCGGCAACGACAGCAATAATTAACGCTTTTGAAATGGATATACGTTCTATACTTTTAGTAAAGTCTAGCTGAACAGTTGTAATATCGATGGACTTTGTATTGTTAAGATATTTTCTCTATGCAATATATAAATGCTTAGAAAATTGTACGACAGAATGGTGAGTACTTATAACTAGAAATATTGATATTTGATTTAATATCATCTCAATTGTGGAACACAAAATTCATTCTTCTACATTTATTTAACAGTTTTCTTATGTACTGACATCGAACAGTGAAAGAGGAAATCAAATAATGTATCATGAAAGGCCTGCAGATATCCTTTTTAAAATATTTCTTCGTTTATGTTACAATGTATTGTTCAATATTGGATTAGCGTAATGAGAGGATGTAATATATAATTATAAATTAAATGTAATATATAATTATTCGCATAATAAATTTTCTAGTACTGTCTCATTTGCTTAGTGTACATAGAATAAGATACGTTAGTAACGATTTAAGTAAGATAGGAATATAAATGTTACGACTATTCAAATAAAAATAAAAACATATATCGACTTCAGGGATGGATCTATAAATACGGTCGCATATGTTATAGGGGTCGAATAGCGATCGAAAATATTGAAATTCAAGTAAAATCACGCCCTGACGTAAAACATTGGAATGCTCGTATAAAGTCGTCGGTATCATTTAGTAGATTCATATAACAGATAAACTCCCGCAATAAAGTCACGTCTCTCGTATTTGCAGATGTAATAAAATACATTTTCATAACTTCTGACCTGCGGCTTTTATATGCATTCAATTTGACATCGTGAAAAATTGAA
The DNA here is from genome assembly GCF_012273895.1 of Zerene cesonia. Taxonomy (NCBI): domain Eukaryota; kingdom Metazoa; phylum Arthropoda; class Insecta; order Lepidoptera; family Pieridae; genus Zerene; species Zerene cesonia. The sequence continues at coordinate 2,954,864 of NC_052112.1, read as the reverse complement.
TTTCGCAAAATCAAGTGTCCAATAACTTCCATTAGTATCGAGGATGGAGTGTTATCTGTATTGAACGGGTGCCCAAATGTGATGACCTGCATATTTAATAACGTTTAACATGTAGGATTTCGTTGTCAACAACTTAATTTAATATTGAATTTTGTAATATCAATTTACCTTGCATTCATTTTACATGATTCCATTTTATGGTATTTCACCTGAGGGCTGATATAATGTTACTGCTATATTGCTGAGGCGATATATTATACAGAAAACGCATTTGAATTATTTAGCTTGAATCCTTTTTAATATTATATGTACACAGGCATTTTTTTCTCTATATTCATATTCTTAATATCCTCGTATTTTCAAATCACGTTGAAGTATGAATTAATTAAGACATTTTTTTGTATTGTGAGCAGCTTTATAAGTCGAGTTCCTCAAAATTTTTCCTTAAGTACCCTTGCCGCGTCTCACTTAATTTTCCCGCGTCACTGAGCAAGTTCTTTATCTAAATAGCTCAGAAAGCAATGCTAATAGCCGACCCGGCTGATTATACTTAGCTTTTCAATAAAGCAAAATTAATTTATGTTTTGATTAAAATTGCTTGAGTACTTTATTTGTAAAGAGTGTTTCGGTTTCGTTATAAACAGCTTACTTACATGTATATTATTTAAATTATAAGTATTTTTTGAACTCTTATTTCAATATTAAGATCGCACGACTACCGAATAAAAGACCGAAGTACTTATAATGTCCATAAAAATATAACAAAATCAAGTTATCATTTGTGCAAAGTAAACTTTTGTTGTTTTCTTTCACTAATTGAAGATGAAACAGCTGTGAAACGCCCAATAATAGGTAATACCCTTGTCAATATTCCTAAAAGGTGACGTCCAATAAAAAATCCAATAAAGTAGGTGCTTTTATCACACTCGCAATCGTTTGCGTTCAAATAATAAGAAAAGCTTGGAAGACGAGATAATTTACTGGAATTTCTCTGTAGAGGCTTGAGACGGTTGCCATGGTGAGGGACCTGTTGATGCCTTCTCACCGTCTCTGCTCTATCGATCCGATTTGTAATGAACGCTTATAGATATGGCTTTAAATGCACTTGATATATTTAAAGCCTTTCCTTATCCTTTCGCTCAATGATTTCTATTGGAATCTTTGGTTATTTTACTGGTATATTACATACGATGCAAAAGATGTGGCTTCATTCAAAATGCTAATAAAGTTTTGAAAATAGCGTGTTCGTTGTATTTCACTTTTCAGATAGTTAATTTGAATTAAAAGATTGATAATTACCATTGTTGATATTTGTTTCATTTTATTCTTTACTTTTCATTTTATACTTTGCTCTGGAATTGTGAGAAAAATTTACGATTCAATTCAGAAAGAAAAAGGAATTAGTCAAATACCACAATTTACTAAAACGTATTAATTTGTGGGTTTCCTAAGTTGTATGTGCATTCTCGTAAAATGATTAAATTTTTAGAAAATATATTAATGTTTTCTCAGACAGTTTATAAGTTGCCATACATGTAACTGTTAAGTTTGCTTATTTATATATGGGCTTCATTATTGTGGGATGAAAAATAAATAAATGTGTATGAATATAATGTTGGTATGTCTAACATACCTATTATTGTATGAAATCTTTTTTGTCTCAACTAAATTAATTTCGCATTTGTCTTTTCTAAAACTATATTGAAAATTTAAAAAATGCAAAAATTTCATTTATATCTTAAATTTTGTCAAATAGCTCGAGGCAATAAAGTTTGTTTTACAAGAACACTACAGTAAAAAAAAACATAAAAAATAGTAAATAAAAACATTTAGCTAGAACGGCCTAAAATTGATCATTAACACTTATTCACAATTACGAGGATTGCTTTCCAGTCCCCAAGGTGCCGACTTTCGACCGAAGTCATTCCAAGTTAAAGATAAACGAACAATTTGTACCCCGTAAAACATTGCTTTATGTAGATTTAGGATGAATAGTGTGTTGGGAATTTTCATTTATTCGCCTGAGACAATTCAAATTTTATTCCAATTGCTAAATAATATGCAGACCGACGATACCGATTTTTATTTGTATTAGAAAAGTTTTAGTTTCCTTAAACATTTTATTGAGAAACCATTTTGAAATGGTTTTCATTAAAAGGTACTGGTGAGGCCAAATGAAATTATACATAAATATTAATTACTACTAATTATACAAAAGTAATCCTTTTAAAATAAAACAAAATGATTACGATTTTTCATACCCACTACCTTCGAAAACAGGGTTTAATAATAGAAAAACGAGAACCTATTCCTGAATTTATCACACTACACGAGTATACTGTAGACGGTGAAGTCGCAATTAATCAAATTTACATACTCCTAAACCGAGACTACACCTGTCTTTAAGACTTGTGAATTTTCTTCTGTCTATTTCTCTTGGGCCGCAATGATTTCAAATAGCACGATTGTGTGGCTCGTAAACACGCCGAATTAGTTTTGTGAACCTCTTGACGTCATTTACGAGCATCTACGGATTTTGTGGCAAGTCGTAGATTTATTAAAACTTGCGTCAACAACTTATCCGTGTTTTTGTGGTCGTTCCAGGTTTTATAATATCTATGCTTCATCATCATCTTATATATGTTTCCACTGCAGCCACAATTGTTGTACAAAGATGATGTTGTTGGTCAAAGGGCTGATGTTTATGATTGTATACACTTATTACACCTTAATGTATGTAGTGTTCATAATATATAAATTTCAAAAAGGGTAACCCACATTAGCGGTAGGTAAAACTTTATATGTTAAATTCGTAATGTTAAGAATAAAATACTAATATTTAAGTATTAAAAACGTATGGCAAACGTTGTTCCATCCTTAAAACTTATTTGTTAATAAGATTTTTTTTCATATAGTAGATTATAGGTGCGTGAATTTTTTCTCATACACAATGTAATATTGAAATCTCCTATGGCGGCATTTTTGCTGTGAAAGTTCATGTTTATTCAAGCTGAAGTTGATTGTATCTAACGATCTAACCACGTGATTTACTGACGATGGGCGTATTGCTTAATTAGAGCTCGCTCACATAAATGATGAACGTGGCGGCACAAACACATACACAGCATGTTTGTGTACGTGTGTAAGGTGTAATGTAACCATAGTAATCTTATAATTACGGTGCGTAGATTGTGATGGATTTTAGAGGAATTTGGGTAATTGTGTCTATTTAGACTTACTGTTTATACGAGGAAATGATTTATGGAACCATATTGTAGCTTGTCGTGATTATACATATAAAATGTTATGTCAGAATGATTGTTTGAACTTTTTATTAGGACAAATATGTAATATTTGGCCTGAACGAATATAAATGGAAAACATTAAGTAATTATACATTTTATCTAGACAGTGTATTATAGATCATTTGCACTTTTATAACACTACATAATAACATATAAAAATTATATAAATGATTCCATTTAGCGGACGTTTAGTGGCTATCAATTTCTCTTATACTTTCCACATTTATGAATTCTTTTTGTTCGTTATTAAATCGTATTCAGGTGTTAGTTTATTAGTGTTTTGGTGATAAGTAGCGTATATTTTATAGCTATTTCAGTTTTATGATATAGCAGTGAAACAATACACAATTATCTAATTATTAAACAGATATCTAAGTAGTTACGCCATCCCAAATATACCAAGAACGCACGGTCTGCATAAATGCAGCTACATTTTAGATAGTTTAGTTTGCATCTTTGTATTGCCTTAGTATAATATATTTTAATTCAGTTGAACATCGACCACCTTAGTTTTAAGTAATATTGTGATTTCATTAAATGATTAACTTTAAATTAAAATAAACTTTTTAAAAAGCATATTCGGTCCTCGTCGCGACTTGGCTAAGTAAACCCAGAGACACAAAACATAGTGCCATATATATAAGACATATGGAAAATGATTCTAACCCGTTAAAATGGTCAATGTGTTATACGATAAAGGAATAATACACGAATACACATAAAATCTTAGTATTTCTTGTGTTAATTTAACGCGAATGTACTTACGTGTGAAGTTATTACAAAATTTAATATTAAGGAAAACTAAATATGTATATTATTTATTCTAAAATAATTCTTACTATGCCTTTACATGTATTTACCGTGGCTGTTATATTGTATACGTGTATTTAATACATTTACACAGAATATTATGCGTAACATTACGTAAATATCATAGATAAATAACAGTGTTTAGGTGCAATTATATCTCCTTAACATTCCATTACTTGTCACTACAATAATATGGAAACAGTACCCACCTACATAAACGGCCGAGCTAAGGCAAGTACAGGTATACTTTAAGCATTAATTAACTGAAAAATAAGTTTACGTATTAATTCCTTTATTTTAATTTTAAATTGTTTATTCCTTTCTATTCGTTCTTTGGTCGCTCAGTGTGTATGTATGTCTTTCTTTCAAGACGCAGCGAAGCAATTTCGTGACATGTGTTTGTGGAGATAGATAGATGGCTACAGAATAAATAGGCTAATTTTTACCTTGATAAAATACCTAATACCTAGGAAGATCCAATATGAGGTGCATTTCAATCAGACCATTTTTTTCAATTAAAATTAATGGCACTATACTTAAAATGTGAAATGTATGGCCACTGTTCCTTTTCATTGACCACGCGCACTGATCTGCGGACAACAGCTGAAAAAATAAAGTACCCATGAGGATGAATAAAACAACTTTTTAAATATTCACACACTTGTTTTCTGTAGCGATGTGATTAATATTTTGTATATGAAAAATACTCCGGCTATTCTAATAACCTTTTGGGACGGTCATAAACAAAGTTACTCATCTCAGATTACCTTAGTTGGGCGTAAATATGATCATATTTCTTCTTAATGAAGCAAGTTCGTATAAAACAATATTTTTATGGACAACAAGGCATAGGCTTGTATCGATTTTTACGCCTATTTTTAATACATTCTACAAATACTTACTTCATAATAAGCATAGTCAATTTTCAAAATCATACAAAATTATATATAAATAGCATAATATTCTTATAAAAATCTATGTGATTATATTCATTGGACAAATGGACAAATTCTAACAGTGTATACGTGTGTTTATTCTTGAACCTCGTCGCCAAGGCTACAAGACACCCAATACAAACTGTAAAACTATATTGACCATAGAGTTTTATTATGTCTGCGATGTACGAGTAGCACTCCGTAATGATAAGCGATAGAGTATTTCAATAGTACGCAAATGAAAGTTGAATGAACTATTACGAATACATTCTTGAACAGATTGGACACTAATGTATCAGTTTTTAATAGCATTAAATACTGTTTTTAATAAGAAAAAAGAATACCTTTTTGTAGTTTTTAAGTGTAGATCATGAGAAAAAACATTTTAATAAAGCCAATTATTTAAGAAGTACCTGCAAAATACTCTTCATAAAAAAATGAATAAGGGAATAATGGTAGTAACTTTAAAAAAAGGTTCTATGAGGTAGTTTGAGTCTATCCTTCCTCCCATCGGACTTCACAACAATTAAATAACATATCGTATGTACTATGGGCTACATAATATTACATTATCGATACACCGATATCTACAGCTGTATGATTAATTTTTTATAAGATTGATTTTACAACTGAGAAACAATGAACGACCGCATTATAGAATTTCCCCTGATACAGAGTTGGTACAATGTTTCCTCAGCAAAATGTGCGTCGAGGAACTTTCAGACTCCGTACCAACAAACATTATTGTTTAACAGCAGTAGACCAAGAACTTAGGAGATTATGCATCTTTAATTCTTTAAATAATTGTTTTAATTAGAGGCAAATTTGGTGGGGAAAAAACAGTATGTCAATGTGTACGTTCAGTTATATTTGTATGTATAGTTGTATTTTTAAAGAAACTCTTAGATATAAATTCACACGATCGTTTCAAACATTAGACAAAAGTACGCATGGGTACAGCGAAGCGTGTTAGAGCTACGTTATACATAGTTTGTAATTGAACATTTGTTTAGTTGTATTACATTAATTTATAGAAATAAATTGCGACCATATAATTTTATGTAACACCTTCTTTTGGACTTGAATACTGGTTGGATATAGGAGAGACAAAATCCACGATCGGCTTCGTTTGTGCATAATTCAAGAAAAGTTTACAACTCGACCATACAGTTTAGTCGACGTAGAAGTAAGATGTTGCGCTATACCTTAGAAATATACATTCACAAGTTTAGAAATGAAAACATGTTTGTTTTCATTTGATTGATTTTTTTTTCTTTCCATACACATTTGAGTCCTCCACATACGTTTCACGTTTATTATTATTAGATGTTCTGGTAGTTGTAATAAAACTCACATTCGCTCGCTCAGTTTTGTCAGTAACAAGCAAAAGTTAATGTATTTTGTAACTAGTTAAAAGCCTGATGCACGTACGTGGAAAGACCGTTTAAGTAACTATGCGAGAGAATTGAATTATTTATTTTACAAAAGAGGCGGCAGATTGACGTTGTCGCGTTGTGTGCATCCTCTACAGAATATACGAGCATATTTCCCACACATTATTCAGTATTTTATAAAGAAAGTCAACTCTATTATCTCGTTTTTAATTTAAAAGCCTTTTCAATTTCTTCGTTAAATAAACGGCCAGTGTTATAGACGTGTTATAATCAAAATTGTTTTAAAATCTTTTGTAGTGTGTTTGTAAAACTGAAGATGAACAGAATAAAAGAGATATAAGCCTATTGATTCTAGCTGTTATAGTGAATGAACCTACTGTATTACATGCACTAAGTTTGTATTTACATTTTCTCTTTTGTTAAAAAGTGCTAGTACCCATCTCTAATAGCAATGTTGTGGTACATTATCGTAATCAAAGTTAAAACGCTTTAAAAACTCATTGGATCATTGAAATCTTTCAATGTAATTTATTACATTTAAGACGTAATTAAAAATAAGAAATCAGTTTAAAATAACAGTGTAGGTACCAGGGCAACATGGTTGAGTAGCACGTATTTTAAACGCACTTAAGTGCCTATCGCATCGCAAATAACGTTATCTACAAACTTCCAGCACATTGTTAACGTAGTAGTTAGTCTATAGTTTAACTTGCCACTATAATCTCATTTTATTTATTAAACTTCGATGCATCATTTACATATATATTGCTCGGGCTTCATTTCGTTGACATTTGATTGACACGAACAAACAAAATCCTGCTGTTGTTTTATGGAAATTGACAGGAAATTAAAATTATGGGAAAGTTTAAACGAAAATTGATGGCGCTCGAGTTTGCACATTACGGTGTAATTTTAATATAGGGTTTTTCAATGGCTTCAGATTTTAGCGGTCTGTGGCGCCAATTTCATGTTGGTGACATCTGTCAAAAATATATTTTATAATTCAGTTAATCGGCCAAATCACAATACCATGAAGTACACATATAAGTGCAAAATCTTTATTATAAACATTTTGTAATAAAATTTAGCGATAAGCGTAAAATGTTGTTCTAATAAAGATCCTAATTCAATATCAATTTAAATAATTGTGTTTATTGTATTTGATTATACTCGAGTTAATATGCATTTAGAAGTTAAAAGACTTTTTATCAGATGTTAAACGATATTTATTTAATACATACTGTTTATTAGACTTTTCGAAATACGTCAGGTTTAATAATATTATTAATAAATCGCGTAAAAATACTTTAATTTTTGAATATATTGGTTGTTTATAATCGGTTAAATCAGTTACTTATGTGCTCTTAGAAAGAGAACTCATGTTAAATGTAACTAAACTTAACTTGAACTAATTTGCAAATGCAATGCCAAGTCCATTATCATTGTAATTTAATACGAATATAACATACTGAAATTTTTGGCACATCAAGTGTATTTTAATCCTTTTACTGGATATCTCGTAAAGTAATTTTGAAGCAAACCAACCGTACGGTGTCAGCTGTTAACGTGTGTTAAGCGCAGATAATTTAATTTATTTAATAATGTCTACGTGACGCATTTATTCGTCAAACGCTAACGAACGTACAATATTTGACTCTCAGTGAAAATTTTCTTTATTTAAACATTGAGTTTGTTGTAATAATTATTTGTAATAAAATGTATATTTTAAATGGCTGATAAATGTTTGAGTTTGTCTCCTCATTACTTATACTTATCTTGTAACTTTCTTCAACAAAATATCATAGCACAGCCCGTTGCGGTCTGAAACAAATAAAAACAAAGCATAAAAAATAGTACTGCATAATAAAAATCTAATATCTACAATATTTGTGATGATAGTTACGAGTAATATTAGTCAGGTTTATTAATTTTGATCTGATCTATAACAATGCTCTCGACGGATTTTTTTATAAAATTATTACGTATATATACAATATACTTAGTTTTTAATTGTATAAGAGCCGGTGACTGAGCTGGATGGTAAGCGATCACCTCCGCTTATCAACATTTGATTTTGCATAAAAGCATTTACGTTGCTTGCTTTATATGCGTACGTATGTATTTTTACATTGCGTTACATATAAATAAACTTATTCTCTTTCTTTGAGTTATTTGAGTATAATATCGATTAACATTTTAAGGATTTTCTTTAGCTAAAATGTCGTGTAATTAAAATTACGTTCGCATATAATATACGAATGAAAGAACTCAAATCATGGTTTCCATTTTAAGCATTAATATGACTGAAATTTATTACTGAAAATTTCCTTCGATCAGTCGACTCATACTTCCGAGTTGCGAGAAAAACATACTGTTGTATATTATGTCGGAATTGAGATGAAAATGAATGTTACGACGTTAGATAAATACAGGTTGCTAATACAGTCGAGTGAGGGAAGGTTTCATTCCTCAGACAGGAAATTAAAATGTTTTCTTAGAGCAGCTGCATGCAACAGTTTACCGCGCGCTTCCGTGCAGTTCTTGGGCATTTTAAATGGAGTAGCTGTTATGAGCAAATATATTCAAAATTTGTTATCAGTTTTCGTTTGTCTGCCTTAACGCTGTTGGGTTTTTAACATATTTGAAAATGGTGTTCTACCATTTATTTGCCTCGATTATAGCAGTGGCGTTTTTCTGTAATAGTTGACATAATGCAGTGGTGGCTCAGTGGTGAGAACCTCGGACTTCAAAAATCGATAAGTCGGGGTTCGAGACCGGGCGAGCGTGCAGGAAATAAATTGATTTTTCAATTTATCTGCACATGTAGTTAACATCACCACTGCTCACGGTGAAGGGAAACATCGTGAGGAAACCGGCATGTCCGAGAATCAAAAGTTCGACGACATGTGACATCTGCCAACCCGCACTTGGCCAGCGTGGTGGATTATGGCCTGAAACCCTCATAAGAGGCCTGTGTCCCAGCAGTGGGAACATATATAGGCTGATGATGATGATGATGATGATGATGATGATGACATAATAAATAGTTTCGACGTAATAAAGATATTAAAAGCGGACTTATATCTATGGTTGGCTGGCATTGAACGATGGATATATAGATGAATAATCAGCTAAAAATTATTCACGCCAAATTTTTTAAAAAATCCTATCTTGAACATCAAACGAAATCAAATTTAAAACGATACTGCTTTTACTTTACACTGACAGATCCGTTTATCCCTGTAAAAGGAAGGAAAATTTTATATCTGTCAGATTTAACGAAGCTTAAATTCTGTATATGATTTTATATTTTACTTCGTTTTCCAATCTGCCTTCGTTCTCATAAATCTGCTATAAGTTCATATATTTTATTTTATTGTCATCATAATTAATAATAAATCTACTGTAAAACAAAAATGTTATATGATACTAGACTTACAATTGTTCAACAACGTTACAATTGTTCTATCTGAATCTCTTGCTAATATCAAGAAGGGTCTAGACTCTAGACCCTTCTTGATATTATATGCTCTAGACTCTAGAGGATATTGCACAAACTACACCATACAAAGTCCATTCAATTCATAAGGTGTAAGAAGCCCATCTCAGCTAGCGTGTTCCATTGTGTGGCACACACGATCTTCTATAAATGTCAGCGCTCCTGTCCTACATACGCTAAACATTGTAAGCCGGTATGTATCGCGTCGACGATTGTCAGTCCCGTGATGCTATTGGTTACGTGAGGCTGGTAAGCGGAGCGATTCTATATCCTACTGTCGGGAAATTAACAGCTTTATTTGCAATACATTTTGTTTATAGACAAAGCCTATGTTTGTACTGTGTAGTATTATACATATTTAAGAGTTATCGGTAAACTAGCAGCAACTAGTGGCGGTAGTATACGCTAATCCAGACTATAATCTATCTCTGTGCCAAATTTCATAATGATACAATACTGTTTTCGTGGGAACGAGTAACATAGATATATCCATCCATACTTAAAAAGTTTAAAGATTTATTATCACATCTTCTTGTACAGATAATACACGATTTTATAAACTTATAGGATTTTATATGTATTAGCACTTCTAATGTAAGCGATTTACATTTATTAATTTGTGTCAATGAATAGGTATGAATAACATGTCCGAAAAGTTTTAGGTGTGCTAAATACGTATAATATTATCATCATTTTGATATTTAAACAGTTTCGCTTTTGAATGTAGCCGCAACTCTGCTTCCAAGACATGTCGCAGATTGTTATCGTTAATATCTAGGACGTTAAATGTTCTTACTTTGTTTATATCTTTGATGTATGTCTGGATGATGAGGGTACAATTACATTGTTTCTATCTAAAATATACGAATGTTGTAGTTTCCCCAGTTATGTTGAAGTTGCATAAATATAAAACACTATTGTATTATTTGTAGAATACATCAAAATATCTAGGCACCTAATATTTTAATTGCATAAGATAAATTAAATTGAATAAAAAAATAATTAAGATATGACACTTTATATCTCAGCGGATTGTTACGATTGATTCTATATAGATAAATAATACATGTATTTAAAGGGAAATATTTGGCTCTTGTTTAGTCGTTATTCACATAGTAATGATTTAATTAACTAATTTTATATAACAAGCATTGTAGTCACGGCTTCGCTCACATAGCAAAAGGATATGATAGATATTTTAGTTTTCACAAGCGTCGTTCCTGTCGCCGTGGAAATTCCTGGGTAAAAAGTATGCTATGTCCGCTCTCATGTTAAAAGTTACCTTTATAGCGAATTTCATGTGAATCAGTGACTGTGTGACATAAAGAAGAGACGTCTGTCAGACAGACCGACTGTGCAGTTACTTTTGCATTTTTATAAGAGATTGATAAAAATTCTTAGGAGATTCATAAAAAGTTAAGTAAAAGAACAAGAAAACACAGTCATATTTTCTCTATTATCAAAATGACTTTAAAAAATAATTCACCATTTGTGAACGCAACGTCCCGAATTTCAGCGACATAAGTAGAATTTATTTGCAACAGGTAATTGTTAAAAAGTTCCAATGCTCATGATATGCGACCCGTTTGGGACGAAGAGAGGAAAAACAAGCATATGAATACGAAAGTTTCCGCCGACCCAAAGGTTCTTCTTAATTCATTGTTATCGAAAGTTATGAGTTTGTGAGATTACTTTTGATGGCGGAACTTTATTAACATTCACGCAAAACGCTCATTGTACTTTTATGTAAGGACCACAAAATGGTACCGTTTCATACATTAGTATACGAATACTATAAAGGTGATGTAAATCACCTATAGCAAAACGCTATGGGACAAATTATTCAGCTATAATTATATCTTTTGTCTGAACTTTACTGAAAGTGACGACGACCTTCGCAGAAAGGTTACGCAGTGGAAGGGTGTGTACAGGTGTTTAAAATTGATTAAGCTTAACAATGTATTTAGCACAATTTAATTTACGAAGCGACTTCAACGAACAGTTGACAACAACAATGTCAATATTGTATAATTTTTTATTGCATTATATTCGTGAACAATGGAATATTTGGATTTGATTTTATTTCATCATTTTATAAAAATTGTATTGTTTTCACGTCTACACTTCACAAAGTCATATGCCAAATTATAAAATGGTCCGAATTGTTAATATTATAATAATTATATTAACTATCAGAGGATTTATATTAACGTGATGTAATAATTATATTAACTACCAAATTTATATTAACGTGATATATATTAATAAAAGCAGCTTTTAAAATTTTCTTTATCTTGTTAATTTTTAACCGAATACTATGTAAGTGAAATAATAAGCAGTATAAATCACATAATTGTAATGTTATTGCCATATATAACGCCTCTCGCTGCAAATAACATAGCATTATTTATATACATCACATCACGCTCGCAGGGTTTCCCAAAGGGAGACTACAGGTGTAATAAAATCATATTTTGCCGGTTACAATTTTCACGTCATATAGGGCAAGCCTGTATCTTCAATCTGAGCACAACACCAAGCTCTAGGCTGCTACCAATCAGATAGAAACACTAAATAACAACGTTCGTTGGGCTGTATTCGTTAGTGAACCTAAGCTAACTGTGTTACTGCTTGCCATATATTGTTTTAAATATTTACAATTTGAACTGTTACTCTGTTTTACAAATAAGAAATTGTTACTAAATTCATGCATATAACATAATTATAGTTTTAAAAGAATTTTTTTTAAAAGTGCACTCGTTTGAGTTAAGCTACGTAACTTAGTTCTGCGTGTTTAAATTTTGTTTGGTTAAGTTTTCCGAAAGTTTAAGGATGTGTATAAGGTAATAATGTTTGAATCTTTATAAACGCGTACTTATAAATACTGCCAACGTGGTAGAATAAAATTTATTGACATTTGATAGAGCATAAAAAATAATGATTAATGTTTATTTTAGAACATCAGTGTATTTAGAGTCGAAATTCGTATAAAATAGTTATAGGACAAATTTTTTATTCAAGTGTAAATAAATAAGAATAATGAGCATATTTTACGTAGGTTTTATAGTGGAAGCAATTTTTTTTTTATTTTTTCAGCGGAGAAAAGCGGGAAAAAGTTCGCATTTTCGGTCTCGTTTAATTATTATTATGTGAGCATATGCGATAACTTGCGATAAATTGCTGGTCTAATTGTATAAAAAAGTATAATTGTTGTGAAACTGCTCGTAAATGTAACAGCCTTATATTTTTTTGATCTGTTGTTCGAATCATCAATGGTGTGATTGTAGAATAACGACTGAGATCGATTTTTACAGATTTAGCGAAATGATAATTTGGATCAACAAATTTCGCTACTTTTTTTAGCTGTAGCAATATATTCGCTAGCTATAAAATATTGTCATCGTATTCATATCGATGAAACTGAAAACGAATTTCACGCTAAGTGAATCTTTCATAAATTAATTATTCTACTTCGTCCTGTTCAGATGGTACGCGATAATAACTTTCGTAACAGTTGTTAGGTGTCTTTATTTCTTGCCGTATAAGGTACAGTTTCGTTTAACTGGAAAGAACGATAAAAAGCAATTTTCGGGTCTAGATGTGATTGAAATAAGAAATCGAATTTTTAATGAAATAAAAAAGTGCTGCGCAGAATTGAGTAATTCAAAGCGTTTTTGTGGAAACTCTAGAAAAGTTAGCTTTTAAAAATTGAAAAATTATATGGTATAGTTTTGATTTATAATATTTAAAATTGAATTATTAAGAAATATATATTTTCGGAGGACAGTTCTAACCTCCTAAAACATATGTTAGAAGGTTGCAATTTGACTATCTTTCCTATAATTGTACGTTGTGTAGCTTTCTTATTGTATTTTATCGGTCTATAGCTATTTATTTTGGCAAATTACTTTATTAACGCAACAAAACCATAAGAGGTTTTTCCCACTAAAATTTAATGAAAAACTCTATGGTTATGACATTCCATAAACCGTACAATTTCTTTCTTGTTATACTGTATTTTATGTTTGCAAATTTAATTTATTATTTACTTAGCAGCTAATCGTATATACAAAACATTAAATCGTTTTCTAGCTTAACGAAATTTATTCAATGAATAGAACGCAATTAATTTAATTATAAATAACTTATTTCACAAAGTTTGTAGTATAATATTTTAAATTTAGTAAGAGGGTTTGCCTTCTAATTGAAGTATTTGTGTTACTTCAGATGCAAGTTGCGTTACTGGAAAGCAGCGAGCTTCACTGATCAAACTAATTGCTATTTGAAGGGAGGAAGATATGATAGCTCCTTGAGCGAGGAAATATGTGGAATGTTCTGTTGGAACTTCCATTTTACAGTCCTTTTTGAAGTTCGTTGCATTTTTGCATTGTTGAGTAAATAGAAAATAGTTGGAAAATTATAAGCTATATGGATATTTATTTAAACATAAAAGAACACCATTTTAGTATTTTTTTTAACAAAGAGTATTTTCAATAACAATAAAGTTTAGTTTAGTCGGAATAAAGTTATGCAAACTTTGAGTAGATTATAAATATTGATTAACCAATGAATTATTTAATTAATTCAATTATTTAATATTAGATAATATAACTATATCAATTGAAAAAGATTAAAGTACATAAGCATACTTAAATTTTGTACTCAGCAAATAAAATGCATATTCAAACAATGTCAAATTTCAGAACGTAGTTTATGAAATCGCAAAACTTCACAAATAAGTACCACCTAGTTTGGAAATACTTTCGTCTCTGAGGACGTGACATTATTTTCATCTTCAAACTCGAATAAAGTTCTTTTGTGGTTTAATTAATATAGGAGTTTATTTATATTATGTCATAACAGATTTCATTAAATTTGTTTATTTAATGATCTTCTCTAGTTTACTGTTAATATTCTTTATTGTGAAAAATGTCTTGATTGAGTAGCATTTTATCTTATGGATATATTGAAAATGTTTTTGTATGTTGAAAGAGTAAGTTGGATTGAAATGTTTTATTTTTAGTTGTAATAGGAATGCTAATCAAGTATCAGTGTATGTTTCATTGAAATCAGTTTAATTGTTTTTACCATGAGGGCTAAATATTATAGCACAAACACGCTTCCATATGCGATTTCAAATGAAAGAATCGTTGAAGTCGGTTTTATTTTCTTAATTATCGTGTGGCGGTTTTTGTTAAAAGGCAGCATTTTAGGATATAAGGATTAGCTTGTTTGTCAGCGAATATTACTCCTAAAATTTGAGATTGAAGAATTTGAGACAAGAAAAATTTTGTTTTTGGTTAAGAACTAAAGAAGCTTCTAGTGCTTTTCTCATTATGATAAACTTCAACTTCACCTAAAATCAATACAAATTATGCTGTTATTGTTTATCAAGTACTGCTTCGTTATCTTACGATCTTTTATGATTATATAGTAAAGAAAATAATTGATTGTCTTCACTTTATGTCCTTAAAGTGTTTCAATGGTTATTTTATGAAATTGATATTACGAGCGAGACGTCATTCAAATGAAATGAAAAGACTAAGCTTGTTGACTCATAAAGTATGTAAAATAATTGATATATTTGATTGATATATTTGATATTGCATCACACTTTATATAATAAATGTTTATTTGTTTGAATGTTTGTCGATCAATCACGCTGAGACTACTGAACGGATTTTGTTGAAATTTTGCATACAGACAGCGTATGAGCTGACTTGGGTTATAGGATACTTTTTTAATTAATTGCTCGAACTGGGATGAGCGTCTAGTTATTTTATGGTTTTAATCCAATTTAGTATGTACCGAAGACTGCTCGATAACGAAATCAAAAAGAAATAACCACCAATCTGTCTGTGAACACCAAATCCGAACACTCCACTCTCACACTTTGAGAAAAGTGTTAAAAGTATAACAGAAGCTAAATTGCGTGATGAAACCCTTCAACATTATAAATGTGAGAGCGATGAATTGTGAAATTGTTTTCTTTGAAAGTAACATACAGGGCATAACGTCTATCGGCATTTGCTACGTGCCTTCAGATGGTAAGTCGATCGTGAAATATGTCCCGCACTTTAGCAAGCCGTGTTAAATGGGCACAGAGTGATGATGCATTATGTAGCAATTAATAGCAACGTAATGGAAGCGAACATCTTCGAAGTTTAAGCACCTACTTGACGGTTAGTTAATAGTGCTCTTGGATTTTGGGTAAGTTTATTCGTGCAACATTATGATAGGTTGGAATTGAGTTAAATATTCATAACATAGAAAACTGATGTAAGGATTGGTTCAATTTTCTAGACTGAAACATCCAACACGAAAGTAATACGAATAAACATTCAATAATTAACGGCAATGTGCTGTAATGTGCGAAAATGTTATGTAACTCACTTGCAAAAACTGTGAAACTCGATGATCGACTTTCTATAATAATTACTTACAAAGGTAATCCATATAATAATTACGTTGTTAAAATGATAGCTATTGCTTGTGCCGCGTCATTGTCTAAGCGTTTTCGGTTTTTACTACGAGATCATATTGTACTTCTGTATGCTATAATAAAAATTTAAAATAACCTTTTAAAATATTTTACACAGTAACTTTTAAAACCAAAGTAGTAGAACATATACATTACAACATACTTCGTTATTGATGCCTCTACATTTGAGATGATGAAGGTTATATTTCTTCTAGAATTATCTTCCATGATGGAAAGTGCAAAATCCGTGTTATTCCGACTCTTAAAGCGTAAGAATAATGGAGATAAAGTGACTCGTAGTCATGCATAAGAAACTTAACTCAAAGGTTCAACTCTCGGCAATTATAAGGTGTTGCGACTCAGTGTTTAAATCTTAAGGTAATTAATGTACAATGATATAATTGAGGAAAACGGTGAGAGTTAATAATAACTGCTTGAGTAAATGGTAATTCTTATCGAATAGGACTAGTAATGTTATGTATTACCTATGTTTTAAAGCAATTAGAAAGTGTTACATGTATAAGGCATAACTTTTGAGTATGTGTGGTTTCAGAGTAAGTTCGTCGTCATGAATTTAATTAATCGGTTCAGACACGTAGGTGTTTAGATGACTTCAAGCTTCGTAAAAACTTTTATCTTCACGTTATTGAAGTGGAAGAGGTGTCGGAGGAATGAAGTGTTCCAATCAATATGCTAATATTATATAAATATCTGTATACTATATGGTTTAAGTGTATATTTTAATGAGTTAACAAAAGTGTATGTATAGATTGGGTGAATTAGCATATATACAATGAAACAGTTAGTAGTAATTCTGTCTATTAAATATTTTTAAGTGAATTTTATCTGTTGATCTGGTCCTCTGTTTACGCGGGTCAAACCGCGGGACGCAGCTATAACATTGAATATGATAATTATTTCATCAATTTAATTATTGGTCAATAGCAATGAGTATCAATTCACCATTTGCATATAATTAATACACATGTTATGCAATATTATTAGAAATATTTCCGATAACATTAACGTTATTCTAGATAGTTCGACGTCATTAAAATATGCAGGGAGAACGTTCTAGCGAACATCACTGGGGAAGAAAACGCTTTGTGCAAGATTGGAAATACGTTTACGAATAGGAAAATCCTTATTCCGTGTTAATATTAATAAAGTTGTTATTGGTATTGTTTAATATGCAATCGGGTTTTATTTTATATATTTACTAGGCGCTGATTCGGCTCCGCCCGGATATCAAGATTCCTGTTTTATCCCAACGGAGCAAGTATCCTATCACCCACGTCAGCTCATATCCTATCTGTATATCAAATTTCATCAAAATCCATTCAGTAGTTTCAGCGTGACAAACATACAAACAAACAAACTTTCACATTTATAATATCAGTGTGATGGGATATTGATATTTTAACAGGCAAGATTTGGATGCTGACACTTTTGTTACACACGGGTACGATAAATCATGCAATTTGATTCATCATCATCAGCCCATACATGTTTCGCCAGTTGGGACACAGGCCTCATATGAGAGTTCAGTCCATAATCCACCATCCTGGTCAGGTGCAAGTGGCAGATGTCAAATGTCGACGAATTCTTGAACATGCCGGTTTTCTCACGATGTTTTCTGTTTTCCATCATCATTTTGAGTAGCGCGGATTTTATCCATATGCGCCGATAAATTGAAAAATCTTTTTATGTCTTGCAAGCTCGTCTGGTCTCAAACCCACGACTTATCGATTTTGGGACCGAGACCCTCACCACTGAGCCACCAGTGCTAATAATAAAGTCATAAAATCGAAAATTTGCTAGACAAATATATTTCAAAACATTCATTAAATTGGTTGAATAAAAAAACCTATATTACTATTGCAGTAAACGTCGGTAAGTCGATTAAAGTTCTATTCAGATGAACGTTGCTTTTTTGAATCTGGTAATAAATATCTAAGCTAAATTATATCACTTATAAAACAGATATTATTATACAATAACTCAAACGCTGTATTTACTTTGATGATTGGATAAAATTATATGAATGTCCAACTTCATAATGTAATTGAATTAAGTACCTACATTTGTGCACATTGTATATAGTAATGTTAAAAATGCGAAACTATCTTACTTTGTCTATGTGTCGGTTCGTCACGCCGAAACCCCTTAACCGATTTGAGTGAAATTTCGTATCGAAATAGTTTGAGACATGTCAAATTACATAGGATGGATTTTATCACAGATCACCTATGAGATAGGAAAGTAGTATTGACTACGCTAAGTCACTAGCGGGCGAGCTAGCTATATAAAAGTTATAATAATTGAAAATACTAAAACACATTTGTCGTTATAATACTACTACAAGCAGTAACATACCACCAACACCATATAACCCTCATAAGGACGCTTTAGCTGAAGGGGTTACCGGCAAGGGTTTGCGAAGTACATCTTATAAAATCACCTGCGTAATGTATGGGATGAAATAATCCGACCCTGTTTTGTATTCGGTATAAATCCATTTTAGAAATTGAATTTCCATGAGGCAGCTTCGCTAATATTTATTTAAGTGAGCGCTTTTTGTGGTATATAACATTATTGACGGTAACCAACTGTTTGTACCATTCATAATTAATGGAAAATGGACAAGCCACTAAAGCGTATGGAATTGTTTCAGTTAATATTTGCTTAATTTATTATTTTACAGATGCAGAGATAATTTTTGTTTTTTTTTTTTAAATAGATAAATTTGAGCAATGAATAATAGTTTACCATTATAAGTTTATCAAAAAAGTCTATTACTTTCTCCTAATATTTGATCTTGATAATTTAATATAATTGCCTAAGAGCAAAGCTCATTATGTTGTGAAAAAATGCACCATCCGTGTTGGTTACTCTTTCACGCAAAAACTACTGAACCGTTTGCAATGAAATTTGATACGTAGACAGCTGGACAACTGAAATAACATATAGGCAACTTTTTATCCCGATATTCCTACAGGATACGGACTTACGCGGGTGAAACCGCGCAGCTAGTTAATTATAAAAAAAAACATTAGGTCGCACACCCATCTTAGATATGACGTTCTAGAAAGCACAGTAAAGAATAATTACATCTTAAAGCCACATGGGAAGGAAGGCGTGAATGGAAATCGTAATGTAAATATTGACCCTCGTCAAAGCAGTCGCGCGTGCCATTTGACCCAAGCCCTTCATTCTCGAGTATTACTTTGTTTTAAGGATTATATAAGGACTCACTTGCACTCCACATATCGGCTCTTCAAATTTTCAGTCATTCGTCACTAACTGTAGTATTGTATTATCTGTGGTCACTACTTACTAGAAACTCGATTTGATTGTACTATTCTATGGACGTTATAGCGAATGTGTTTGTTAAGCAATAGAGTAAAGGACAAATACAAAATTAAACGCTGGTCCTTATTTAATTAAAGGAGTAAATATTGTACTGATTTCTTTATTCGTTTTAGCTTATAGTTTTTACTCTTTTTATAAAAGTTATCAATTAATCCCGTCGCATTCATAAAAATGTTGTTTTTTTATAAATGCGATGGGATAAAGAAATAAATACGAGGCTTTCACATTCAAAAGTAATACATGAAATGGTAGGCTTAGCGTTTTCATATTGTTTGTATTTAAATTAATTTCTAAATAAATGTATTTAATTGTAAGGCCAAATACACAGTGTGAGGACATCAATTGTACAAACTTCGTCTGTTTGAATTTAGACATTCCAAATAGCTAACGATGTCACGGGTATTTCTGTGAAATTATATTCATATTGTGTTCCGTTATAACCCTTTACGATGAGATTCCATTTATATTGAAATAACGAGAATAATCCAATATTTATAGTTACATCTCTAACAATGTATAAGGTTGATCGTGTTACTTGCTATGCTAATACGTTTCGTTGGCACCAAATTTTATACATTTGTAATTATGAAATCAGATATTGGATCTACGATTTGAAGCAACTTAATTATGAATACAAATGAAAATATGCAGTTAAATAATAATCTATCTATGTCGATTTTTTTAAGTTCGTTCTGTGTCAAACAACATTAAAATTGAATAGAAATATGTCTGTATTCAATACACATAACATATTTTGTGATAAATCGAATTGTCGTACTAGTTTACAATAAAAGTGCGGTTCAAACATGCTTCAAATAATTTTATACATTTGTTTCTCGGATATTCGTGAGGGACAACGCCAGTTTAACGTGACACGGGTTGTTTACTTCATATTCCGAAATGTTGAAATATTTATATGTATCTTTCGTTAATGTATTCATAAAACAATTGTGGTTGAGAATTTATTTCAACGATATCGCTACGGTCTCGAAAGGCGTTTGAGCACAAAATAATTTGTGGTCGTAATTGTTTACGTTAATATTAACTTTTTCATGTACACATACATGTTTGTTGGAAAATTGATAAAGATTGCCATAATAGTAGAGATAATGAAATTATATTAAAAGATGATTAAAAGGTTTGTAAGCTTCTTTGACAAACATATAATCCCATTGAACACATTTATTTTTAACATTATTATATAAATAGATACATATCAATTAACCAATAGTAAACGAAGTGTTTGTTTGTCAGGTTAGAACGTGTTTAGACGAAAGTCGTTTATATCTACTAGTCTACAGATAGCTTGTGATCTTAAATAACATATAGGCTATTTTTCCGGTACTATATACTAAGAGAAATATAGAAGATAAAGCGTATTATATAAATAATAATAAATAGGTACATATAAATATGTTTTTATTGTTCTTTAAGTATTAATTACAACCAATGTTATAAGAGACTTTCATATATTATTAGGATGTTATTTTAGTACTCTACTAAAGATATCCTTTATAGTAAAATATCATAAGCATTTAAATTATAGATTACCCCATATCGCTTAAAAGCTCGTGGTCGAAAGCATCTCTCCGTTAATGCACATCGGAGAGTTTAATGGAGTTATAATTCTGAAAATGCAGTTTATAACTGATGTTAAACTAATAGATTTCAAAATCGATAAGTCGGGGTTCGAGGCCGGGCGAGCTTGCAGAAAAAAATTGGATTTTTCAATTTATCTGCACGTGTGGATAATATCACAACTGCTTCAAACGGTGAAGGAAAGCATCGTGAGGAAACCGGTATGTACAAGAATCAAAAGTTCGACGATATGTGACATCTGCCAAGCAGCACTTGGCCAGCGCGGTAGATTATGGCCCGAACCCTCATATATATGGGCTGATGACGACTGATTATAAATAAATCATCTTTATAATATAAATTCGATTCATATTGTATATGAACAAGCTGGTTATTCTTTAACGAAAACAATATTGGACCGATTTTCATAAAACATTGTATGGAAATGGATTATGGCCTGAAATAATAAACACGGACTTTTTAAAGCGGATACCTTAGTAAAGGCTACTTTTAAATTTTATTTCTTACCAAAAAAAATGGTTCAGAGTTTTTTTATTATTTCATTGTATTTTTAACTTTAGTTACAGAGTATTGGAAATATAATTTTGATTATGTAAGCACATTATTGATAAAATTATTATGCTTTTGACGTAAACTCAATTAAATAATCGGTTTAATGAATCCATTAAGGTAATGGAATAAAAGTAAAAAATATAAACGTATTAAATGTAACACATTATAAGCCCAGTCGCCAGTTGCGCTTACGTGATCGATGATTCGATGATCCATATTACGTTCTTACTTTCCAGAAATAATATAATCTGAGTGCCATTACTTGTCAAATATGTGTTTGTGTTTGTTTTGATTCATTGTAATTCTGTAACCCAGTTCTTTGTACGCGTGTATATAGTATAAAGTTTTATGATAAAGTTTTCATCACTATTTTACTAAAGCATATTGCAATTACAATATTTAAATTTATCACATTTACATTATTTATATACATATCAGTAGAAAGAATAATCTTCACCGAGACTAAAGATTGAGAGTCTAGACTAGATGAGAATTTTCTGAATAAAAAGAAGTTACAAAATTAGTAAAATAATAAAAAAGAATAGGTTTCAAACTGTCATATATAATACCCACGTCTAACTCAGTTGTTACTTTAGAAATATACTTAAGTATATTACTAAAGTTACTTGTTAACAAGTTTGCAAAACTTTCCTCAAGTTAATTAGTGTGATGAATTTAATATTAATAATTTCGACTTTTGAGAGGCGATTTTTTTCTTGTACACTTAAATTTTTCTTTAATACATTTTAACGATATTGCGTTAAAACAATGGCCGTAAAAGTAGAGGATATCTAGGTACATTTTAACCTATTAAATTTTAACCTTTTAATATTTTGTTTGATTTCTGGATTTATTGTCTGAAGTATTTAAAAATTAACAACAACATTAATAAGAATAATAAAAAACTCGTTCGAACTTATCAAACATATCGCAATATCCTTAAGTGAAGTCCCGTGTGGGGAATGGGGCAGATGATATACATTTGTTTCCCTGATCGATTTCCTTTATGGACAAGTGGGTGATCAGCCTTCTGTGTCATGCAATACCAAGACATTTTTTATCGTTTTTATGGGGAATCGAACCTAGGATCTTCGGTTCTACACTCACACGTTAACCACTGTACCAAGGAGATGGTCAGTGATCACAATACACCTGCTTAACATAAAAGAAACCTTACTTTGCTCTTAATCCGGAATAAATTGGAAAGATAAAATAAAAATATTGATGTTATAATTGTCCTGTCACTAATAGATTGAGTTAATTAATGCTCTTCGCCTGATTGGCCTGGGAATAATAACAGGCTATCTGTAACCTATTTTAAACCATCCTTAGGGTGTTAATTTCACTGAATTATCCCCCTTAAGATTCCATCCAGATGATTTCAGAATAGAGTCTATAATTATCTTAGTCTTATTTGTTATTGTTTCTTTAGAATATTCAGATGTTAGGAATAAACGAATGCGTGATAGTTATAAAATATATAATATTCCATCCACCTAGCAACTAGATAATATGTCACCGTTTAGATAATATATATTGATAGTTACTGTCTTATATATCACGCGAGATTCATTACCTATTGCATATTACATTTTACCAATAAGTGACCGGTAAAAATATCCAACCTAGCTACCAAACCTCCATGGCATTTTAGAAGCAAAACAAAAACATTTAATAGCATTCTATGTCACAGTGTTGTACTCATAGTTTTACTTTGGGTCAAACTAAAACTTGTAAGACAAATGGCTATTGCCCGTATTACTTGAAATGTGCGGGCACAGACAGCCATTTAACCCTTTGAATACCAAATGGACTTTGATAGTGATCTTCGAATACACGTGGGTTCATATTAGGTGGCCTTACAAGCAAATAAAATATGTGAAGTAGAGAAACAGACTGTTAGGATAATAGTTTTGGTAGTTTGTACAAGTTTTGAAGGTTAATCAGTAAAAATTGTATTTCGCCAATTATTTAGAATTATACAATAACTTTAGTATTTCTAAATATATAATTTAGAGGGGTGTGAAATAGTGCGTAGCTTGTATCTTCCTTTTTGTTTTGCGTTACATTTAATCTTCGACTCGAAATTCTACATAACATACAGGTTCTACATAACATTTTTCTTGTGTTTGCACGATTTCTAACTTGTCCGGCATGCAATTCCAGGATGCTCGGCGGCGTGGGAGGGCGGCATGCGTCGGTGCGGCGCCGCGGCAGCTCGCCGGGCGTGCACGCGCGCCGCGATACATCGCCGCCCGCGAGCCCGCGCCCGCCGCGCCGCCGCCGCGCCGCCGTCGCCGTCTCCGACCACAAGACCTGCGCGCTCATACACACGCGCCTTAAGCTCGGAGACATTATGTGAGTACAGGAACCATGGTATTCGTTTATGACACACAGGCTTTTGGCCAGGTCGAGATTAGGTATCTTTTTGTCTGGACCATGTATTGTTAGCGTGTATACATGCTTTAAGAAGAGTTTCGTTGTGGATTACAAAACATCTATGGTTCTAAAGAGTTTGTATATTTATAGTGAGCTACTGTGCTGGTGCTTTGCCTGTTGGTAAGCGGCCATGGCCCATCAACATTAGGAGTGGTAGCGTCGTTGCAAGGTGTAAAGGATAAGAAAATATTAAGGTCGAGAATTAGGAAGTGGACGGCTCCATCTCTCACCGAACGAAACAGCATATAGGTAGTTTCCCCGGTGTGAGCTGGCCCAATTTGTGCCGAAGCGTGCTCAACTCCGACACTCAAAAATAAGACTAGAAAAACTTGTGCTCAGAATGGGTTTATCCGTTTGTCCATAAAATGAGCGCGCTGATACATTCGCGCTTGACAGATTTTTGAACAAATAAATTGGATGTCACTTTTTGTCGTTTTTTTGTGTCACAAAAAGATGCAATTCTGAAAGATTTGAAAGATAATTATTTTATTTTTTTATACCATATATATTCCACAATGCCTGTGAATGTGATTCTTAGGTTTATTTTAAACGTTCCTTAAAAAGGTTGTCAGAAATGGAAGAGGTTATTTTTAAAGCGTCCCATTGCACCTAATTTTATACCGCACAAATAAACAAACAAGTATTAGAATTATTCATATTCTACTTTATATTTCAATATAAATTAAACTTCAAACCTCAAGTAATAGATAATTTCGTAAATACTTTAAATCTTCTAACTAGCTAGCTAGGTACAGCATTTTATAAAACCACTCTGCATATTTGCAACATGTTCAAATTAATTTAACTATTGAAACTTATGACAACACAACGA
Organism: Zerene cesonia; assembly: GCF_012273895.1. Classification (NCBI taxonomy): domain Eukaryota; kingdom Metazoa; phylum Arthropoda; class Insecta; order Lepidoptera; family Pieridae; genus Zerene; species Zerene cesonia. Next base: position 2,929,646 of record NC_052112.1, on the reverse strand, counting down.
CTATATATATCTCTTTATTACATACTATAGAGTTCCCTTATTTTTAATTTATTAGAAATAAGAAAATACGACTAATTAAATACATTTAGAATTATTAAAGGGGAATCTACACTTATATTACAAAAAAGGAAGAATTTGTATTTTTGTTTGTTTGTTTGTTTGTAATGGATAAATTCAAAAATTACTGGACCGATTTTAAAAATTCTTACACCATTAGAAAGCTATATATGTGCCACGGGCGAACTGATAGTATAATATAAACTTAAACTCATTAACACATTTTAAAATATTCAATCATTTATATAAGTATACTATATATAATATAATTATTATACATATTACGACAAACAGTTCAAAATCTGCTTTGCAGTACTTACCGAATAAGCAAATGCATTGTTGTTTTCTAAACTTGCATTATACCTAATCTTGCCAAGTTTGTAATTAAAAAACATAGTTGTATTAAGTGTGATGAGTTTATCTGTAGATAACATACAAATATTTATGAGTAAGTAATACTGATTTTGTTGTACTACAAATAACATTTAAATTTCTAATGAGAAGACAGTATGCTTAGAATATGCTTTCCCGATTTGGTAAATATGTTTATTTTATTTAAAATTAAAGTTTTAATACATTATGCTTTCCAAGTAGCAAGTAAAATACACGGAGGGCGCTAGCACTAACTTCCAACGATCGTTTTATCTTGTGCCCTCTTGTGGATATTATGTGAATCTCTTAACCACATTGTCGTTTGAATTTACAGATTACGCCCTCTGGTGAATTTTGGTCGTAATTGATACGCAGCGCCCTCACAGAGATGACGAGAAAATCCGTAACTAAAAACTCTGATAGTAACGCCATCTGTTTCGTTTTTCTAGCTAAAATGAAAGCACAACTTATGCCGCGGCGTTGTTGATAAGAATCAAAGTTCTTAAAAATCAAAGTTCCAAGTAACATTATTTTATATCAAACAACAGTAGAGATGGCGCCACAAATACCAGTATGAATATCAAATCTGGTTCTTCTAAAATCTAGGTAAACGTGAAATTAATCATAGTAATTTTAAAATGGGTTCAACGCCTAACGTACCTATACGTTCAATTCAGATTTATTTAATTATTGAAATTTATGCCGTCTAATTTAAGACTCATTTAAGTTAAACATTAAAATACTACAAGGCCTTATAGTATACTTCAAGTATTATAACATATAAAATTTTTATTTATGCACGTAATGAACCATGAGTCAGGTTCAAATTCAATTTGAGAATATTAGAACGTCTTGTCAAATTCGTACGTTGACGTTCGGTGGTGTAAATGGAACGGGCTCTGCTTCCTGGCTCCACGTGGCCAGATGCCATTATTGATTTCCGGCGCTAGAGTAGGATAGCGTTATACCACAATTTGTTGCACTATTTTCCGTCTCACTCATTCGCCAATATATGACCTATTTTTATGCCGTTTTCCCTATATTAATACAGCCTAAGTAATTAGGTGAAAAGTTGAGTCGACAATTTAATAACAGGTGTTCTGATTGTTTAGAAAAGCGATAACGTAAACGTTTAAATGTGGTGTATGATTAGTATACCTTTATTAGTATACCATGATTTTAAATTTTCAACCAAATGATAAATGTTACTCCAAAAATTTACAAGTTGAACTTTCTCTTACATTTCATTGTATATTTTTTTTAGCGGTCCGCCCCGGCTTCGGCCGTGGTACATATATAGCCTAAAACCTTCCTCAATAAATGGGCTATCTAAACTGAAAGAATTTTTCAAAACGGACCAGTAGTTCCGGAGATTGACGCGTTCAAACAAACAAACAAACTCTTCAACTTTATAATATTAGTATAGATGATTTACCTAAAATATACGAAAAATAAATGGAAAACGAAATATACAACAAAATTAATTAAATTTCCTCAATAACCTTGATTTTTATTATAAACTAGCTGCACCCCGCGGTTTCACCCGCGTTAGTCTGTATCCCGTAGGAATATCGGGATAAAAAGTTGCCTATGTGTTATTCCAGTTGTCCATCTTTCTACGCACCAAATTTCATTGCAATCGGTGAAGTAGTTTTTGTTTGAAAGAGTAACAAACATCACATCCTTACAAGCTTTCGCATTTATAATATTAGTGGGATATAAAATCTTCTTTTGGTTTTTTCTTTACCGTAATTCAAAATATTACCTCAATAAAGTTATGTATTTAAAGGTCAACTTTAATTCTTATGTGTAGGATTTAATTATAATGTTACATTATAAAGCACAAGTCTTAAGAATAAACATTTCACTACAATTTAACAACACAAACCTATAATTTAAGACACGAACATAAATTTCCTATAATTTTAGACGTTTAGAAGCTACTCAATAATATTGGCTGACTGTTAAGCTCTAATAGTCAATGTATTGAACTCCACTGTAACCCCGTGTGATTAAAAAACTTTACTTGCACGATTCACAATTAGTTTTAAAACAAACAACAGAATGTACGTAATTTTAAGTTGATGTTATTGGCAAGGCAAAGTAATACCGTTCATTTGATTTGTGATAAAATTCATTATAACGTCTTAAGAAATGTTTACAACACCTGACATTGTTAAACATAATGTTTATCAAGTGATTTTTAAACATTTTTTCCTATATACACCCTAATGGTACACGATTTCCCACCTTTATATTTGAGTACATAATTTGTCAAACTCTAATATTATATGCATTTTTGGGTTTATTTGAACTTAATGTTGTTTCAATTTGAACATTGTAATTTTACAGAATATTTGAGTTGATAAGATGTCTACAAAAATCATGTATTTGTAGAATTATTTCATATTTAATCAACAAATTATATTTTAATTTTAACTTTTTTATTTCTTTTGTTACCAAACTTTAATACACACATATAGAACGAGGTCCCCCTATACCCTCGTAGTATGTCTTCTATAAATATTGTTGGCTATAATATAAAGACAAGAATGTTTTGCGTATGTTATTTTAAAGTAAAATTTTTAAATATTCTTACATAGATAGATAGATAATACTTTATTGCACACAAAAATTTACAGAAAAACAGATGAAATACACACAAAAGAGACATTATGCACAAATGGCGGACTTATCGCTAGATAGCGATCTCTTCCAGACTGCCACATAAAAAGAGAAACAAAGAATTCTTAGTTACAACAACAAATTAAATTACGTAAAATGACGTCGTATGGATACAGTAAATAATATCAGGAATGACGTATTAATATTGGAGTGTACGCAATCGCGTTTGTTTATCGCGGATGAGTTTAATAGTTCAATGAGCTATAGAGTCGAGTGCTTTGAGCTCATAAAACAAATCCTTTGTTTGATTATTTTTTTAATATGCTGGATAATATATAAGATTTTCGACAACGATAAAATAAGAGCTAGGACAGAAAGCTATGTAATAAAGGGTAATTTATAGTTATAGTATATAGTTTTTAAACTAATTTAAGTTAAGTTCTTGCTATGTTTATTTTACTATAGAGAATGTACAAAAATAAAGAAAAAAATGCTGTTAAAAAATAACCTGCTGTTATCATCGCCTCACATTAAAGCTTGCAAATGTCACTTTACAAAGCGTGCAATTACTTAAAAAAACAACGCTAACGTAGTACTTACTTCAACAGCTTGGCAGTTTACTTTCCGCTGTACGTATTGGGAGGATTGGTACTCTTTTGTCTTAAAAACCAGATATTATGTTTTTCGTTTTGTGTAACGTTGCAACAATTTGAATGTTGAGAAATAAATAAAAGTTCGTAAAAGGGAAAACGCGCCTCCAGTTAATTTATTTTTCAATGTTGACTAAGCGACGCAAACTACGGGTTCTGTTCAGTTGAAATTTCAAAGAAAAAAACATTTCCAGCTCACCTCGAATCTGGGGCATACTTGCAATTTTTTCTTTGCCGAAAATATCAATACTGACACATACAAGTTTTAAAATAGGCCTCATCTGTTTGAAAATATTTCAGAAGAATAGTAAGATTTTCGAAAAAATGGCTAAATCGCAATTTAAACTGGAATACTTAACATCCTTTTATATAGCATATACGGTTAAGCACTTACAATCATTCATGACTAATTGCCGCATCAGTAAAGTGCACAAGTTGCGAATACATTGAAGCGATCATTAACCGACGTGATCCAGGCTAAAAAGCTGAAAGCGTAATGAACAGCGGGAACAATGCGCCGTTTGTAGGCCAACAGATGTTTGTTTGTGCACTTGGTGAGGTTTGCAAGAACGGGTGTGACTGGTGTCGTCCGTATAATGAGGAATTCTTGGAATTTTTATGTTGCTTTATTTACCAGTGTGTATCTTAGTCCTAGCTATGTTATGAGTTCTTTCTGTGGTAAAATAGACTTGACTGTCTAAAGTCTTGTTTTTATTGAGTATGCTAGTATATTATAGTATCTTTTATATTGCAATATGTCTATAGTATCTTCTGTTCTCTGAGTTAGAACATAACTGAGTAAACTGTGTTGTAACGTATTATTATTTTCCCGCCAAAAATATAGCTTGTGTTGTTATTATAAAAACATAAATGAGTTTGATTTACAACTCTTTAAATGGGAGACTCGTGTTTATTATATACTAGCTTACCGCCCGCGGCTTCGCATTAATTCAGAGTGGTTTAATAGATATTGTCATGCTTATAAAACTTCCTCTTGATTCACTCTATGTATTAAAAAAAAAACGCCATCAAAACCCGTTGCGTAGTTTTAAAGATTTTACCATAGGGACATAGCGACATACGGACAGAGAAAATAACTTTGATTCGAACTATGTAGTGATGTAGTGAGTATATTTTTCCAACTACCTGATTACAAAGGCACAATAATGTAAGTAGGTTGTAGGTGAGAAAATATAAATGTAAGACCTTTATATCCGACAGCATATATTTATTTTTTCTTCTATTTTATTAATATAGAACAATACGAAGTTAGCAAACCACCGTCTGTTCGCTTTGTGTATTTCACGAGGTACATTGGGATTGCTGTCAAGCGGTTGTGACCCAAATTCGATTTAAATAAGTTATTCTTGTTGAATATTCGAATATTTTCAATAACGAGCCGAATAATTATCAGTCACTTCATTAAATACGAATTAATTTGATTTAAGAAAACGCTATGGAAGTTTTATCTTTTATGGATATTTTGTACATTGTTTTTATGGTTTGTCTTGAATTTTTTATAAGTTGTGATTTGGAATATTAATCGGGTTTGAATGTATATTGTGGCTGTGGTGAATATGTTTCTTATTATAGTTTTATAAAGTCATTTCATCTTTTTGTTTGCACATTATCTTTTTGTTACGTGGTTTATAAAAGAAGGTTTCATGAAATGTACAATAGTGACGTTAGTATACCATTAGCTGTTCTGGAGGAGTTAGTGGCACTGCAAGTGCGCTCAGGGTGTGTCACAGTGTCGATAAAAGGGACGTTTTAAGACGCTAAGTGACTGGTGGTGTATGGCATACATTTTGAAAATTTCCCATGTATTACTAGGTCTTCAGCACCGAGCGTAGCTCACATTTAGGGAAGAGGCGAAAGTATTAATTGTACCCTTTGATCGAGCCATTTTTAAACTTTTTATTCACTTATCAAATTTATTCAAATATCAATTTATATTGTGTACAAATTTATTAACTCGTAGTATTTAGTAATCTCATTTTCATGACTTGTCTGATATGACCCATGATGAATATATATCAATGAACAAAATATATCTGGTTCAATGTAATCTTTTGCGTTATGCATTTTGACGCCGATGCAGTGGTGGCTCAGTGGTGAGAACCTCGGACTTCAAAATCCATAAGTCGGGGTTCGAGACCGGGCGAGCGTGCAGGAAATAAATTGATTTTTTCAATTTATCTGCACATGTAGATAACATCCAACACCACTGCTTAAACGGTGAAGGAAAACATCGTGAGGAAACCGGCATGTCCAAGAATCAAAAAGTTCGACGACATGTGACATCTGCCAACCCGCACTTGGCCAGCGTGGTGGATTATGGCCTGAACCCTCATAGGAGGCCTGTGTCCCAGCAGTGGGAATATATATGGGATGATGATGATGATGATGATTTTGACGCCTCTTACGATCTAGCGTCTCGATCTCCCAGAATCGACACTGGAGTATACAAGTTTTAGGTGCATTCGGTTTCGTTCGGTTTGAATTGGTTCGGCTTGTCGCTTTCGATTCATGAAGAATACTACTTACTGTATACTATTTCGCTCGCAGTCTGTAAAATTATGACTATTTGTTTCAGTGAGTTTTCTTGCCTATTCATTTATGAATTACTCGTAGTGTTAATACCTTTTTTTGAGTGGGGAAATCTTGAATAGATACCGACGGTTCCCTGGGAGAGGAGCCGTGGGTTATACAGATTTCAACCCACTAAATCCCCACTGTATTCTGTTGAACCGCTTCGTTGAAGGGGCTAAGGGAGCTGGTTAGTATACGTCCACGACCAAGGCAAGGATACAAAAGTATTGTTGATACCTGTGGGGCTTAGGCAAGCCATACACGCTACGGTCTACCGTAGAGGTCATCTGTGCAGCTATGCCTGTGCAGGTTAACCAAACATTGGTAGCGTGTATGGGGACATTCCGGTGTACCGGAGCGGTCTTCAGTTCTTTTTGCGATGGCATCGAATGAGGACGATGACGCATAATGAGGTACACCGTACGGCGTCACTCGAAAGAATTGATTTTCGATCTTGCGCTGGTCGCCTGCGCAGGCTCAAAAAACTGCACAGGTCTATTCCCACACACATTCCGGTCTTCCTGCGCAGGCATACTTGCTCAGGTGGACCTTTCCGGCAGACCGTAGCGTGTATGGCTTGCCTTAGAATACTGATGTGATTTTACTATGTTTACACTATGATGTTACATACGAGTATTTATAACATTATACTTTTATCTCACGTGAACACAGAGGCTTTACTTTATCAACATATATTTTCACGCTTTAACTGCCTTAAACTTTTAAGAAATATTTATCTATTAGCAATATAATATTTTATTAAGAACAAACTTTACAAAATATGTTGTGTTTCCTTGGAATTGAAAGCATTCAAATTTTGATATACATACATGTATTTAAAAACCAGATGAAATTTGAATTTGAATGAAAATTAAGCTATTTAGTCTTATTTCTTTATTTAACCCTACATAACTTTCAGAAATAACGAACGTAGGGTGTATTGCTTCCATATTATAACGAGACTAAAGCCTGCATATTCTAACAAAACCTTGCGTTGATGTAGGTTATATGAATATAATTAATTATACAATGTTCTGCCTACGAAACTAGAGGTGAAGTAGTTATACTTTGGAGAAAGAGAGATCAATGGCACGTTATTTCGATGTTCTAAATAGTTTCTTTTCGAAACGAATGAAAACTACTCTATATAGAATACTAGCTGCACGCCCCGGCTCCACTCGGGTAGTCATTTATTGTAATTGAAATAGTATAAACAATCCTACCTTTTAAGTTGGATCAAACTCCTCATGGTGTGCAAATTTGATTAAAATCGGTTGAGTAGTTTAGGAGTCCATCGTGGACAAACAACGTGACATGTAATTTATACAAAGTACACAAGTACACGTAATTTATCTTCTATGAAAAGAATAATCTACAAGACATTTAAACCAATAAATGTCCAATGTATTGTGTAGCCTTAGCTTGGCAGCTTAACGATATTATAATTATGTTTTACATTTTCTAATATTTTTAATACGTAAAATCGAAGGATCATATCCTTTTCCTAACTTTATTCGAGTTCTTTTCTTTATTCAGTTCCGTAATCCTTTCTTTATACCATACCATTAAAAGTCGACAAGCCATTTGTAGAGGTGTAAAGTCTGCATACAAGCTTAGGCCTTTGCGAATGTTGATGGGTGGTGGTAGCGCTTCCTATTAGGCGATCCCACTAGCTCCATTTTCCCAGTAAACAAAAATATACGTAATTATTACCTTAATTAAAGTCAAAGCTGTGTTTTTGATTAAAAAATCTTTTAAACTAACCTAAGAGATGCTTACTCGTGACTGCCGCATTTCACATTATTATTCGCAATCTTTTACTAAGAAGTTATGTAATAGCAATTTAAAGAATAAAATTGTTCCGAACTCGTAACAGATTTTATCTGCTCCGTGGTTTGTAGTCAAATATAAAGTACCCTCAAAATTTTCTGTTCTGTAGTTACGTAATAAAAACGTTTTTAATTCGTTAATTATACTGTACTCAATGACATTTGGAACAATTAAAAATATGAATATATTTTTTACTGGGCTTGCAAGTAATGCAGTGATTACATAGGAATTTCAATTTTCGTATTTGTGAATTGTATGTTACTTATTATACCACTAAATACGTACAGATTTTAGTAATAAAGTGTTTAATAAACTATTTTTGCTGAACAGTATGCGTTTTATTGAATATACTTCAAACTGATTAAATATTATAATGACGAATCGATTATATCTTATATATATTTTGTTTACAATAGCATAAAAAAGTGGAACTGCAATAATCAGAAAAAAATATGTAAATAACAAACTTGCATGGTATACCGTTTGCACCATAAAGTCTGCAACGCAAGTTACACAACACCTCCAAACTGGGGTAACGTAAAAATATGTTTATGGGGATCCATCCTAGGTTCAACTTTGGTTTTTAGGTCCGCGGGTCAACTGCCGGCAGGTCGGTGCATCGGGCGTTGACCTCGGTCAGTAGGTCGCACGTTGCAGCTATGTCTCTCTTAAACCTACACTTGAACTTTGCTATTGGAAATTCTTTTTCTTAGCGCTTCCTTGGTTAATGCTCCTGAGTGCTTTTATGATGTTGACTTGAGCCTTTCTTTGTACGCTGCGTATCGTAATGCATTATATAGCTGGCACGTTTTTTATGTTGCGGTTATGGGATGAAACATGGTTGGTTTTTGTTTATATAACTTTTTTATAGTCATTGTTATTTCGAAAACGAAGGAGATTCTGAATTCGTGTGTATTTGTTTTTTTTTTTGTTACTTGCCAACTCCGTAGGTATTCATCCTATAGGCATGATTATTTTTTGTGGTTGATAGGAAATCGTTATAATTTGTTCTCATATATGATTCTAAACCAGGAACTCTCTCCAGGAATTTGAGGTCGTCGTTGACCTTTTTTTATAAAAAAGAGTTATTAATTACATTACATTTTATATAGATCGAGTAGTTTAGGGAAGCCTATATTTTTACTTAAATTTTTATAGTAATTGTATTAATACGCTGACTTATAAATCTTAATGCATGTTTGCGAACAATTATTTCGACACCAATAAAAATTAAAAATCACCATGGGATATAAAAACCTTGGACATAAAAGACTATTCTGAAGTATGATGCTTGTTGGCGAAGAGCGGTTCTTGCATTCCATTATTCAAAAGTTGCTGACTCCCCAAATCTTGAGAGCGGGGCCATGCATTAAATCATTAAGAAAAATATAAAATTTGTTTATCGATCCATGGAGTTCTATTTTCAACTCAGACGTATATTTATATAATGATGTTATTTTCGTTTCACTAATACATTATTAACTGAAAAATTTATCTCAGGCGTCTTAGCATAATCTTCCTTATTCGAAATAATTGTATTCAATTTATATTTTTTCAGAAAACTCAGCGAATGGCGTTTTATTATGAGTTACAAGCTTTTGCCCGCGCCTTCGCACGCGTTAAGTTCGGAGTACTTTAAAAGATGTTATCAAACGTATATACCTTTCTCTTGAATCATTCAATCTATTAAAAATCCATTGAATAGTTTTAACGATTTAAGCATACATATGGACATAGGGACATAGGGACATAGGCAGAGAAAGGGACTTTGTTTTATACTATGTCATGATTGACAAACTAATTTATGATTATGGAATGCCTTATTTTACAGTTCCGGTTCATCTTTATTATTTTATTTATGTAACGTTACTTCTAAACTAATGTAGAACATAGCCCTAAACATGTAAAATCGTAAAGAGCTCTTTACTTCTTGCCTGTTTCGTGTCTCACGTACCATTATAATAACTTGACATACAAAGTCTCTATAATTTTAGAATTACTAACATCAGGTTGTAGTGTCTAGACTTATTTTTTTTCAAACAGACAACATAATAGGTAGGCATGAGGTATGGATGTTTTTGGTATTAATGAAGGTCTATCTATGTCTTCTATCTATATCCATTGGTTTAACATAGTCGGCAATACATTAGGGTCTAATTTTGTGTCATTTGATTGTATCTTTAATATGATAATTATAAATAGGTTATAAATTTATCAGAGTCAATCTTTTGATTCTGATTGTGAAAATTTGAACAAAAATTGGGTACTAGTGGTATATTATGCCAACCTATATAATACGTACGAATACATAGTACGTACTGGTATATCATACACTTGAATTTAAAATTGTTTAATGGATTATAGTGTTTCCATCCCTTTTAATTGTAATTAAAATATAACGGACTCATTACATGCTATAAATGTTGATACGTTTATAATTTTGATATTCAGAAGTATACAAATTTGATTACATATATTTCAATTAATGTTTTTGTAAGTAAAATTATTTTCTCAGTACAATATTTGAGATCACTCTTCAAAATTTTTATTCAGCATTTTTACGAGGCGTTAAAGAGAACTGAGTTCATGTTATATATTCTCAACAACCGTACACTGAAGAAAACATGCATGCCCACGTTTCACTTACCTCGGAATATTTCATGTGCAGAGAGGCGGGCGACGGCAAAACTGAAAAATGGGTAGAAAAACTAAAAGGAAGTAAGCCTACTACGAACAAAGACTTCGCTGCGAAGTGCTATATTCGGGGCTGACATCTCAGTACAGTTAGCATGCGACTAACAACTTGAACTTTGAGAAGTTCGCCTTGTATTGCTGTAATATTTTGTAAAAACTAATTTGTAACTGAAAGAGAATTTTTGTCCTATTTCCTGGAAGGTTTAAGACCACTTCGAAAGGCATAAATAATCATAGGCAATTTTGTCCTGTTCGGAAATAATGAGTATTTGACTCACTTGGATTCGTTGGTTAAGTAAAAGAGTTTATTAAATATATACATATCATTTTTTCGATTAAATACGTTTTAAAGGATACGTAGCGTTTAATATGAGTACTTTTTAAAAGCTTTTCAGTAAAATGTAGTTATAATTTGAATAACTATAGCATGTTTTAAAATCGTTAAAGTTATTGGCAAAGTGGGTCTCTTTTTGTTCCGACTAAAATCGATATTAATTTGTTAATCGAATATATTTATATGAGTATTAAGAACCAAGCAATCAACAAACCTTTATCGCATTGTAATACATTGGCGTGATGCTCAAACAAACAATACTGAAGAAAAATTGAAAATATACACATATATCAAATTTTTTTTTCAGTTCAATTTCTTTGGTAATGTAAGAGTTCAAAATTATTATCTGGATATATTCACATCCATACATTCAGATCGTAAGTCCAAACTAATCTATGCTTAATAACTTTCACACTATGAACTTATAAAATATTTTTTACTCACTAAAAGGTCAAGCAAGTACCACTTACGTTCTTGTAACCTAGTTTTTAATATATTTGCATTTTCGCATACTTAGGTGTCCGAATCATATTAAATATTGCCAATGTAGTACTTTAATACGAATGTTAAACCAAGTCTTTAATATAACGAGAAAAGTAGGATTAATTTTTACAGATTACAGAAATCACACTAATATTATAAATGTGAAAGTTTGTTTGTTTGGATAATTGTTCGTCAATCACGCTGAAGCTACTGAACGAATTGTGATAGAATTTGGTATACAGGCAGGGTATGAACTGACTTGGATGATAGGGTACTTTTTATTCCGATTAACGGCTCCCTTGGATAAAACAGGAATCTTGATATCCGGACGAAGCCAGGACGAGCGTCTAGTAATCAATAATATTCGAAGTAATATATAAATTTGAAATGATAACGCTGCCGTAAATGAGATAATGTTTATTGAATTACGTTACGACCATTCTTAGCACTTTTGTAAGCCTGTAACATTGTTGTGCTGATGCAATGTCGGACCGTCGAGATTATGTATTTCAGAGGCATTTGTTTAATTTTCTTTTTCTTTCTTTCGTTGAAAAGCAAAAGGTTAAAGATTTTTTTTTAATACTTTTTCTTCTGTGTTCAAGTGAAATACGAGCGAAGCCGCTAGGAAGTTATAGTATGCTGTATAATACGTGAAGCTTCGTTCCTTTGTTTCCTCAAAAGTGGTTCATAAAATATACAAATTTATAACAATTTATTTGTATTTATTTATAAAGGGAAAGGGTGCAGACTATTTATTAAAATAACACATAAAAGTACAGGAAATTTGTTGTGTCTGTCTTCGAAAAAACTCCCATGTGCAAACACACTTGCACATTTTTTTTCATTTGTTTACGGTTATGGTCGAATTAAGTGATTATTAAAAAAGTATTCTTTTATTATCTAAATGTATAGTATATTAGATTATATAGATACTGCTTGCGATAACACTGAAGCTAATGATTATATAATAACCTAATATAGAATAACATACTGTAAAAATAACAATAGTGTACTTATTTAAATACCGATTTTATATAATAACTTATAAATACCGAAATAAATACCGATTTTATATAATAACTTATAAGCAATTTAAATATAGAACGTACAACATTGAATGACGCGCTGAAACCTGTGCAAAGTGTTGTACAGTCTGCTTACTAGTTTCGATAATACAGAAGCTTTTCAATATTTACATACTATTATGCTTAATTATCCCCGAATTGCAGAGTGTATGGTTATCGAGAAGATATTATCTTCTACGATAAACACGTTAAAATCATATACATTCATTCATATATTACGTTCACATATATGTATTACATAAATTTATTACGTTCTGAACAACAGTTAAGTCGATTAATAGTGTATTTTCATAAGCAATTTTTTATTAATTCTACGCAACTAAACGCTTTACAGGCTGTTCAATTCCCGCCTCAAAACTGTACACTTTAAAATTGTGTAAAATTATCATACATGCGAATTGAATACAAAATAGTGCAGTTTAATTATTTAACTTCAAATTTGAACGCGAATTGCAGTTAACATTCATACGTGGAGGTTATACAGCAGGCTTTCAACCCGCTATGAGCGTATGATGGATTGCTTTTCACCTGCCCCTCGTGAATAGGCGGAGTTGCCATGTACGTTTTTAACATTTTGGGCTCAACGTTGAATTACATTAAGCACCGTTTTACCTAAATATTTTTCACTTGTATTTTTGTACTGGTGTTTGAAAGTTCGGCGTGAGAAGTTCGCTTGTGCGTTGCTACTTGTTATTTGTTTATCGATGTTTATCTATACTAATAATATATAGCTGAAATGTGTGTATGATTATTTGATTTGCTTTTCTCAGAAACTGGTAATTTGTAATAGGAATTTCAATAGTTTTTGAAATAATTTTTCAAGTAGTTCCTATTCTAACGCTAAAATATGTACCTGAAACTTGAGACTGAATGTATGTACCTCGGGCGAAGCTGGTTGGACAGTATTAAAGAGTTTATGTGTGTCGTTTTGATTTGAAATTTTAGGAAATATTGTATTGAATTGAACGATATGGTCATGATCACGGAGATTAAACAATGAATCATGTATCTATCCATAATATGAGACAAGTATACTTGTACTAGTAGTAGAGATGAATATATGACCGATCCGAAATCCGACCCATAAACAAAGCATGCGGGACATTTATTGATAAGTGATAAGCGACAACCGCCCGTATCGAGTGGGATGATTTAACAGATTGATTGAAGGCCCCAATATACTTGTTTCGTGTACGTGGACGTGGGACAGATGTATATGCAAACTCAAAGATTTGTTTATTCAATTTGACTTCTTATAGGTGCTTTAAATCGTCATAACACAGTTTTGACATTTACCATCGGTTCGGAAAGTTTCTTAACAGAAGCACCGGCAAGCAACTCCGTAGTTGTTCTCTTCAAATAATTTCAACTTTACATTTTAATTCTCCATAGGTATTATGTAGGTTCCTGGTTCCTGGTTCCAAAGAACTATTCTGTGGTTCTTAAGCGACAACAAAGCTATACGAAGCAATCAACTAAAAATAAATATAAAAGTAATCGATTGTCTTTGGGACAAGGTTCAACCTTAAATATACGCAGAACAGAACATTTATTTCTTAGCCGTTTATGTAGTTTTGTCATCATCATCATTATCAGCTATTACAGGTTCACGGATATTGACATATGTAAGATTCTTGGGCATGCATTCTTCACGATGTTTTCCTTCACTGTTTCCATATAGTAACATAATCGGTATCCCTTTGTTCTGAGCTAATGTAATAATAACGCAATTCTGAGGTAGGGGCGATAGTATTTGAACATGTTATTAATGTATTGGCGTACGTACGCAGGCAAGAAAAATAAATACTAATCAAGACGCTTCTGTTGTAGTTGTTTCATGTGTGTGTGTTAAGTGCAACTCATTTTCATGGATTTAAACAATTTAAAATTAAATTATAAAGCATTTCAATGCTATAAAACTAAAAATTAAATTTAAAATTAAATTTAATAACTACTCAAAAAAAAAACAAATAGCTGTTTGCGTATACACACGACACACTAAAATAGTTCAGTTAATACAAAAATAGAAATGTTTATTTTTCTTTAATTAAAAGAAATAACATTTTTTTTTCATAATATGTTTAGAAAATGAATAATTTTCTCAAGTATATGTCATATAATCTGCAAAATATATTGAAGAAGAGAACAACTAGTTATCAACCGATTCAAAAAAGGGGAAGGTTATTAATTCGTCTGCTTTTTGTGTTTGTTAACCGGTAACGTTTTACTGGGTGAACAGATTTTTATGACTCTTTTTTATTGAAGCTGGTAACTCCACACGTGTGTCTGTCATGTATTCCATTTTAAATTTAGTCTAGTTCTTAAAATGTGAGGGCTGTTTTTTTTTGTGAAAAAATATTATTTTCATTAGATAAGTTGGACTACAACTGGCCTCTTTAAGTCATAACTGTGCTAGATCTAAAATTCTAGAAACGCTTTACCAAACCAAGGCGAAAACCAAAATTATACAAATATTTCGTAGCTATTCCGTAGCTTTACTGTAGAGCAATAATCCGAACAAATAAATTTATTTTTGTGTTAAATTATGTATTTCAATAAACAAAAATGGATAATAATCGTGATATTTCATCAATGCGATCGTTTTATTAATTGATAAAATAAATAAATTTTTTAATTAATTTATTAGAATTTATACTTTATTGTGCTACTGAAATATATGTTTAAAAAACAAGTTCAAAGAAAAATAAAATTCATAACAATCATGAGATGTAAGTGTACATATATTTTTAGATTTCACAATGAAGACTACAGATAATCCATTTGCTTGAATATGGAGCTGTTATTATGTAGGGCGCATTTTATTAAATGAATTTTATAAAGCTAAGATATGAAGAGTGGAAAAGTAGGACATTGTTAGTGTAGTGTGCCTTTGCGAAAAGTGTGTTAGGCGGTTGGGTCACCGCCAAACTGTCTCCTAGTAAAATCTCAATTGATGCTCGAAAGATATAAGCGAACGTAACTAAAATTGCTCTTTTATCAATTAATTTGATATCGATTGAAACGTATTTATTCAATGTCCGTTTATAACACAGGCTATAAAGCTAATCAATAAATATTTTAATCCGGTTAAAATTTAATTTAAATTGAAATAACTGTCAAAGGATCGTATAAACCAATTATATAAAACCTTCGTCGCACAATTATTGAAGATGTTTATCATTAAAA
>NC_052112.1:2851772-2912738 GCF_012273895.1 Zerene cesonia | reverse complement strand
ATATATACATATATAAGAGAGAGAGATACATATATATATCTCTCTCATAGCTCATTCTTTTTAACTGTTTCGTGTCTCACGTACCATTATAATAACTTGACATACAAAGTCTCTATAATTTTAGAATTAGTAACATCAGGTTGTAGTGTCTAGACTTATTTTTTTTCAAACAGACAACATAATAGGTAGGCATGAGGTATGGATGTTTTTGGTATTAATGAAGGTCTATCTATGTCTTCTATCTATATCCATTGGTTTAACATAGTCGGCAATACATTAGGGTCTAATTTTGTGTCATTTGATTGTATCTTTAATATGATAATTATAAATAGGTTATAAATTTATCAGTGTTTCTTTTCATAAGAGGGATTTGATTCTGATTGTGAAAATTGGAACTAAAATTGGGTAATAGTGGTTTATTATACCAACCCATATAATACGTACGAATACATAGTACGTACTGGTATATCATACAATTGAATTAAAAATTGTTTAATGGATTATGTAGTATTTTCATCCCTTTTAATTGTAATTAAAATATAAAAATATAACTATATAATAAATATAATATAAAAATATTAAAATATAACGGACTTATTACATGCTATAAATGTTGATACGTTTATAATTTTGATATTCAGAAGTATACAAATTTGATTACATACATTTCTATTAATGTTTTTATAAATAAAATTATTTTCTCAGTACAATATTTGAGATCACTCTTAAAAATTTTTATTCAGCATTTTTACGAGGCGTTAAAGAGAACTGAGTTCATGTTATATATTCTCAACAACCGTACACTGAAGAAAACATGCATGCCCACGTTTCACTTACCTCGGAATATTTCATGTGCAGAGAGGCGGGCGGCGGCAAAACTGAAAAATGGGTAGAAAAACTAAAAGGAAGCAAGCCTACTACGAACAAAGACTTCGCTGCGAAGTGCAATATTCGGGGCTGACATCTCAGTACAGTTAGCATGCGACTAACAACTTGAACTTTGAGAAATTCGCCTTGTATTGCTGTAATATTTTATAAAAACTAATTTGTAACTGAAAGAGAACTTTTGTCCTATTTCCTGGAAGGTTTAAGACCACTTCGAAAGGCATAAATAATCATAGGCAATTTTGTCCTGTTCGGAAATAATGAGTATTTGACTCACTTGGATTCGTTGGTTAAGTAAAAGAGTTTATTAAATATATACATATCATTTTTTCGATTAATTAAATACGTTTTAAAGGATACGTAGCGTTTAATATGAGTACTTTTTAAAAGCTTTTCAGTAAAATGTAGTTATAATTTGAATAACTATAGCATGTTTTAAAATCGTTAAAGTTATTGGCAAAGTGGGTCTCTTTTTGTTCCGACTAAAATCGATATTAATTTGTTAATCGAATATATTTATATGAGTATTAAGAACCAAGCAATCAACAAACCATTATCGCATTGTAATACATTGGCGTGATGCTCAAACAAACAATACTGAAGAAAAATTGAAAATATACACATATATCAAATTTTTTCTTCAGTTCAATTTCTTTGGTAATGTAAGAGTTCAAAATTATTATCTGGATATATTCACATCCATACATTCAGATCGTAAGTCCAAACTAATCTATGCTTAATAACTTTCACACTATGAACTTATAAAATATTTTTTACTCACTAAAAGGTCAAGCAAGTACCACTTACGTTCTTGTAACCTAGTTTTTCATATATTTGCATTTTCGCATACTTAGGTGTCCGAATCATATTAAATATTGCCAATGTAGTACTTTAATACGAATGTTAAACCAAGTCTTTAATATAACGAGAAATGTAGAATTAGTTTTTAAAGATGATAGAAATTACACTAATATTATGTAAAATAAATGTAAAAGTTTGTTTGTTTGGATAATTGTCCGTCAATCACGCTGAAGCTACTGAACGAATTTTGATGAAATTTGGTATATAGGCAGGGTATGAACTGACTTGGATGATAGGGTACTTTTTATTCCGATTAACGGCTCCCTTGGATAAACCAGGAATCTTGATATCCGAGCTGAGCCAAGACGACCGGCTAGTAGTTAATAATATTCGAAGTAATATATAAATTTGAAATGATAACACTGCCGTAAATGAGATAATGTTTATTGAATTACGTTACGACCATTCTTAGCACTTTTCTAAGCCTGTAACATTGTTGTGCTGATGCAATGTCGGACCGTCGAGATTATGTATTTCAGAGGCATTTGTTTAATTTTCTTTTTCTTTCTTTCGTTGAAAAGCAAAAGGTTAAAGATTTTTTTTTAATACTTTTTCTTCTGTGTTCAAGTGAAATACGAGCGAAGCCGCTAGGAAGTTATAGTATGCTTTATAATACGTGAAGCTTCGTTCCTTTGTTTCCTCAAAAGTGGTTCATAAAATATACAAATTTATAACAATTTATTTGTATTTATTTATAAAGGGAAAGGGTGCAGACTATTTATTAAAATAACACATAAAAGTACAGGAAATTTGTTGTGTCTGTCTTCGAAAAAACTCCCATGTGCAAACACACTTGCACATTTTTTTCATTTGTTTACGGTTATGGTCGAATTAAGTGATTATTAAAAGTATTCTTCTATTATCTAAATGTATCGTAGGTATATTAGATTATCTAGATACTGTTTGCGATAACACTGAAGCTGATGATTATATAATAACCTAATACTGAATAACATACTGTAACTGTAAAAAAATAACAATAGTGTACTTATTTTAATACCGATTTTATATAATAACTTATAAGCAATTTAAATATAGAACTTACAACATTGAATAACGCGCTGAAACCTGTGCAAAGTGTTGTACAGTCTGCTTACTAGTTTCGATAATACAGAAGCTTTTCAATATTTACATACTGTTATGCTTAATTATCCCCGAATTGCAGAGTGTATGGTTATCGAGAAGATATTATCTTCTACGATAAACACGTTAAAATCATATACATTTATTCATACTCATTCTATTTGCAAAATTTATTACGTTCTGAACAACAGTTAAGTCGATTAATAGTGTATTTTCATAAGCAATTTTTTATTAATTCTACGAAACTAAACGCTTTACGCTTTACTGTTCAATTTCCGCCTCAAAACTGTACACTTAAAAATTGTATAAAATTATCATACATGCGAATTGAATACAAAATAGTGCAGTTTAATAATTTAACTTCAAATTTGAACGCGAATTGCAGTTAACATTCATACGTGGAGGTTATACAGCAGGCTTTCAACCCGCTATGAGCGTATGATGGATTGCTTTTCACCTGCCCCTCGTGAATAGGCGGAGTTGCCATGTACGTTTTTAACATTTTGGGCTCAACGTTGAATTACATTAAGCACCGTTTTACCTAAATATTTTTCACTTGTATTTTTGTACTGGCGTTTGAAAGTTCGGCGTGAGAAGTTCGCTTGTGCGTTGCTACTTGTTATTTGTTTATCGATGTTTATCTATACTAATAAAATATAGCTGAAATGTGTGTATAATTATTTGATTTGCTTTTCTCAGAAACTGGTAATTTGTAATAGGAATTTCAATAGTTTTTGAAATAATTTTTCAAGTAGTTCCTATTCTGTTTCTTTTATCTTATTCTTATTCTTCTAAATATGTACCTGAAACTTGAGACTGAATGTATGTACCTCGGGCGAAGCTGGTTGGACAGTATTAAAGAGTTTATGTGTGTCGTTTTGATTTGAAATTTTAGGAAATATTGTATTGAATTGAACGATATGGTCATGATCACGGAGATTAAACAATGAATCATGTATCTATCCATAATATGAGACAAGTATACTTGTACTAGTAGTAGAGATGAATATATGACCGATCCGAAATCCGACCCATAAACAAAGCATGCGGGACATTTATTGATAAGTGATAAGCGACAACCGCCCGTATCGAGTGGGATGATTTAACAGATTGATTGAAGGCCCCAATATACTTGTTTCGTGTACATAGCAGGGCGTGGGACATATGTATATGCAAACTCAAAGATTTGTTTATTCAATTTGATTTCTTACAGGTGCTTTAAATCGTCATAACACAGATTTGACATTTACCACCGGTTCGGAAAGTTTCTTAACAGAAGCGCCGGCAAGGAACTCCGTAGTTGTTCTCTTCAAATAATGTCAACTTTACATTTTAATTCTCCATAGGTATTATGTAGGTATTATGTGTATAATGGTTCCAAAGAACTATTCTGTGGTTCTTAAGCGACAACAAAGCTGTACGAAGCAATCAACTAAAAATAAATATAAAAGTAATCGATTGTCTTTGGGACAAGGTTCAACCTTAAATATACGCAGAACAGAACATTTATTTCTTAGCCGTTTATGTAGTTTTGTCATCATCATCATTATCAGCTATTACAGGTTCACGGATTATGACATATGTCGAATGTAAGATTCTTGGGCATGCATTCTTCACGATGTTTTCCTTCACTGTTTCCATATAGTAACAAAATCGGTATCCCTTTGTTCTGAGCTAATGTAATAATAACGCAATTCTGAGGTAGGGGCGATAGTATTTGAACATGTTATTAATGTATTGGCGTACGTACGCAGGCAAGAAAAATAAATACTAATCAAGACGCTTCTGTTGTAGTTGTTTCATGTGTGTGTGTTAAGTGCAACTCATTTTCATGGATTTAAACAATTTAAAATTAAATTTAATAACTACTCAAAAAAAAAACAAATAGCTGTTTGCGTATACACACGACACACTAAAATAGTTCAGTTAATACAAAAATAGAAATGTTTATTTTTCTTTAATTAAAAGAAATAACATTTTTTTTCATAATGTGTTTAAAAAATGAATAATTTTCTCAAGTATATGTCATATAATCCGCAAAATATATTGAAGAAGAGAACAACTAGTTATCAACCGATTCAAAAAAGGGGAAGGTTATTAATTCGTCTGCTTTTTGTGTTTGTTAACCGGTAACGTTTTACTGGGTGAACAGATTTTTATGACTCTTTTTTATTGAAGCTGGTAACACCACACGTGTGTCTGTCATGTATTCGATTTTAAATTTAGTTTAGTTCTTAAAATGTGAGGGCTGTTTTTTTTTTGTGAAAAAATATTATTTTCATTAGACAAGTTGGACTACAACTGGCCTCTTTGAGTCATAACTGTGCTAGATCTAAAATTCTAGAAACGCTTTACCAAACCAAGGCGAAAACTAAGATTATACAAATATTTCGTAGCTATTACGTAGCTTTACTGTAGAGCAATAATCCGAACAAATAAATTTATTTTTGTGTTAAATTATGTATTACAATAAAAAAAAAATCGAGTATAACCGTGATATTTCATCAATGCGATCGTTTTATTAATTGATAAAATAAATAAATTTTTTAATTAATTTATTAGAATTTATACTTTATTGTGCTACTGAAATATATGTTTAAAAAACAAGTTCAAAGAAAAATAAAATTCATAACAATCATGAGATGTAAGTGTACATATATTTTTAGATTTCACAATGAAGACTACAGATAATCCATTTGCTTGAATATGGAGCTGTTATTATGTAGGGCGCATTTTATTAAATGAATTTTATAAAGCTAAGATATGAAGAGTGGAAAAGTAGGACATTGTTAGTGTAGTGTGCCTTTGCGAAAAGTGTGTTAGGCGGTTGGGTCACCGCCAAACTGTCTCCTAGTAAAATCTCAATTGATGCTCGAAAGATATAAGCGAACGTAACTAAAATTGCTCTTTTATCAATTAATTTGATATCGATTGAAACGTATTTATTCATTGTCCGTTTATAACACAGGCTATAAAGCTAATCAATAAATATTTTAATCCGGTTAAAATTTAATTTAAATTGAAATAACTGTCAAAGGATCGTATAAACCAATTATATAAAACCTTCGTCGCACAATTATTTAAGATGTTTATCATTAAAATGGAACACTTGGGGTCTAATATACAAAACACAGATCTCGAAATTGCTTAAAATGTTTGGTCGATGTTTTTTTTTTCAATTATCTTAAGTGCACAGCGATCTTTAAGGTGCAGAAACGAGTAGCGTCGACAATCGATAGATAGCGTGTGTTGTTGTGTGGGCGGTGTGGTGCCGGTGCACGCGGCTGCAGGTCGAGGAAGGCTGAAGGCGCGGTGCGGAGTCGCGAGTGCGGGCGTGCGCGCGCAGCGGCCGCGGGCGCGGGCGGTGCGCGGGCCAGTGGCGTGCAGCGCGCGCCGCGGACGCCCGCACCGGCCGCACCGCAGTGTCGAGCAGGAGCCCGCCATGCCTGGCCCGCGCCTCTCCCGCGCCGCCTGACAGCATGGCCCATCCGACCGCCACCACCACACGCAGCCACGCTCTGACCACGGTACGATACGTGCTATCGATCGCTCGATGATTACGGCGCCGCCGATCAGTGACAGTGTTGTATCTTCTGCGAGACCAGGTTTTGATTCGATCGTCCGCAGACCGAAAGGAGTAGGCGCGAGTGGTCGCCGGATTGGCCGCTAGATGGCGCCGCGCGTCGCTCCTGCGGCGAGTGTACACCGCCCGCGCCCCGCCGCTGTCTTTTGTTTCACGCCGTTCCCGTTCGTGTATATAAAATAATAATTGTTGGGTGACGGTGGTGAGTTGGGCCGCGCGGCGCCGAGCCGTCGCTGACGTCAGCGGAGCCCGGGCTCGCGCCGAGCGCGCTCCCGGCTTCCCCGACCTTCCGCCGCCGCCGTCTACCACTTGTCCAACGAACGACACTAAAACGTCAGCCTGAGATCTTACAACCCTCCGCCCCTTTTCATCCCAAACCTAACAATTCTGTGCTTGAATAGGAACCGTTTTGACATTTATCAGTATTTTTATAGTTGTTAAATAACTAAATTATATATACTTATCGGAAGTGCGTAGGTTTCATTCATGTAATTCACTCGTAGGGGATCGACAATTGATCCGTACCTAGCAACAGCGGTCCGCGGCGCTGGACGGACGTCTTTAATCAAGTTATATCTAAATGCTTGGTGGTTTTATTACGGAAATGGAGATAAGACAGGCGATATTTCGTAAGGGATTCATTTAGTTGAAGGAGTGCGCCCGTGCTCCGTGCCGCGCCCATGCCCCTAAGTCTGGTAAGTACTACACTGTAAGGCTTCATTTGACGTGCCATTTTCGCGTGAACCTTGTGTAGGTGTTCTATTCGCTATTTACTTGAAAGTCGACCTTTCTATCTATACGCAAATAAATTATATCACGTGTCTACAAACACATGTTATGAGATAGCTTCACGATGAGTAAACACGTCAATATTATGCAGCTATTTCGTTTCAGTGCATTTGGACATAAGGTTATTTTAAATAACTCCATTATACTATTTGAGTTAATGACTATTTGACAATCTGAAAGCCCGTGACCGCAATTTCTGATTTCTTTCAATTCCTTTCTACAAAAGGGAGGTCCTACGTCAATCGATTACGGCTGCTTCACCGAATTTCACGTCACTTCCGAATAAAATTCGGTAGAATTGAATGATTTAACCAACGTGTAACACTCAATTTACTTTGAATATTTTTAATAGTAGTCATGTAACGAATCATTCGATAATAAAATGTAGAATAAGTTAGATTTTTGATTCCGATTATGGTATATCCAAGCTAGATAGGCCACGTAGATGTTTATAACACAGTAAATGACCTATACTTACGTAATATTGAATCCCAGCTTGAACTACGTAAACCTGAATTGAACATTTATTTTGTTTTCGCATAAATCTCATCATTTGATATTAAATTTATATTTTTACGTTCTTATTCATATTATCGCAACAAGAAGACGATATTGGAGTAAATTTTATCTAATATTAACTTTATTAAGTAAAGTTGTGGTACAGAAACGTTTTAATTAAGTGTCATTATTTAGATATATTATATTTGATAAATTCAAATCTGTGAAAATTTCATGACCCAATTATACAAATTTATTATAACTCCTCTTACATTGAAGTTCTTATCCAATAATAGGTGCTTTTTAATGAATTTGTTTTGAAAACTGAACATTTTCTCATATTTTATCACTATGATGTGATTTCACCAAACATTATTAAACTATACAAGAGTCAATGAGAAAGTGTAGGCAATGGATTTATTTCATGATTTTGAAAGTACACAATTTATTTCTATACCTATCAGCGGGTAAAGCCGTAAAATTATAAACATGAACTGTTAAAATTAATAATACAACTTAAGTTTCTCTCACACCTTCGTCTATTTAGCAATATAAGTTGTTCTGACACAGCCCTTATCTTACATTTCTCACACATACATTTACATCATTTTCGTCTTGAGACGTTATATTTTAGCACACTACCATAACATGAAGGTTTCTATAATATCTCTTTCTTAAAAACAACATTTTTACATTTTGTTCCGTCAATATAAAAATCCAAAAATAATTAAATAGTTCGCTTGTGATATTCCTTCTACTTTAGTGCTTTCAGACACTCTCCTACATTTGTAGTTAATTTTAAAAACATATTGATACTTATAATTTGAATGAAGATATTCATATAAATAAAAGAAAAAGAAGGGAACTTAAGAATTCTAGGTTAACACGTCTAGAATAAACACAGTTAAAGTATTACTCTAATTATTAACTCGATTTCAGCGTTTGGAGCCCAACTTTATTCATCTATCTCAGGAATATATCCTACTAATACTAAATGCAAAAGTTTATAAGGATGTGTGTGTGTTTGTTGCTATTTCATGCAAAAACTACTGAACCGATTGCAATGATATTCCTACGGGATACGGACTTACGCGGGTGAAACCGCGGGGCGCAGCTAGCAGATAATAATTGTGATTGTACATTTCATTAAAATGGTAACTGTAATGCAAAATTTTAGAGATTTGTTAAATTAGTAAATCATATTAATTCCAATTTTCCCTAAGATAACAAAGGGTAAGACAGGCCCTTATTGCCAAGACTTCTCTGTACGTCAGTTCGTCTGTCTGTCTGTCCGTCCATCTATCACTAGTCTGTTCTGTAATGAACCGTCCTAAGTATACGGGTGGAATTTTCAGAGAAGATATATTTCTATTGTCGCTATAATAACAAATAATACTAAAGCGGTTGGCACGGTCATAAATTGGGCGTGTGACCAATCTTTTGCAGTTGCACAGATTCCTATAACATACAAACATACACATATTTTAAGAAAATACAATATTTTACATAATAAAATGGTCATGTAATGCCTTCACTTCATCATTCTTATAATAAACTAGTACAATATTAATTTTCTGAAAAAACATTGTTGCTGTGTATACTTTATTATTCAGTGATTTTTATAGGTCAAATCGAGGCATCACGATACGAAAAAACACAATACTGATATATTCTTACATATTCTATTAAATACAATTCTTAAGGTTGATTTTTCAATTCTTGCTTTAAGTTTATTCGTCTTCTTTTTACTCGTCTAAATTGTGAAGATGTTATTTTTCTATTGTGTAATATTTTATATAAATATATTAAGATAACCGATGATTGGAAAATGAACCCTATGCCAACAACTGTCGCTACATACTGCCATCTTCAGGGTATTTTAAATAACATTGAATTATAAAATGACTGACTTAAAAATGATATTACAAAATATTCAAACGAAAAGGTATTCCAGAAACGGTAGCAATAGAACCATAATTCAATAATAACTTTAATATTATTTAATAGCTAGAAATGCCGTCCAGAAGGCAGACTTTAGGCGGCTACGGAATTGGGGCAACTTGCAACCTTTGAAATTGGGTCACAAAAGAAGTGTATTGTATGTAAGACAAGAATAAGCGACGGATGATCATTGCCGGATCGAATCTTTTCTGTTGTTACACTTTTTCCTGTTTTATTAGTTTGAAAAACTCAAACTGAATCACACTTCGCTTTGCAATTCGATTATAGTATTGCTTTGATTAGAACTAGCTTTCCGATAAAATAGAAAACAAAAATTTGTTATTTTTACAACTTTAGATGCATTTGTCTAGTCAACTATTTATTGGAACAAAAAAAAAACCCTCTATTTTATTTTAGTCCTATTCAATGATATATAATTTAATTACATATTTGTGAATATAATCATTAATGAGGCCCCTCCTCGTATATTATATTTCAATAAAAATGTATTCTGTGATAGAAACTAATATTGGTCTATCACGTTACAAAGTTTTGTCAAAATCGGCCAGGTGGTTGACAGATTGACGCATACACAAACAAAAAAACATACAAATATATAAACAGAAAAACATAAAAAAATACTATTACATATTGCGAAGGAATTACTCTTTTTAATATTTCATGTAGAGAAATGATCTGGTACTGTTTTATTATATAAAATGTGTTTGTTTACTTTTCTGTCATGTGTCACATGCTGTGATCTTGTTTATAGGTGTTAGGGCTAGAGTGAGATATGAGTTTCACCTCATTGCCATGGGAATTTTTTTGGACTACGCGGACGGACCCGCGAACCAGTTTGATCTAGATTACTATGAGACAAGATTAAATATCGAAGCCCTTAAGGCAAATGTTTTAAATGTATTGAAATCATTATAGTTTTCATTGCTTTGTCTGATGCGATGCTCTTCTCTTCTGGGCATAAATTTATTCTTTAGAACCAATGTTATTGAATAACGAAACATCTTAGATGCTATACCAAACTTATACAGGTTTCCTTAAATTCAATTATTGTAACGATAAGCATCAACAAAAACCGAACTCAATTATATCTACATACCTATATATAATTCTCGTGTCACA
Organism: Zerene cesonia; assembly: GCF_012273895.1. Classification (NCBI taxonomy): domain Eukaryota; kingdom Metazoa; phylum Arthropoda; class Insecta; order Lepidoptera; family Pieridae; genus Zerene; species Zerene cesonia. The sequence continues at coordinate 2,901,958 of NC_052112.1, read as the reverse complement.
ATGTTCCTTGCCATAATTGTACGAAACGACTGGGCCGTTTCTAATGAAATTTTGTGTGCATATCGGGTAGGTCTGAGAATCAGCCAACAGTTATTTTTTATAACCCTAAATGATAAGAGTAAGGCAGAACAGCGTTTGCCGGGTCAACTACTAATATTCTAAAAATCAAGGTATGATCTAATAATAGTCCACACGTTTATACATATTCTTTTATCTTCGTCGGCTCTCGCAATACCCTCACGCTCCCTGGAGATCGTGCGGCTTAAACCAGGGCTTGTTACTCTAACCTAGATTCCGCATTTCACATTCTGCGGTAATGATTTACGCTACATCCTGAAAAAGAACACGAATGTTATCGAGTTTCGATGGAATATTAATATTTGGGCCATTCGACGGGGTCTTAACGAAAATCATTTTGAGCACGTCAACGAATTTTTAATTAGCAGGTTGACTTCCGCCTTTGTTAGACGCACGCACTGAAACAATCTGCACCGGTAAGACGTTGGATATTTTGTTGGCTTGTTCCCTTGCTTTATCTGCTATAAAAACGGAACGCCACGTGAGTCATTAAACTTTACGTTGTTTATCTGGTAAATATAGTGTAGTGACACATTTCTCGGAATCGCGCAAGTGGAATGTTTTTCGCTACAGAGCATATATGCAACCTTCTTTCCTTACCTTTCTCCCTTTTTCGATGAAGGAATACCACCATCACTACAATCGTAGCGGAAGGATGGTGACCAGCAGAGGAGAGAACCGTATCAGTCAATACAAAAATATATCAAATGATTTCAATACCCTTAAAATATATGTTATAAAAAACGACTCAAAACTGACCTTTTAACGTTCTGACTGCTGAAATCTAGTACAAATGTACTAACCACATTTAGTAGGTATTATAGTATACCTCTTTCACGCTGCAGCGTGGGTAGAATACAAAGACCTAACCAAAGTCAGATTTAACAAACGTAATCGGAACATTGCGTAATCGAATAACTTATGCAAATATTGAATTGTTATATTACATTATCGAAACTAATAATGTACAAATAAATATCTTGTTTATTTGAATGCGCTTATCCCACAAACTGCTATGACGATTTGATGAAAATTAGTACAGTAATACAGTTTTTATTCCGGAAATCCCCGGGTCTATGTGTGTATCATTTGCTATGACTACGTCAGTACAGTCGAAACCGCGGGCTAAAAGCTTATATATATGTATGTATCCTTTAAATAAATTCTAAATAATTTACTAAATTTATACAATCCTATTGTTAACATTTAATTCCCTACAGTTGTTCATGCCTTGTATAGAAACATGCCTTGTTGTGATTCGAAGAAACGCCAGTTTTATCACAATGTTTCTTGGACGATACAAACAAATTGACAGACCACATTGAAATATAAGAGAAATGAAATATATTATTCAGCTGTTTATTTTAAATGTTTACCAAGTTTTGCCGATATATTGAATTGCATAAAATTTCATCTGATTAGAATCACGTGATAACCCACTTCGTACAATATTTTTATACGATCTACAAATATATAGTATTACATTATCTGTGCTCATGATATAATAATCTGATCGCTTATTAAGATGTTCAAAAGAATAATCGAAACTTTAGAATCTTTTAATCTAAACACATAAATTAAATGTATTTTAAACATATATTACGTATATCATTATTTTGCAGTAATCTAAATATGCAATACATTAATTCATTTATGGTTTTTATATGTTTAAACGAATTTCGGGATTATATGTTACTTGTAAATATGAATAGGTGAATGTTATTTACCAGAATTTACCATATACGTTTGTAAAATGATGCAAACATATTTTTAAATAATCATTGTAACGAATAACCATAAACCAACTTCATATTTTAACAACCCAAAAAACAAAAACAAGCAATCGATAACCTTTTTTAAAGACGGGATATTAAGTAAGACCGGATTGTGATTGAAAATGTAACTAATTCGCATTTGTATATTTCTAACGTAGTGTAATTTCAATATTATTATATTTTTAGATTAAATCATTTTAAATCGAGATCTTATAATCATGAATTCCGAAATATATATATATTTTAATTCATTTAAATAAAATGTAAAATGCATCGTATCCAACTCCCACTCATAAAAAACTTGTAAAAATTTATATGAAAACAATCATTGCTAGATTTGTATATATTTAGCAAATCGCAGGCCAGTTAGCAACATCGACGTCTTCGTCTATAGACGAGATCTTCAAATTGTGTGTCACCTTTTCCCAAATAATTGATCCCTATCACCATTGCCTCACGTTTTCGAATTGCTTCCTTTGGGATATTTAACACAAATATTTTTTATTCCCTCACTACGTTTTAGTTATAGCCTTTTGATTTTAAATAGATTATTTGGTTAAATGACGTGAAGGATAATCGATACTTTACTGCACGTTAATTCTAAGAATAACACATCTAAGCCTGCGTGTTTGTGTCGATATAATACAAGTGATTATATGTATTACCTATTACCTTCTAAACTTTCATATTTAGATTAATTAGTAACGTTTATATTTTTAATACTTTTGAAAACATTTTATATATATATTACATAAGTAATATGAAATGATACATTATATAGTAATATTGTGTATATGTTAGTAATGCCACTAGCTGGACGTATCAATTTCTTCGCGTTTTAAGCTATCCATACTAAATAATTATATTGATAAAAACCATATTTTCATTAAAGGTTCACTAATACGTTAAATTCTTAAGTCTAGCCAGTTTTCGTTTTTTTTTTCTCTCTTCTTTTTTGATTTATTGTATGTTGTTGTTTTCTGTTATGATCTGTTGTGTGTGTATATCTGTGACAATATAAATGTTTTTCATTATTTATTTCTTTCTAATAATGTAAGAAAAGTTCCCCCTTATTTCATAAAAATTATGATCAATAACTTTAGAATAAAAAATGGATTTGACTATTGCCTATATTTTCTTTGAATTTAGTTTAGATTCATTCGATTTAGTCTTTCATGTGATGATATTGTACAAGCGATGCTCCACGACTGAACTCATAAAATATGAATGAATTGATAGCATATACAAATATGCAATGCCAGCATCGCAATCATTCAAGCTGCTAGGTCACATTTGTTACAGTATCTACAATATTGTGGGTAGAGATTTACGGCCCAAAATAAACAAAATTCACAACAGCCATGAACGTATAACATTGATGTTAGATGTAAAATTATTTCCGTACTCTAACAGTTTCAAGTTGTATTTTTTTTCAAAAGATGTACTAACATTCTAGAATATTAATTCAAGTCATTATGTAATATTTAAAAAAATAATTGCCCGCTTTATAATAAATGTTTATATATTCTATATTACATCGGGAGATATGATCTACATCTTTCCATACATTTGTCGTGCTTCTGATAAATAATACTTCAAAATATGGTATACACTATTACAGGTACTATTTTACGTAATATCACCGTGATTTTTCCACGTCTTCTATATTAGTAAGAGTGTCAATAGAAATAAGCGATAATTTAAATATATTGGTTGCATCCTGTGGCTCCCCACAATTGTCACCACATAATGCTGGTCATTGTTATGTTGAATGAATGATGTTATTGATATAAAGATTGTGTGAGGTTGATTTATGATACATAATATGCGTTTTTTATTTAGACCTTGTAACGTACGTTGTCGTAGGTCTGATAATTTGGTGATATAGGTCCATACGTTTTATGGTTTATGTTGTAAGTTTAAAGAACAAAAATAGTTTAAAGAATCTGAATATTTTCTAAGAGTAAGCAAAAATGATATTGCTCAATTATTTGAATACTTTCTAATTGCTTTATTTATTGCTTTATCAAGTGTATTTTTGCGTTTGGAAATATCATTATCGCCTATAAATTGCCTTTTAGTAAATATGTGCCGGCATGGTCTATTTTGTAATGACAATTTTTTGTTTTTCTTTTTGGTGATATGTACTATAAAGAATAAATAAATATTAATACAATACAATTAGTTGTGTATGTATATAGAAAATTACTGCTATGTACTTTTAATCATAATATAATAAAATACTTATGAAAACGTTAAAATCTTGCCAGTCTCTTTGATTGTATAGACGCCTATTTGGAAATTGGCAAAAATCATTCAGTCCATGTCAGTCAAGTCCGGTCAAATGGGTTATTCGAAAATTTCTTCAAAACGGTAAATTTTTACGTAAAACTCTCTGAGACAATAACTTGAGATCATGAAATTATCATTATATATTTTTCCTAAAATCTACCGCTTCTGGGATAAAACAAATCAAAAGTTGCAAGCATTATTGTATGCATAAGCATCACTCACTGTATGTCTGTCCGTCCGACTGTCACCAGGCCATATTTCATGAGCCGTAATAGCAATAAAGTTGAAACTTCAGAGATAATGTATTGTGTTTTACTTATAACAACAATTAATATAAAATAAAGGGTTGGCACAAATTGGACGGATTTTTTTTGCAGCTTTTCTTCAGCTTATTATACTGAACTCTTATGGTACAACGATCTAAAAGCTTATCCTCTTCATTGAATATACACAAAACATCGTGTTATGACGACCTCGTATGGAGCTCGTTTGATTGTACATATATGAAATAGCACAATGTCTAACAGTTTTGAAAGGTATTGCCGCAAACTGATTGAGTGATATGTTGCCCTACTTTCATAATCTACTTTCAACTGTAGAGCAAATGAATAACTAATATTAATCTTAATAATTATATACAAAAGTTTATCCTTGCATAAGTCAACAAAATATCTTATCTATTTCGCTAATTTAACAATAATTGTAACTATAACCGAGTTTTTTATAACTAACGACTATTTTTAAGGCGCTTTATTAATCAACAAAATTTTGATTAAGAAGTTGTTGTCATATCGTCCCTCTTTTGAATTTGAAGAAGAACAAAGTTAATCACTGATGAGCGATATCTACAATAATATAATTGATCCATTTATTTGAACGCGTTAATCTTAGGAACTATACCACCGACTTCAATTACTCTTCCACCGATGGTTACGTACGTGATCCTTGAGTGCTACAGTATATGTACCACGAGCGAAGCCTGGCCGGATCACTAGTAATTTATATACGGTTTGAATTTAATTCTTCTTATTTCTTTTGATACGTTTGTTGTACATCCAGTGCTGCTTTTTAATCAATTAGTAATAATTAACCCCCTTCGTAGTAAACCAAGCAGCGCGTTATTATGATTCAATTTGCTAATAGTGTCGATGTGAAACACATATGCAGTGACATTAATTGCCTTTGAGTAATTAAACAGAAGATCCACAAAGCCATTGTTATGTTTGTTTATACTTGACGATATTCGAATTTGAATTCTCTTTATGATAATTTCAATGTGCTAACTGCGATGGTATATTTTATTAACTGTGATGATATCTTTAGGGGAGGCCTATGTTCACCTAAAAGGCTAAGACCTAAAAGGCTGCAACGACGAACTGTGATGGTTTTGTGAGCTATCGCGATATAATCGTTAGCACGTGTAAAAGTGTGTGGGTGTGGGTGTCGCATCTTTTCCGTCTTATTTACCTTTAAATGGCCACAGTTAGTATAGTATGCGAAAATGTCTTCTGCTATTCAAAAAATAAATACTGCATTTGAAGTTGGAAGGTCGTACTATGATACTTGAATATTAATTATTATAATCAGTTTAATGTTTACTTAAATACATGTACAACTACTTTAAAACCCAGTTACATTTAGAGCAGCATCTCATTGATAGGTTATATTAATTTTCTAAGCAGTATCTTTAGCTTGCTTCGTCCGCGTAGTTAAAGGAAATTCCTATGGGAATGAGATACGAGGGAGATAACAGCTGTAAAAAGCAATCGGTGATACTCTCTTCCCTCCTACCTATCGTCAGATAAAAATATGTTTTCGTGAAATCGTGCCGTTGCGACATGAAAGTCAAGCAAATGAACACACTTTCGGATTTATAATATCAGTATGGATAACACGATAATTTTTTTTTTACTAAGCATATCCCGTTGTCTAAAGTACTCTATATTGATATATATTATATTAGTAGGGATATAGATATATGTATTAAAAAAAATGTTATACCTAAAAAATTTAATATTCAATAAACTTCTTGCAGCTTAATACTTTACAAAAAGCAAAATAACACTTTCACATCAAAACATTCGAAAAAAGTTGTTGGTTGGTTGTCGAAAAAACATTTACTGATTAAAACCCACAGTTATTCTCCGTCATGCGATTGCGTGTGCGTTGGACTTATTGATATAAGTGCTAGCTGTAAACAACTCATTGTTAAAAACGAAACAACTCGTTGCAGCAATCTTAAAGAAGCATTTTCAATCATGTAAGCTTTATTATTTAGCTAGTAGCTCGCCCAGGTTAAAATGTTTCTTCTTAATCTTTAGCCAAGCGAGGACATATGAACCTAAATTAAATTAAAATCCAATGATTTTCTTTCACGTATACACATTACTACGCCGTAGGCATAGATTTACATGCATTCTTTGCTTTTTAAGGTTTTGCTGAAGGAAAATATATTCCTAATAACCAACCAACAACGTTCATCTTCTTAACATATATCAATTATGTGTCGCGTTGTTTGTTCGCAATGGATTTCTACCCGAGTGGAGACGGGGCGTGAAGCTAGTATAGTATAAATAACACCATATTGCACTCAATCAATTTTTCTATCTTTCATTGTCAGTGGCAAAAGTCTGATGTAAAGAGATAAAAAGTATGCTTATGTATTAGTAACTGCTACATAACCAAAAAAAAAAAAATTAAAAGAAGAAATAAATAACGAAGTTTATTAAACTATTTTAAGTTTATAATTAAATTAAGGCCACTATATCTCACACTAGAGGATTTAGCACTCAGGGATCACGTACATTCTAACAAATTCTTCAGGTTTTATCTAGACAGTTGACTTCATATCCTCCTCTTGTTTGGAATCGGTTGAAAATTATTTATAAGGTAATAAATATAGTCTCATTCATAATCGATATTTGTATCCGGGATAATTATCAATGATATAAATTAATGACAAATAAATATTACTAACATTATATTATATTGAATACGAAACAATTTTCATATTACAGCAATCTTATATTTCAAGTATTTATTAAAAATATTATCACGCTTAAAAAAATCAAATCAACTGACCACCACAAAACTCCAAACTTACAAATCGACAACAAAAAAAATTAATTCATTATCATATCTTTACAATATCACGAATGAAAGGAAACATGCCCTTTAACGCTATAACAAATGTATGGATTACACGATATTCATAAAAAAGCAATAGAGCAGAGTGTATAACAATCCCTGTGAACTAAAAAACAACCCTCAGCAACCCCGTTCTATTTCACGTTACACGTGTATCGTACATTCACTGTCATACATAAACAGATTACATTTTAAAAGCTTTTGCACGTGATAATAATTTCATTAGTTACAAGCTACTCGCCCCAGCTTCGCATGGGTAATGAAGAAAACTATACGACTTTAACACATATAATTTATAAAGAAATTATATGTTTATGTACTGAGAGATAGTATTACCACCAATTTTGTACGAGTTATGTACTATTAAGTACAATTTTTTAAAGTCTATTTCTGTATACCTTCTTGAGTTAATATTATATATATGATAAAATAAATCAATATGCCCTTAAATATAAGAACGTTATGTGTTTTCACTTTGATATTTCTATTTAATATTAAACATGTATTTGTGTTAGTTTTTTAGTTGGTCTAACGTCATTTCTTTTAATTTATTTTTGTGTGTAGATAGTGAAGAAGCTTGAGTCATATATCCAACTTTTGAAGCCGTGGTTATTAGTTAATCATAGCCATTGTAATATAAAATATAATCTCTAATAATATTATGAATGCAAAAGTAACTCTCCCGCTAAGAAGAGATTCTTAGCAATAAACCACTCATTTAAGAATAGGTTTTATTCCCGAAATCCCTCCGGAACGGGAACTACGGGGTATTTTTCTTAGGCTTACTTACTTTGCGGGCGAAGCCGCGGAAACACAGTAGGTAATAATTTATAACAGTATTAATGGTTTAATCACTACATAGTTAACAAATATACATACATCCCTATTCAAGAAACTCCTATAGATATTTGCAGTGTTTACTTCCAATTGATAACAAAACGTAACTCCATTGCTCTGAAATGCGTTCGTAACAAGCACGTATTATGCAGACTGGCACAAAATATTCACGTTATTCCCATTTCATTACCGATCGGTATAGAAGTAAGGGTACAATAACGGTCACTCGAGATTTTGAATGTAGTTAATAGTCAATTATTAACCAGTGTGTCTTTATATTGATAATTCTTATACAACATCCATTAGAATGATCAGTGTGATCACACATTGACAGATCTATGTTTATAAATGAAATGTTACAGTAAAATTTTGTAAAAGTTACAGGCAAAAGTGAATCTTACCCTGATTATTTTAACAATTTTTTTAAATATAAAATTTCCCAACAGATTTATATACAAACTGGTCGTACAATTCTTGATTATTCTATGATTGACATTAAGATCATGTTAATCTATTCTCATATTTTTTGTGCGAGTGACGAAGCCATAAAGATCGAATGTCATGTGTCTCACAAAGTTAAATTATTTCCTATTAAATTGCAATAAAGCGTCTGAATAAACTCGATACTTTTGCATATAACCTTTGCATTTCCAAAGCTCATAGCTCTTATTCATATAGAATAAATTCGTTTACGAGAATGTAAATGTTCACAAACTACGGATGAATGAATACTCGTAATTGTGCTTACAACGAATCACTGCATGCATACGAAATGCTAGCCTACTGCCCACTCTTAATACGTTTGTAGGGTTGCTAATTAGGCTCTGTTAAATACCGTATTGTATCGAACCATGTATTTACAAGCTAGTTCAGGAGGACAATCATTTTGTTATAGACTTTTGAATTATTTGTAAATGTACTTTTTACTTTTGGTTAAATCAAGGCGTGTTATGCGTTTTTATAAAATAATATCACTCATTTGAATTATGCATATATGTACATTCTCGTAAACATCCACACTGCAATGACTTTATGAAAACGCGTATTACATTTTTTCCATCTCTGAATTTAATTACCCACTTCTCATATTAAAAAGATGATTAAGCTAGTGTTTATACATCAGGGTTGTGTTTACGTAAGCCTATTATAATATGCGTGGTTGCCCCCAGCGTTTTTAAAGGGCCGTTCAGCGATTCTCGGTCCGGACGTATTTAAAAATTAACTAGCTACGTCATTTCTAATATGCCAGTCATGCCTTACTTCCCTGTAAGCATGCAAGGAACTTAAATGAAAATTGGTTATGTGGTTAGATATTTTAATAGTTAAGTAAGCAATTCAATTAAACATTGAGCTTTAGTAAGTACTCAGATGGACAATATTTGATTTGAGGAAAGGCGTAAATCAGCCTCTACGCAATTTCGTAGACGCTACGATATTGTGCGTAGCTCCCAGTTAATCAGCTTTATTTGTTTAAAGAAATCTTTATCAATGTTGTTCTTTAATCGTTAAATAATTAATATTGTTAATCGTTAAATATAGCTACAAAAATAATTGTAGGAGAAAAATCAAATTTAAACATATTTATATATATGAGGAGCTCCATTGTAATTACTGTTAAACTAAAAACTGTTCATGTAAGTACTTATAACAAAAATAGCATTGGTACATTAACACAAATGAAAACAAAACTTTAACACCTGTCGAAAGGCCAATGGTGTTCAGCACAAAAATACAGTGACAATATCTTGAACATAGACAAGATGACGAGACGACAGCGTGACGTCACACGAGCGGCACTCTGCGGCTGCGGCTATCGATCCGATGGAATCGTCTCATCCCGCTCGCGCCCGTGATTTTTATATCTAACATCTCTCTCATACACACGAAGCCTGACTGGAACGCGGCGAATTACGCTACTAATATTTATTTTAACGCAACCGCTCATGGACGAACACGTGGTGGCGAACAGTTTTCCCGTTCGACAAATCGATCCTTGATTACTTTCAAGTCGTAATTAATGTATGAAAATCAATTAAAAACGTCTTATACACTAATACAAAAACTATGTTATTGAGAAATTATTTAGAACGTATTATCAACTAAATTTTTAATCTGTATTTGTTCTCAATTTTTATTGAACAAAACTTTATTTGATCCAAACTTATTTACAGCGCATAATAAATAATTTATTTCTACAAAATAACGAAATTCTAACCAAGTTAATAAGAGCACAATTTAACAATCCTCAAACACAATGCTATTTATCATAAGCAACAATAAAGTCTATAAAAACTAAAAAAATAACAAACCATTTCCAAAAACCGTGCTTAATTTATACATTCTGAACTGCATAGTCCACAAATGAAAAGCAACTTAATAATCTATAAATAACTCGCATACCTCACAGAAGCCGCACAAGCAACCAAGGCTATAAATACAGATTAGAAGGCGCCACTAAACACATTACCCTCTAATCAATGCATTATTTAAATCCATACCTAGATATATTATAAGTATTTCTAAATAAACGTAGACTTGTAACATAGAAAGATAGGAAAATGCAGTTATTATTATTATCTTTTTATTTAATATTTCTAAATAAATATAGCCTAGTAACAAAGAAATATAGTAAAAGGTAGTTTTTAGATTAATTTCTTTATCACCACTTACATATGGGCATATTTTTTTTTATTAAGTTAAACATATTCATGCTACGTTTTAACGCAATATTAGGGCAAAAAACATCGCGATCTGATAAAAATTAATATCTTATGTAGCTCGCTTTGTGAACTTTATAAATTAACAACGACAGTCTCCCCATAACCACGCTCGCTGTAAAGTGTTCGAAATATCGGGTTACATAATGAAAAAATCGAATTTAAAATCCGTTACAAGTCTTTAATTTCTAAAGCAACAATTTAAAAGATCTGCCGTTATAATGTAAATTTGTGTAAACATAAATTTATTATTATCAAATAACTTATCTAAATGCATTATGGTGTATTAAGGTAATCACCTTATCGAAAACGATACAAAATTTTGACATAACAAATAAATGTGGGAGTCGAGCACGTTAACCATTAGGCGAACCCTCAGCTCAGTTACCCGCTGTGATATAAATAAAATTATGTTTAGAAATTCTTAGTTCTAATTTATATATTTTTAATTTACCACAGTCAAACCAATATAATGAAATGGGGGGTGCAGTTAATATTATGATTATAACATGAACAAATTAATTATTATGTACGAAGTGTATCTCTAAAAAAAATTTATGCTTTTATTGTACTTTTTGATGGACCTTCAGAATAAGCGGCACTGGTGTTGTGAGAGTTGAATATCAAATACAATACAAATTAAAAATAGCAAAAACGTAAAAAAATACATACCTATAGAGGAAATATGCGTTATAGCTGTCTGAAAGAGTCGTAGTACTTTTGGTGACTGTTCTTTCACAGAAAACGGGATGACTGATGAAATATTTTGAGATTGTTCTAAAGGAATTACTGAACACTCGATTCTTGTTATAATTGTTAAAGCAGCTTCTCAATAAAGGAATAAGTAAATAGATTAGTGCCGATACGCGCTCCTGCTACCGAGCATTGATCACATAAACGCACGGTGATGGCCGCACTACCACAGGCCTCAAAGACTCCGTCCGCTCTGTACATAGGTTCTACTATAAGTATCGGTTACCTTTTTCTCAACACTTAGTATTTTCTCAATAGTTTGTATTTATATATAAGGAGGACCCGGATGAAGCATTGCTTTTATAAGTGATACCAGCAGCATCACTGCCGTCATTCTCTGGATTAGTATCCTCTATCTACTCTCAATTCTTTTAAATTAATTTTATAAGCTAATGGTGTTCCGCCGATATATCAATCTTTACAAATTTGAAGAGTACACAACCAGCCACCCTGTATATGCATGTAAAGCTGAATTCGAAAGTATTATACAATAATATTGTATTCTAAATTCATGTTACGTTGAACATGGCATTATTGCGAGCCAACTGGAACAGTTTATGTGACTGATACAGTTAACGCCTAAACAAACCCGTCCCATTTTCCTATTTAGCCACTCGGCTGACAAATTATGATATTTTGTTTGATGAAATTTTTACAGCAATGCAATGTAATGTAAGAATTTTGCTGAACTGAAATACTCTCTTTGTAACGTTGTAATTTTCTCTAAATGCAGTTTTTTAAGTATTTGTAAAACATGTCTTATTTAAATGACATCAACATTGAAAAAAGTCGTTCGGGTAACTAAACGTCTTTTAAATGTATATTACATTTAATTGCACATTATTTTATATTTATTTTCTCGAGTATTCTTCTGCTGAGACTAAAACAAAATAAGTAATAATCCTTATTTATTTTATATATTTATTTATTTCATTATTTTAGAAGGTACTAATCCCTTTTAGTTTGTGAAGTGATACGTCACCCGGAAAAAACTAGGTATTCCGAGTATTTCTCGTAAAGTTAACATTCAAGTGATATTTTCGGGTCTTAAACTATTCTATATCCTTTTTTGAGTTTCAAACTAAATACGTGAATAAAAGAGACATACCCACACAGAGTTACTATCTAATTATTAATATTAGTGTGGATTTATATTTTCGATGTAAACATAAAAACTACTAAATATAGCAAATGTAAAACCTTTGAAAGCAAGCATGGCGTTAAGGTTGTTAACGCCTCTGTGGTCATTTTTGGCGGGAAATTGCCCTATATCCGATCCCATCGCGATAGCTCTTTGCGATCATTTTTTTTTCTTACATTTGTAAAGCTTTGTAATGGATGATGCCTACGCAGTTTAGAACCATAAATGCATCCATTTCACGCTGGATATTCAATAATTATATGTGATGTGAATCTGTTAATTTATAAAGGCTTTATCTCAAATACATACTAGCCAGATTTCTTTGATATTTATTTGTTTATTTATTCTTTATTTCACACTTTCACACTTTCAAAATATAAAAAAAGAAATAAAATTTAACAAAAACTAGTATTCAAATGGCGGCCTTATGGCTAAAAGCGATCTCTACCAGGCAACCGTGATATAATATTCTATTAAAAAAATAAATATATGTTAAAAAGTAAGACCGTAACATTATTAGTCTAGAAAAACAAAATCGGGTATTGATTATACACGACGCATATTCAGTTTAAATTATGACTTAAACAAGATATGTAGAGAAAGAAAACGTAAAAAATTAATTTAATTATATAAATAAAATTATATTAATATGTATTAATGACAAGTATGACATTTTATTCAATGAAGTTTATTTTTTAAGATATTTTTCCTGCAATGCCTGTAGTTTTTTTTTTTTTTTTTATAAGAACAAGTTAATCTTGATACTTGTTAATTAACAATGTTATCTGTTATCAATTACATATATTAATGTTGTGGAGATATGATATTATTGCTCTTTTATAGTTTAATAATCCCATTATCTTTTGTTATAAAATTGTTTATTTTATACATTTTTGTACATATTTTTTGATGTTTATATAAATATACTCAAAGATATTTGCAATGTGCATGAAGAGAGCGCAAATTGATCAAAATAAAATAGAAAAATAAAGAAGCTTGTGTAAACAGGCAAATTATTAAGATTATTTACGCGATTTATGACGAAATGGTTTAAAAAAGTTATTTTCAAAACGACAATATATATCTTAAACATCTGCATATCTCAAAGGTATTTCTGTAACAAAAGACTGCAATATTTGTGGCGAAAGCTCAATTTTCTCGAAAATTCTGTGATGAAATGATGTTAACGTAAAGAGTTTTAGGGGAAAATTTCTTTGTCTTTTAGATGCCGTTGCCGTTGTTTTAAGTAATAACTCCGATAAAAGGGTATTTTGTGAGTGTACTTTTATTATACTTATGAATTCCTGGTTGTAAAATTTAACCTCGAAGCTGTAGTAAAGGTTCGACTCATGTTTTCTTCACGGGATTGAGAGGTTATGGGCGTACCAATTATATATAATCTAATCATTCCCTCCTTCAAACCCTCATAGGAAGCCTGTGTACCAGCAGTGGGAACATATATTGTTTGATGATGATCATAATGAACCATTTTCAATAGGAAGACTATACTGTCGGCTACTGCGCATTAAAATGCGTCAATGCTCGTAAACACATTTGGAAATAAACATTTTTAAATAGCCTAACTGACACATTCAATAAAAATATATTTTTGTGACGTTGTAAAAGCATCTGTCGCACAACAATCCACAGTCTCCAAAACACAATAAGTACATTATAATAACATAACTTATAACAAATACAAACACAACGTGTCAATCGTATTGTAATCGAATTTGGGTTATCCCATGGTTAACTCTTGTATAACTGGCGTCCTATTGGTCATAGCATAATGTTATACAGCTTTCGTCCATAACTAAAATCTATATCTATATCGTCCATAACTACTTCTTCTTTACCGCGGCGAAACATCCCAATCTGATGGGAATTTCTTTAGACTACGCGGTCGAAACCGCGGGCGGAAAAAATTATTTCACGAGAGAGAAGAAGACTAAAATGATAACCAATTTGATCAACATTCCTGTATTGATTAGTTTTTGATTTATCTAAATTACAGTTGTCGTTATAAATATTACACAACAGTCTATTAAATTATGATAATATAATGAACCGGTTTATAAATATAATAATACAATGAATATTACAAGGGTTTCATATCAACCCTATACTCCAAGCTCCGGCGAACGCCTATAAATATCTCAAAGCCAGCTAACCGTGGTAAACTGTTTATTTACACCTAATTACCCTTGTGCCGGGGTGTTTCAATAGGAGTTTATGAGATGAGCAGCGCATGTATACTACAATTGCCGCACCAAAAGCTACCAGCTTTAAACAAAGATCCAACTAAATATGCTCGCTTACGAATAAAATGAACATTCAATCTTATTGGATGTGTTTTTGTGCTTGGCCTCAATATATAAAGTACCAATGATGTGATTAACAATTCAGAATAATACCCTCGTCGTACTTTTTTGCCAATGTAGTACGATGAAAGTCATATTATCCATTAGTTATTAAAATATAGTAGAATAGTTCCGCCGTGTAGTACTTTAAGAAGGCTTAATATTACAACATTAATTTAAGTGTAATATCAATTTGCTCATTTACTATAAGTAATTAATAAAGAGGTCAGAATTTACTAATAGCCTATTTAAACTTAATTTCAATTAACATATGAATAATTTATTTAAAAACGCCCTCTTGGTTATTTACGAAACACGATTCAAAAGAAGATTTAAAATGCGCCCTTTACGAACGATTCAACTAAATTGTTTTCATCTTATACTGAATAAACTTAAAGAAATTATTTAATCCTTGCGATTCTAATCACAAGAATAATAATATAAACCCATAAAATTATTTTCTTGTCATCGTTCCTTAATATATGTTTTGTAAATGTAATTCTACTGCATCTTTCTGAATAGAACTAAACATAACTAAAACAAAATACACAGTTTAAAGAGCATTATAACAACTTGATCGCAAGATGGCTATCAAACCAACAATGTTGTTTCGCAGTCTATCAGTAGAACGGAATATTGTTGACGGTGCGTATTCCGTCCCCGCATCGACCTCTGTAGATATAATAACCGGGACCCGTCGCGTCGGCGCCATCTATTGAAAGGACCAAGGACATAAATCTGGCTACCCTCCAAAGAACAAAGCTGCAGGAGTTATGTAACTTAATCGTAACACGTAGGTTCATTAACAAGTTTCGCAGTGTTTGTTTTGAATCCGATTAAAATACCAAGGGTTTTTTAATTAACGCTCTCGTTTCTTGTGGTTTTAATGCTTCCTCGAGTTATCATGACCTTATCATTTTTTGATGTCATATTTTGAGGTCGTGAAACACGTACGGATTTAGTTAATCTAAATTAATTATGTAAAAATAAAACATTGATATTTTTTCGTAAATATTTGAGAAAAGCGTACTTATTATTATATAATGTGTTCAAAATCAAACATAATTAACTAATTTGTATAAGCTAACGGCGCCAATATTTTTATCTCATAGACTTAAATACAAATAATTAAATCAAATATTATCTAGCTAAATTGGGCGTTAACTAGTCTAGTTTAAAATGAAGCTTCATAAAGTTATGAACAATTCCAACTACGGAGTATTCTGTTCCTAGAAAGATTAATGGTTTCAACATAACCGAATTTCAACGAATCGTGATTCAGGTGCTGCTAAGAATGACGCTCGATTTGTCATAGATTAGTCATAGTGAGACAAAATATTTACGTAATGTATTGTTATATACCGCACTAGATTATAGACTGAACCAACGTAGGAGGCTTGTATCCCTGCAGTGTGCAGAATATATTATATGGGCTGATGATGATGATTATTATAATATTACTTAGGAACATCGTTAGCTGCATTAAATAAGTATTGATATTGAATACCTCCTACGTTGAAATATTTCTATTTGACATTAGATAGTAATTTACGAATATAACTTGTTTTGTTAAGATTTAAATATTTTATTTGAAAAAGCAATGTGATAAACATCTCGATTCGTTCAAGAATTCACAATCTCGTATATTTAGAGTTTTATTAATACCATAAAATTATTTAACAATGCGAGACACTTAAAACGAGTAAATATGTAACTTCTATTCTAAAAAAAAACAACTCTGAAAACAAAGACGACATGTACATGTATGACAAATGTAAACGCTGGATGAATGAAGTCTTAGATATACAGAATACACATCCCAACGCAATGCGAGCTGTAGGCGCCACAAAGTCGGATGGAGATCGGCGCCGTCGCGTCTGTCATTTCAGCCAAAAGCCTCTTGGAACCCGCCCAGAGATTATTTTTTCCTATTGATGTAGGCATCGAGGTCATTCCAGCCGTTATGATAATGGGCATCTGTTGGAAAACCCCGTAGTGCGTGTTGTCATAATTTGTCAGTGTCTTGTACATGCTCCTTTAAGATGTCTTGGCGTTTTATAATATCATTAATTAACTTATTGAATAACTAATGTATTAAATGGCGTACTTAGTGGTATATTAAGTAATAAAAGTATGTTCTATAGTATTGTGCTTTAGATAATTAATGAATAAACCATGGTAATAAGTTTTTAATGATGAATAGTTTATTGTCCAACAACAAAGGTCGAAGAACAAAAATATGAAACTTTTGTCATAGACCATTCTAAGCATGGACTGAAGGCAAGTAGAATATACCTTATAAATTTTATTGGAAAGGTTATTATATTTTATAAAACATCTTCTTCTGCAATTTTTTTATATCCAATCCAATTTTTTCATTACTACATATTATTAGTTATAAATTCAATGCCTTGTAAAATCACTATTTATAACAGCATCTATCGAATGCAGAATAGAGCATGTAGAAAAAAAAAATTCTGAAGCCCGCCAAAAAATGGCGGGAAAGCATTGCGGTGCTATACTACACCACACCATGTAAATTTATGAATAGGCAAGAATTGGAAAGGTATAATTTACTCAACAATTATTTTTTGAATTTTCCTATTCTTTTATTTAAAAACATAATAGAAAATTTTTCCCAATAGCATATTCAAAATAAACACAAATAAATAGCTTTTTAAATAAGCTATCAGTTTGCTCGCACTCCTTGCGTAAATGTTCATAAACAATTTATTAATTTTTTAACTGGAAAAGAAATAAAACTAAAAAAAAATGAAAAAAGAAGATAAAAACATTATTGGCATTGGCGAAAATCACATTCCTTTTTCAGTGAAATTTGATAACCAACAATTAAATCGGTTCAGGTTCATAGGAAAATAAATAAAATAGCGTAATCCAATAATAAAATGAAGAAAAATATTGCTCGAGTAAATTTTTTTTACGTAGATATTTGAAAACACTGAAAAAGGCTTGGCTGAGTTATCTGCCACAATATATTCCGGTAATCCGAGCTAATAACATGTTATGTGAGAATTGTGACTCCATAAATCGGCGAAATGGAAAATAGCCAACTAGAATGCGGTAAGTGTACCTAACGTTAAATAAAGAAACTTGGCGATGTCACGGCCAACGTGCAGTTGTAAGTGTGTGCATATTTTTGTACGTTTTATTCGGTTTCGGATCGAGGATCAGTAATTAGTTATAGGAGTCATAGGTTCGTCTACAAATATATATGCTAAAGTTGATGTAAGTCTTATGAAACTGTCACGTGACGGAGATCAATGGAACGGAGTGTAACTGCGAAGTTGAAATAAATTCATCGCTCTATAATCCTTTTCTGCGTTTTTTACTTTAAAGTTATGGTCTCCGAAAAGAAACATTATTTTTATTTGTTTATAAAATTCGTTTATCATGATTTAATATTTAAATCTTAGACGCGATAAAATGAGTATTATAAAACAAAACATAGTTTGAAATTACTTAGGTACTTTTTGAATTGTTTTGTATAGATACATTATATCTAATTAGGCTTTCATTTAGTTGTCTTTATACCTAACTTTATGCAATTTTTGAGATTAAAGTGAATACAATTAATACTTACAAAAAATGCTCAAATTAAACTAAGCCTTAATCCTTGAAAACATAGTTTTGAAGGGTTTGTTATCAATCATAAAATAAGTGTATTTTGTGTTGATGCATTGTTGGCATGAATAAAACATATAATACTTCATTGCGTTAAAAAGTGAAAATCTTCTGTTCTGACAATAACTTATTACAGAAACGTTTTTTTGAACAATCTTAATCTAATTTATACCATAAGCTTTTAAAATAATATTGTTTTGCGTCTGCTTAGTTGTAAACAATTATATTCGAAGGTCACAGTAGGAATAACTTTTAACCTTTCCATGATAACTGAAATTTAAATGATTTTCTACGAAACTCAAACCATTACGCGCGTTAACCGGTTATTAACGAACTGTTTTATTTCCCGAATGTAATGTGTGTACAATGTACATGTACTTTTTATGATTAATTAAGAATGAGAATAAACCTAACGAAACATTAAAAACTCAAATGTCAATGCCATTAATATTTTACTTCAATACCTCATAAAATATAACTATACTATCTTATAAATTTATAGTTAATTATAGTCTACGATATATATAATATATAACCTGAAGAGTTAGTTTATTTTTTATATTGGGATCGAATTGATTTTTTTTTGTCTTGAATAGTCTGTTTATTGATTAAGCTGTATGTTATAAACATCATAATCACGTGGGTGAATCCGCTGGGAAACGAGTTTTATATTAATACTAGCTGCACGATCTGGCTCCGCCCGGGAGTCATTTACCGTTATTGAAATAGTAAAAGCTATTCTATCTTTTAAGTTCAACCAGCATACAGTTTGCCGATTTTATTAAAATCGGTTGAGTAGGTAATTTAAGAGTTTATCGCGGAAAAACAACTAATAATTTAAGAATATATTTTTAATTGCATAATGTTCACCTTAGCAAAACGTCATCAAATCGAGATGGCCTAAAATATTTATAGTATGTAATCATCATTAAATATCCACTTTGGGATGGTTTTAAATGTGACTGTTTATTTTTTGAGATAGTGTCAATATCTAGCACAATAAGGTACAAACGAGTCGGTTTATATTGTCGTTTATAAGTAATTTACACATGGATACCTTTCCTGATTGCAAGCAATGAAGGTAGCCGCAATAAAATTTTCCAACAAGAATGCCAAATTTTATATCCGCTAATAGCGGAAATGACGACTAATTGTGGAAAATACAGCAGCGATTTTAACTGTGGATTGTTCTCCAAAAACCTGTTTTAGATAATGCACGACATACTATTGGACTGATGTCTATTCTTTATATTCTATTTTTCAACCGACTTCAAAATAGCAGTTTATCTATTCGACTGTATGTGTTGGAAATTTCGACTGGGTGAACTGATTTTGTTGATTCTTCTTTATTTATAGGCTGGCGCCTCCCGTGTGATTCCATGCAAATTTGGTCTTGTTTTGAGAAATTGAAGACAGTTTATTTTTTTTTATTAAGTTACGATAGTGGGCTAGATAAAGGGCCTGTGGTGTGAAATATACTATTAGAAATATAGCATAGCGCATGTTTTGTCCCAATGAATTTAATAATTTAACTAAAAGATATATACCTATTCTTTAAATAAACTCAGTTTATCACCACCAACTCAGTTAAACACCTACTGATAATCATGTTATAACTTATTCTTGATCCGATACAAAAGAACTGTTGGAATAACATTACTTCAAATCACTCTTAAAACAAATAAATATGGATTATCTTACCACAAACATATATAATTACCTTATATCATAATATCAATGTTATTATTAAACGTTTACAATATGAAGGTTCTGTACGAATTAAATTTTCAAAAATACTATCGCATTCTCTTTATATCTTGCTTTCTGTCCCTGGCTTCGTCCGCGTAGTCAAAGGTTTAATAGTCAGTCCGAGAATTTTCTTACAAAGCCCTTTCCCTAGATCCTAACTACTATGTAATAGGTATCCTATCCCTTCTAAACGTACTAAATTTAATTTAAATGGATTTAGTGATTTGGGCGTTAAGAAAAGACAGAAAGAAGAAAGAACCCAAGAAAATACTACATTACAATGTATTTATGTTAAATTCATGGCTGTACGATATTTATACTATGAAGCCCAATATTACACAAATTTAATTTATAGACAAGTTATTATTTACTTAATATTATCGTAATAAAATGGCATTCTAATTATCTATGCGTCATAATTATTTATTTGAACATTATTAAAGCCCATATTATTGTTCACTCAGACAACATAACGTGTGGACATATTATTATATCATTAGGTAGATATTTATTAGGTCCTTACTTTCCGACATCCTGATATCCGAGACTGTAAGTGCTCTTATTTATTAATATTGTACTTAATATTGATCGATGAATGGAAAAAACAATTTTTTTATATCATTGGAATCGAGGCAATGATAAAGTTTAGGTTGAAAAATTCGATTTCTTTTAAGATAGGCACTATAAAATAGTTGTTTTATATTAACTAAAAGCTAGGAATAGAACACAGTTTTATCATGAACAGATTCTTCTGTAATATTTTTATTTGAGGGTAACTGGGGAAAATTATTGACACAAGTATCTATAAACCTTAATGAAGATGTGTGAACTGAGAGGCGCGGTCAAGCTATAATTGTAAAAAGTGATATCAAAGGGGACAGTTCAAATGACGTATATATTATTGATCTTTGGAGCTCATTTATGTAAGTAATCATATGGCATATTGGATAGATCTGGTGAATCGAACGAGACGAAGGTTTAAAATTAGTTTTAAGTAATAATTTCTGTACTTAATACAAGTCAAATATAATATGAATTTAATGCCTGAATAGGTCCGTTATTTATCAAAATAAGTGTAATTATAATTGACGTACTGTAAACAGCGATATTTAGAATTACCTAATAAAAAACTGTGAAAGCATGTCCGAACGTCGTTGAATAAAACATTCATTGTAATTAACATCTTATTTCCTTGAGGTGAATGCTCAAAGTCTATTGCATTGCTTATTGGAATCTCTGCTTATCACAAGCGTAAGCAGAGTTTGCTTCGAACAATCTTTAAGCGTGATTGTAAGTTAGCTGTTGTTTAATGTACGTCAATAGATCTAATAATTTACTTCATTATAGATTTGATTAAACAACTTTATAATTTTCTTCTCAAATGTAAAGCTCTTGTCTATAGAAAATTGTAATATTTTTATTTTTTTGATTTTTTTTTCATCAGAGTTGATTTGTTTCTTTTTCATTGTCTATGAATAAAAATACGTATTTTAAATAACTGAACTTGTAATTTTCCTCCCATAAAATAATATTAATTCTTTAAATCGGGGTTAAAGTCTAGTTTTACACATGCAAACCCCACTAACATATACACAGCTTATATTCACAATAGCCATTGACGTCAAACTGTAATGTAATGCGAAATCGTCGATAGTTACGAAGCCTTTGCGTTCACAACAAAACCATAAGAATTTAATAGACAAGCAAAATGTAGGTCAGTGGCTTGCGAATCCTACTATATAGAAGGGGAGTCAAAGAGTGCATTAAATTAATTAATACCGTCATACACGGTTTAAATTACGATAAAATGCTCCTGGGACTATGGCGTATCAGATGGTTGAAGGCAGAACTTGTATATTGTAATATGAACTAACGTTTCTTTAATTCGGTATGTTCTTTTGAATTTTTTTTTTTGGATCACGAATTAGTTAAATTATCTCCATTTTATCGAACGCTTTTTAATTTTTTGTTTTGGGTTACTATCAAATCTATAAACATAATAATATAGAATAAGAATAAGTAGCTACGCGTAGTATATAATATAAAGTAAGTTATTTAAAATCATCACAATTTTTGTGCTATGGAATTTATCATAATTGATTGGATTTAGCTCGGACAAAATTTTGCAATTTATTGTCTATTTATTATTCATTTTATTCCGTTTTCTATTCATTCATATATTCTACTTATCAATCTGCATACAAAATTTGATCCAAATCCAGTCAGTATATTGGAGTGCAGTGACAGTTAACGTCTTGACAAGCGTCTAGATTCAAAATTAATAGTGTGGAATACAATTAAAATCATATATTAAGCTCATCTTTTACATAACACGTAACACTTTTACGCAATTTTCATAAAAAACTAGAATTTTCGGATAATTTACGATCCCGTTATGTTTTTGTTTCAATTAATAATAATTTAGCTAAGCGGTACTACGGACATGACGATTGTTACAATGTTGTGACACGCTACTGTAGTTAATTAAATTAATAAACGCTCAAATATGTTGTCTTTTTAACAAGGCTTTTCATTCCGTTAAAAACGAATCGATTACAGCCTTTGAAGCTCGACGCTCACCAGCTTATTGTAACTAATAAACTATGCTGACCATACTAATATATGTAATAATATTTGTATGTTGGGTTAAATTTGTATGTTGAAGTAAATTATACCATACCTATATTACGTTACAGTACTGTTTTATATTTATGCTTTATATTTAGCGAAGTTTTTTTCTGTATTACCTAAACTTAGCAAAGGAGCTAGTGGCACCTATAAAAGCAAAATTAAAGGATACATAAGTGGGATAAAGGAAGGGACTGGGAAGGGAATGTAACATTCCTAGTAAATTGGTTGAAAGATTTCGGTTATAAGCTATGACGGTGTATTTTATATTCAAATGTCATAAATATTTTCCTTTATATTATACTTAGGTATTAATTATTTTTTATTCTTAGATATTTTGACCTTTTAAATAGAAACATAACATAAAATATTTCTCCTTCATAATATTATTGAAGGTAAATATAAGAAATGGTATGGAATAAATATTAATTTTATAAATACACCTTTATTAATATAACATACACTATACACCTTACTTTTATTAAATATGCAACGAAGTATTTCTGAGTTTTGTTTATTTTTACGTTGCTTGGTAAAAATAATGAAAACTCTTCTATAAAGAATGAAATGCCTTTATTACAAGCATTTCTAAGGAGCAGTACGCGTTCTAATGGAAATCGGATTTTAACTGTAACATATCTGAAAGTCATCTTTGCTCACGTGATACCCAGTACTTGCATTTATTTTACAGTAGCTACCAGCCTATGTATTAACGATGACTAATATAATCTATATCTTTGCAATATTGTTAACGATTCGATTAGCTGTTTTTGCATGAAAGTGTGAAAATGTCCATTCATCCGTTTGTACTTGAAACCTTGTGCGTGTTTAGTATTAGTAGCGCGTCGGAACATGGTAAGATTTAAGTCGATCACAATCCGACATAACCATGGCTCCTACCCAGGGTCGTGGGTAGGTATCTTACGCAAGATTTCCTTAAAAAAGCATGCTGGATGAATATTCATAAAAGATTTTGTTCGCATTTTGTTAAACAATGTAAATTGTAAGTAAATAAAATAGCATATGTTGTAAATTCAATATCACAACAGTCTTTTTTATGATTTTTCAATCTACTAAGTCACTTTATTAGGCGCCTATCAGCGATATCCAATTTACCAACCAGCGTGGTGGATTAGGACCTAAACCCTGTGAATGTATCCAGAATGTATATAGTGGGAACTAATATGGTCTAATGTGATGACGTTGTTGATAATGATAACGTTTATAAAACTGATCACAGTCTTACATACCCGCAAATATTTCCAGGTTGGCGGCAGCGCAGGAGGCGGCGGGCGCGCAGGCTCGCGCGGCGCCAGCTGATACCATGGGCGGCGCGCACCAGCCCGCTACTCCGGGGCCCAGCTCACTCTTTATATTCTCCGACGAAAATCCTATACGGAGGTGAATATCTGCTACACTGAATATCTGCTACACTGCTATACTGTATAAAATAAATATGCCACAGTTTAGATACATATACATAAGGTTTTTGGAAATTTCTTATCAAATGCAAATATTATCAATCTGGTTAGAACAACAAATCGGTTAAAATTTTACTGTGTAATTTATCTATTTAATTTATATGCATTCATGTCAAGATGTATGATGACAACTTAACATTTTTAATACAGGAGAATAAGGTACCAATAAGAAAGGCATTTATCGAATCCAATTATTTTCGCACAAATTCGATAATCACGTTCTCTTACGAAATAGGATTATTGTAACACTAAATCCCATTCCTAAAGACAACCACACACAATATGAACATAAATCAAGATATGATATTATAATTCGTTCGTTAATAACATCTCCGCTACCCTTAAAGATTTAAGCTAGAAACTAGTGAATATAAATATTAAATAGTCCCTGGTTCACCCTGCATCAGTACACGGATTAACATGACATACCCACGCGGCAGGAAACCTTAATGCTTAATACATATTTAACAAGCCTCGTTTTTCGCATGCATTTTGTAAACAGACAAAGCTTTGCGAGTGTCTTTGTACGTCTACAGAAACCAACTATTTTGCTTTCTCGCAACGACTTTTTTCTGTTCTATTTCTTTCGTCACGTTGTTACTGAATTTAATGAGGAAAGAGTAGAATATGATGAAAACAAGAAACGTTTTTTAAATGTTTAATATTATGGATTAATGTTTTCTCTTAAATGCAAATAAAATAGATAAAACAATTATATATAATCGAACCTACCACGCAGTACAATCTAATGATTCCTCAACAACACAATAAAATAAACTTAACGTATTGTTTTAATCAGGCTGAGGTTTTGGAGGCTAAAGATAGTACACATACAGGCTTTCATTTTCAAATATTCTGCTGGAATAAAGAAAATGTCATAATACCTGAACACGTTTTTGTATAAAAAATGCAAATTTCCAAATTTTCTTTCAAACCAAATTATGTCCCACACGCCGATTGTAACATAAGAGATTGCATTGATTCTTCTTTTAATGCCATAAACCGAGTATAATCGGAAAGTAATGCAATGATCGTGTGCAAAGCCTCACGGTCTCATTACGAACGTAATTACATCAACGTTGAGTAGGAAATGACATCCAATTTAATTCTAACGTAGGTATATGTCGAGATAAAATCTGTGAGGAGAGCCCTCTTGCTTAAACTAGATTTTAATATGAATTAAATTTTGAGTGGTTCGGTTTTTGTCACATTTACGTTTCGTTAAATTAATTGGTAGATGTATGTTCATATGTTAAAAAGAGATAGATATAGTACGTTGTCATCTTTTCCACGTTCCCAACCGTTGCAACGCCTAAACCTCTCCGCCATCCGTGAACCCACCACAGCAATGAAAATTTATTTTTCTCCTTCGGCTCCATGTGTCTAAGGGTCACCCCACGCGATCTATTAAGATGATTAGGAACCATATCAACCGATAGCGAACATTATTCCAATAAAATAATTAAAAGTTCAATATTATTTATGTGTAGTGCTTAAACCTATTATCCGTTCTAGAACCTACATTACAATTTTATATTGTGTTATTCACAGAACAGATGCTATTTGTGTCTATTGTTGTTTTATAAATATATTTTAATGTACCGTACGTACATATCTATGCAATTGTTATAGCACTGAATTGTGTTTATTGTACATACCTACTAGCTATCGGAGCTATAATAGTTTGACTCAGACATGTCTATCACCCCTTAACGTCGATGTGTGTATTATAAAAATTGTTATCAATTTCAGGTATACAAAGTTCATTATCGAGTGGCCGCCTTTCGAGTACGCGGTGCTGCTCACCATCATCGCCAACTGTGTGGTGCTGGCGCTGGAGGAGCATCTGCCAAACGGCGATAAGACCATCTTAGCACAGAATCTGGTGTGTAAAAAGACGCTTTTTACTATATAATTTACGAAATAAATATAATAGTAATAATTAAGAAGTAGGAAAAAATGTATAGCTTTTTATTATTACAAAGAGTTCAAGTGATATTAAACGAGTATAGATATCACATTTCAATTGCTCAATTGCTCAAATCTCACTTGCTTTTTTTATAGAGATCTCTTAGAAAGTGTCGTAAAATCAGAGTATTATTTACTCTTGCGTTAAGGTACTTTATGTATGGCATATATCAAAAGTTTACATATTAAAAATCTAAAATATAATAAATCCAAATTCGAACTGAAATGTTTTTCATGGGTATCGATTGACGCAAAATGTATTTATCGAAAAGAATAAAAATCTTCTCTGGTTCCCATTTCATTAAATTTTTTACTGAAAACTAAAACACGCTATTTCGTTTCATACGTACATATTTAATGAATTGTTTTTCTTTTGTTGCAGGAAAAGACCGAGGCGTACTTTTTAGGAATATTTTGTGTAGAAGCCTCGTTAAAAATTTTAGCCTTAGGTTTTGTTTTACACAGGGGATCGTATCTTAGAAACGTTTGGAACATAATGGATTTTTTCGTTGTAGTAACTGGGTAAGTATTGTTTGTTTTTTTCACTATCTTTAATATCATCACTTCATAGCATGTTTGAAAGTTACGATTTGGAAGAAGCTGACATAAAGTTGCCACTTGTTTACACTTAACTAGGTGCCAAAAAGGCGATCGTAACACCAAATTGGCGAAGAAATAGAATAGTTAAGTTAGGTAAGGTTGGGGTGACTCAATTTAAATATTCAATAACAAAAACTAGGTCGATGACGATTTTCGCCGAATACAACGTGGACGTTGACCTGCGGATGCTGCGCTCGTTCAGAGTGCTTCGACCGCTCAAGCTCGTCTCGCGGATACCAAGTAATTCACAGTAATTGGCGAAAAGTTCACATATAACCTTATTATTGTTACTATATTGTTCTAGAATTTTCGCTAGTTTTTCGATTCCGAACTCTTTGACGTAGAATAAAGCGCTAGTTTTAAAAATAGAACTTTTGACTTTTTAGTGACGAATGTAGCGTCGAGTTCCTGCCATTTGCAAGATTTAAAAAATTGTCATAAAATAGATGCGTGGTTTTAAATTTTTGTGGATTTTGGACGATGCTAAATGTACTTCAAATTATGTCTAATAAATGTTGCATAATAGAGAAATATTTGTTACGTTTATTGTGTTTGTAGGTGTTTACAAATTAAAAGCTAATATTATGTAAGAATTTAGTTAAAACACGATTTACATAGGTGTGATTAAATGTAACGCATTTAGATTAAAAGTTTGTACCGAATAAAGTGTGTTTAGCTAAACGATAATGATGTAACTAGCTATACGACCATAGATTGTAGATTTGTTTTACATAGAGGAATGTGCTTGTTTTTTATTTTCTGAATACACTGAATGTTCCAATTCGTTTTTATTTACGCACTTGCGAGACGAAGACATATAAAAAGTTCTTTACGATGTGTAGTTTGTTTTAGTTTGTCTAAACAAGCATATTCTTTTGTAGTAATTTTATTGTTAAGTTAGATGCTAGTACAAGCTATAGTATCGAGTGATATGTGTTTGGCAGTATCATCACGCAGATGCCGGTGGTCGCGCCCGACGTCGACTTCAGGACCTTGCGTGCCATTAGGGTGCTGAGGCCCCTTAAATTAGTATCGGGCGTTCCTAGTGAGTTTATAGTTCATTTTTAGTTTAGCACCTTTAGCATCACTGGCACTAGTTGTTTGTCTATAGTCCTACGTTCTGCAAAATATACCATTACCCCTGCTACCATTATAGCTCTGAGAGTAATGACCACATTCATCGCCACTTTTGATATTTTGCAAAACTAGCGACGTTTCATCACGATTAGTTATTATTTACCTGTAATGCTTTTATTATTATTGTATCTCGTTGACTTATATTAAATATAACAATTAAGGGAATATTCTGTCCTCAATTGGCTTAATTTATTTAATTTGATCATCAAAATTATAGTATCATTTAGACATCCGATATTTCAAAAGTTTATCGTCTTCTCCACATTCATACAAAATTTTCTTGAATCGGTCATCAAAATATTATGTTGTGAAGGTTCTTCTTGATGCATATTATTAATTTTTTTCTACGCAGGTCTGCAAGTTGTGTTGAAGTCCATCATCAAGGCGATGGCCCCGTTGCTACAGATAGGCCTTTTGGTGCTTTTCGCAATTGTCATATTCGCCATAATTGGCCTCGAGTTTTATTCAGGGGCTCTCCATAAGACTTGCTATAGTTTAGAAGATATTAGTAAGTATACATCAAATTAATATTGTTTATAGTGTTTGAATGTTCTATTTAATCGTCACAAAATGTACGAAATAATTGTGTGAATAAAGATAACAATTAAAGTTTATTAGAGAACTCCTACTAGTAAACAAGTTATTCAATTTGTCGCGCTGTGTGCACTCAACTTAAATATTAGGTATTGACCTACTTTCCTCAGTTGCTTTAATGAAGTCAGTATTACTTCGATCCAAGCACCAACTTACTTATCGTTAATTGTGAATATTAAAAAGTTTTGTGTGTCCTTTATTGTGTTCATAATTTCATGGCAGATATTTTCAGATAAGATATTCGTCGCTCGTTTTCCTTTTAAAGAAGTAATTGATTGTATCAATTAAAAATGACATAGATTTTTATTTTGTCCTAAAGATTTTAGTGACTATCTCTATAATTAAGAAAATTAACACTAATGATTGTCCTACACAGACAAAAGAATATTAACCATAATTATACTTAACCACTTCCTTATCTGAAGCTAAAATAGTCCACAACATGATATAGGTTTCCAGTAGACAATTAATCGTATGGATTCATTTATTCATATCATGTGTAGCGTTTGATTCATAATTACACTGCCTTTCAATGATAAAATTGAGCAGAATATTTAAGATGCTCGACTAACTTAATACAATAGATACAATGATCCACAACTAATATGCAATTGCATCAATACACATTCTAGATGAAATAGTTAACGATGGAGACAATCCAACGCCGTGCAACGCGGACAACGAAACGCTCGCCCCGTACGGCGCGCACGTGTGCACGTACGACAAGAGCACGTGCCTCGAGAAGTGGGAGGGGCCCAACAGGGGGATCACGTCGTTCGACAACATCGGCTTCGCTATGCTCACGGTCTTCCAGTGTATCACTATGGAGGGCTGGACTGCCATCCTTTATTGGGTAACAGCATTTGGTGCCCCGTCCAAATTATGATTAACTCTCTCTTATATTTCTTCTATTCTTGATGTCATTTTGATCGATTATTGCTCTATTGTTATCTTTTTCTATTTAACGCTAAAAATACTCTTGATTACGATACGTTCATAGTTACGTGGAACCTGAGTATTCTTTCTTACATTTTTAATAATGACTTAAAGTTATTTTCTGTCAATTACCCGAATGATGGTTCATGATTTGTTTCAGACGAATGACGCATTAGGTAGTACGTTCAACTGGATTTACTTTGTGCCTCTCATAGTATTGGGTTCATTCTTTATGCTCAACTTAGTTCTCGGTGTTCTTAGCGGGTATGTATACAGCATCGTTAGTAGAATCATCAGGTTACCGCCCTCATACATTATTTTTATTGTTTTTTGTTATCTTTCTGTTCAATTTATTAAGTTTTATGATGTTTAGAGAGTTCTCTAATGAAAGAACTCGTGTCGAACGTCGAGCTCAGTTTCAAAAGGAAAGAGCAAGGCAAATGTTCAATCAAGACTTCACGGGGTACATTAACTGGATTACAGAAGCAGGTGTGAAGTGTGATTTGTATGACGCTCGGTGGTTTTGTTTTGCTACGTGCTAATATTGTGGTCTATGTAATTAGACAATTAATTATAATCATGTAACCGAATTCATTAACCATACGCCTGTTTAAAAATAAGTTATTAATTACATAAAATTTTTATTTGTTTTTTTTTTGTTTCCATTTTGTTATCATTAACATTCGTTCATTAATATTAGATTTATAAGATCTCACCTGATTTAATGAAATATTCATAAAACTAATATTTTTTACATCGTTTTTGGAACATAAATGATGCTAAACTCATACTAGTTAGACCCGTAGCATGTGTATCATGTCGCTATTTTTCCAGTGAGTTTGCTAAAGAAAGAGAGAAAGTAGAAAATAGACAAGAATTTCTTAAAATAAGAAGACAGCAAATGCTAGAGAGAGAACTCAACGGTTATGTTGAGTGGATATGTAAAGCAGGTAAGATATTTTTAATGTTATATTATTTGACACAGCACTTGCTGTTGTTAACATTTTAACAAGAAATTATATCTTACAGAGGAAGTTATATTAGCTGAAGAAAGAACAACAGAAGAAGAAAGGATGCATATAATCGAAGGTACCGGTTTTATTATTAACTCAACACGTGTTCTTAAAAAAAAATTCTCACCTTCACTAGCAATTAGGCTTAAGAACCATAAATTAATCTTCATAATGTACATTTACTTTATTTCAGCTCGAAGAAGAGCAGCAGCAAAGAAAAAGTTAAAAAATCTAGGGAAAAGTAAAAGTACTGATACGGAAGAAGAAGAACAGGATGAAGATTGTGGAGATGACGGTCAGTTGATAACTTTTTCGATCATTCATTATTGTTGTGTTGTGGTAGCCCATCAAAGACATTTTAGTTTGTTTTATTTCACCTTTATTGAACTAAATTCATTTTAGTAGTGACGATTTCAAAGGTTTTTATTTAATGGCTCTTCTCTATTATTGTCAAGTAAATTTTAATTCCAATTAAGGAAAAGTAAACTAACTTTCGATCTATTGCTATTAGGTATTGTAAATACAAATTCTAATTTAGTTTGTCATTTTCAAACATCGTAAAAATGAATGTTGCATGCCTTATCTTTTGCCAATATCTAAAAATCTTTAACTCATCCGTCATTACGTACTCGTACTGTATTTTGTGTGTTGGTTGTTTACAGTTCCAAAGAAAAAGCAAGGTATGGGATCAAGCGTGGCGCTGGTAGAATATTCCTTTTCATCTTCTATGTAGTTTAACTAGATTAGAAATAGAAGTAGGATATTAGTCTTCCCTATTAAATTATCATAAAGTCCAACAGTTACACCCTTTTTTATTTAATTTAAAATAGAAATTTTTTGTTTTACCAAAGTTTATCCAAGTTCTATAGCCACCAAAGATCACCCTACCCTTAGTCTAAAGCTTGATTACCATAAAAGCTTTATAAAAAAGAAAGTTACCTTAAAACGTAACATTTAAAGTAATTTTCTGAATGTTATATATATTAGACGTCCCACGGGGGTAGTTGAACGAGATTTATACGTGACACAAGTTTCATGTTGCAACCGAGATTGAATTTCGATATCCAATGCGAGAAGTCCAATTACTCGCGCGGTTCTAAGTTTGGCTTCAATTAAAATATAACCTTACCAGATAAAACTATAATGGACTAGACTTGACATGCTTATTGAAATGAAAAATATTTTAATATATAGTAGAGTATAGATTGTTTTGCTTTGTTACCAATCATTATAATACATGTGCGACAATTACTGCAGGGTTTTTGAAAAGCAAAACGCGATCAGCCGGCAAGTGCGCGGACTTCTGGAGAGCGGAAAAAAGGTTTCGCTTCTGGATCCGGCACACTGTTAAGACGCAGTGGTTCTACTGGTTCGTCATCGTTTTGGTGCTCTTCAACACAATATGCGTAGCTGTTGAGCACTATAGGCAACCTAAGTGGCTTACTTCATTTTTATGTAAGTATTCATTCGTGTTTTTCTATGTTCTGTCAATACATTTAGCTTTTTTTCTTAATTGACTTTTTTTGTTTCAGACTATGCCGAATTTGTGTTCTTGGGGTTATTCATGATGGAGATGTGGGTAAAAATGTATGCTTTAGGTCCTCGTATTTACTTCGAATCGTCATTTAACCGCTTCGATTGTGTTGTCATTTCGGGCTCCATCTTCGAAGTGGTCTGGTCCGAGGTAAAAGGAGGCTCATTTGGTCTGTCAGTCCTGAGGGCTTTAAGATTGTTAAGGATATTTAAGGTGAGATATAACTTCATAATTTAGGTATGATATAGTTGGAATGCAATATTTACTTGACTGTTTATTTTGCAGGTCACAAAATATTGGTCGTCACTTCGTAACCTTGTGATATCTCTTTTGAATTCAATGAGATCAATCATCTCTCTATTGTTTCTCCTATTCTTGTTCATTCTTATCTTTGCACTTCTCGGAATGCAATTATTTGGTGGACAATTTAATTTTGAAGAAGGTACACCACCAACCAACTTCAATACGTTCCCCATCGCTTTACTCACTGTCTTCCAGGTAACTTGGGGGTTTTTTTAATATGGTTGAACATTTTATATGGAAAAGTTACAATCCTATAATGATTTTTACTTTTCCAGATCTTAACAGGGGAGGATTGGAACGAAGTAATGTATTTTGGTATCCAATCTCAAGGAGGTATTCAAAAGGGGATGTTGTATTCGTTATATTTTGTCATCCTTGTATTGTTCGGGAACTATACACTGCTGAACGTGTTCCTTGCTATCGCTGTTGATAACTTGGCCAATGCTCAGGTACGGTGATCCAAATTATATTTTTAAATGGATGATACTTTAGTCGGGCATTAACGCACTTGATTTAATTTTGGCTTCGACTAAAGTAGAATCTACCATAAAATACGGCACTATATAATGTTGTGTGTTGACTGTTTCTGCCCTCCTGTACATTTGACGCTGCTTCTCGTGTAAATGTCGCGTTCTGTATTTACAGGAATTGACCGCAGCTGAGGAGGAACAGGGCGAGGAGGACAAGGAGAAACAATCTCAGGTAATTGGTTTCTGAATCAGAGCACTATGCGAAAGGAATACGCTTTGTCCCACTAAAGAGATTCGTAGACTAAGTGTAGAAGTTGTTGTATGGAAGCGGTTGACTTGCAAAATTTAAAATTTACATACAACAACAAATTTTCCGGCTAATTAGGAATTGGAGAAAGAAATGGATGCATTACACGCGGTTGATCGAAGTCCAAGTCGAGCAAAAAGTCCGGCATCTGCTAGGAAGGTAAAGGAAGATTAGTGGTGGTGCTAAGCTTACCGTGCTCATTGGTTATGGCGACTTAAAATATTGTTGACTTTTAAGGTTCATCATCGCTTATCTCACCTAGCAACAAGCCGGCGACGACGTCTTTTAATATGTTTACTGTTTCTTTGCACATTTATCAATATTTTTCTGTATAATAGTGAATCCAGCAATATTTTAAGTGTATTCGTTCATTATTGGATCGATGTTGCTTCTGTGGGCCGACTATTTTTAAGAAACTAATATGATTTTCAATTTAACGAACATAGGTTTAGAGAATTATACCATTATATTATATGTTGTTTTTATACCGAATTCACAAGTATTTACTGCATATTTCGTATCATTGTTTATTTCTAGAAATGCATGTCGGAGGATAAAATGAATTGACTGTTATTTCAAATCGTACGAAATTTATTAAACATGGAAACCATCATGCTAAGAATACTTAAGTATATTTAATATACAATTTGTGAAATTTACTTAGACAAATTTTAAAATGTCTGTACTTTTTAGAAGGAAGAGGCCAAAAAAGAGGATGAGGAAGTACCAGATGGACCAAAACCAATGCTGCCATATTCGTCCATGTTTATTTTGTCACCTACGAATCCGTGAGTGTTACAATGTTGTTATTTATAATTTAAATCATCAGAAATTTCCAAAATAATAATTGTTCTTGGTTTCAGAATTAGACGAGGCGCACACTGGATTGTAAATTTAAGATATTTTGATTTTTTTATCATGGTAGTTATATGTATGAGCTCCGTGGCGTTAGCAGCTGAGGATCCCGTAGTTGAAGATAGTGACAGGTATGGGGACATTTTGCTTGTTATAATATAGCTACTATATTTAATACATACCTATGGTGCTATGTACTCATCGATAACTCATCTAGAGACATTCATAATTAAACATAAAAAAAATTATGTAAAATGTATTAGCAAGTTCATCAAATAGTTCAAATATTATTACTCTCAATGCGAATTATTATTTATTCTAAAATTTATTTCATATAATAATTATGCTGATATATATTATTCTTTTCATAACTTTAGATTTTATCATATTAAATTTCTTGTAATTTGTTAAAAAAAAAATAGGTGAAACTCTTATTATAATATTCATGCTCCTAGTTTTTATATTTTTATTGTACCCCAATCTTGTTCATCTATATAGATAATATAGATTTCATATAAGGCGTACAAGGTCCGTACTTGTATCATTCCAAATCATCACTAACCTCGATACGTTAATATTTCTACATTCGGTGTTTTTACATTATTCTCCCACAAATGCTCACAGAAACAAAGTGTTGAACTACTTCGACTACGCGTTCACGGGCGTGTTCACGGTGGAGATGCTGCTGAAGATAGTGGACCTCGGCATCCTGTTCCACCCGGGCGCGTACCTGCGCGACCTGTGGAACATCATGGACGCCGCCGTCGTTATATGCGCCCTTGTCAGCTTCGGTTTCGAAATCGGGTCCGTGTGTTTTGTTTATTTATTTTATTTATTTTATTAACTCTTTATTGCTCTTGAAACATCATAAAAACCTTAATATAGATACATTACAAACAAATGGCGGTCTTATCGCTATATAGCGATTTCTTCCAGACAACCAGACGTACAGAGAGAAATTAGATAGAGGAGAGGAGTTTTTATATATTTTTTGTTTTTTTTTTATTTAAGCGCGGAATTTAATTTGTAAGACGTCAAGTTATGTTTTAAAATCGTGTTTTGGAATAGTTTGTATTAATGATTTCTAAATTGAATTTCTTTCGTATATAATGACTTATGAGTATTCTAGTGGGTGATTAATTTACGAGTGTCTATTAATTTACTAGAAATAGATACTGTTTGTATTCTATTAAACCTATAATATGTGTGAAAATATTGTATTTTTCCGTTTGTTAATTCCGTAATTATAAAAAAATAATTACATGTGAATCAGCAATATATAGATGTGAGATAGTTTCATCAATAACATAATCCATCTACACTTACCTTAAAAATTGTCTTCATTTTAAAGAAAATCATAAATATTCCTCCAATCATAGGACTAGAAAACAATACGAGCAGAGACACAATATTTGACTGATGCGTTTCTTTTTGTTACAGAGGCATAAAGAAAGGGGCGGGGCAGAATCTGTCCACAATAAAGTCGTTAAGAGTGTTAAGAGTGCTCAGACCTTTAAAAACTATTAAACGTGTTCCCAAGTTAAAAGCAGTGTTTGACTGTGTTGTGAACTCTTTGAAAAATGTCATAAACATTCTCATTGTGTACATATTGTTTCAATTCATATTCGCTGTAATTGCAGTTCAACTTTTTAATGGTAAATTTTTTCACTGCAACGATATTAGTAAGAACACTTTTGAAGACTGCCAGTGAGTATTCGTTTTTGTTCATATTTTAGATGTAAGCTAGATGTGTAAATCAGAATGAGTAGTTATTGCAATTAAGAAATGTACTATACATTTAAATGTTGTTCAAACATTACCTGATGAATTTGAAGGTCTTTGAAGTTTTCAAACTTATAATAAAACATTGAATCGTAATTTCCAGTTTAAAATGCCTTAATACATAAGTATTTATACTTTCATATATCAATAATAATTAACAAAGCTAAGAAAATCCAGTGTATTTATTATTCCAATTTCGTCATTATATATGATAACATTATCATCATAAATCTCTCTAGAAATCTCCGCCCACAAAACGTCTCAAATTCATGATATCTATAAACTAAATGAAAATATAGCATTATAAAATGGTCTGTGGGGTTTCGGCGCTGCGTGCTGTATTACAAGCCACGGCTTAGCAACAGATTCACCAATTATCAGATAAATTTTCATTGTATAACTTATTTTTAAGCAACTTATGTATCCTCATTGGTGACGCAAAATTATGATTAATAAAAAAATAAAAATTTGTAGAGGGTCGTATTTCGAGTACGAGTCGAACAGCCTGCTGCCGCGCGTCAGCAAGCGCCAGTGGACGACGCAATCCTTCCACTACGATAACGTCGCGAGCGCGATGCTCACGCTGTTCGCGGTGCAGACCGGGGAGGGGTGGCCACAGTATGTCGTTTGTTTGTTACCACAGATAATATTATACTACTAGCATACCCGCCCACGCGGTGCTGTGGCTGAGTAATCATTAAAAATATTAAGATTATAAATTATTGGGATAATTAATCCAAATAAAAACTATCCTGTATCTTAAGTTGGATCAAATTACACATAAAATGACAAATTTCATCAAAATCGGTTGAGTTGGTGAAGAGTTCTTTGGGAACATACATCATGACATTGGATTTTTAAATATTAAGATACAGTGACATTATTGTAGACTCGCCGTCCTCACTACGCCGGGGTTGCCCCGAATAATCTACACTTCACACTAATATTATAAATGTGAAACTTTGTTTGCTTGAAACTACTGAACAGATTTTGATGAAATTTGGTAGGTATACAGTCAGTATAACTTTTATCTCGATTAAATGCTCCCTTGGTATGAAGCGTCTAGTAACAAAATAAAATATAAGTTTAACCCTGACTGCTACGAAGAGATTACCCTAATAAATAGATATAATATATGGATTTGTTTGTCGGTCAGTTAAAATAATAACCAATGTATGAAAATATTCGTCAAAAAGTTTCAAATAGATTAAAAATTGATTGATAAATTTCCCTGGAATTATTAGAAAGTTCGGCCCTGCGGCCCGGAGCTGATATTATTATAAATAATATAATAAAGCTTGAAGAGTATTCGATATTAAACTTTAATGCATAATAAATTATCATACGTTTTACGGAACGAATTTTCTTTCCCCGCAAATACATAATTAATAAAGAATATATCAGATGATTCCGTCTTCATCATTACCTATTATAGAACTATTGTATAATACACAAAGTATTTCAAGCGTCTGCATAGTGTATAGCTGATTTTTAAACTTCTTAATGCTTTTAACGACAAGTACGTTTGTAATTTTAACTGAGGTTCTCTTTTTCCACAGAGTATTACAAAATTCGATGGCCGCCACGTACGAAGATAGGGGACCTATACAAAATTTTCGAATAGAAATGTCCATATTTTACATAGTTTACTTCGTGGTGTTTCCGTTCTTCTTCGTTAACATATTCGTAGCTTTGATTATTATTACGTTTCAAGAACAGGGTGAAGCTGAATTGCAAGATGGCGAAATAGATAAAAATCAGGTAACATATGAGACATATCAAGGAAATAGTTTTATGTACAACAACTTTCATACATAAACAAGATGCATAATAACAATGTTATTACAGAAATCGTGTATAGATTTCACAATAGAAGCGCGACCTCTAGAGAGGTATATGCCAAGTAAAAGGGGGAGTATTAAGTACAAAGTATGGAGAATAGTTGTCTCTACGCCTTTCGAGTATTTCATCATGGCGTTGATTGTTCTCAACACGTTATTGCTTATGATGAAGGTATGTATTGCTATATTGACTAAACATATATACATAATGTTACTTTATTAATGAATTATTTTAGGATTCTTTAATAAGATACTACTGCGTTGCGCTTAAATTTCCAAGCTTCATTTGTTATATTAATCATTTATATAAATAAATATAATTTTTAATGAAACGTAAACGCTGGCAAAGCTAGGGCATACAAGGAAATAACCAACAAAACGCACTAAATGTGGTTTAGAAATTCACGTATACAGTAGGTTGTAAGTCGACACAAGGCTTATTTGGTTTAGATCTTCCCTCAAGCTCACAACAATGCACTAAACCAAATTAGTAATGTGTATCGTCCCTTATGTTAATCGGAACCAACTACATAAAACGTGAAAGTCTCACAAACACTTAGCGAAACGTAGACATAGATTCAAACTGATAATTGGCAAACTCTAGTACTGCCAAAGGTACAAACACACACACAAACACAACACAGAGAACGCTAGTGTCTCGGCGTCAGTGTACACAGCATCGGAATGCGCCGTTTTCCAAATTATACCAGCATTATCGTCAAGTGTGTCGCCAATATTATTTGTGTTCTCATTACGTGTTTTATGTTCGGTGTTTCTTTCTTCCTGGCTTGCTATTTTTTAATATATTTATATGTCCGTATAAATGTGTTTGCACGATAACCTATCCATCCTGCACAACCGCTGCACCAGACTGGTTATAATTTATTCGGTCCGAAGTGCTTGTGAATGCACAACTTTCAAAATCGATTACGTGGCATGGGCCATACGTGTTGTTCGTGTTGCATGATTTATGATAAGATCTATCTGTCTTTTATGTGGAAAATGCATGATCGAAGTACGGCCTTAAGCCAAGCAATATGTGGTGGGGCTTTGTGCTGCTTGATCTTAATCCAAATTTCTTAAATTCCAAAAAATAAATAGTCCACGTTGTGAAGAGCTTACAACTGCTAATTGAATATTTCTATTTTCCAAATTTATCAATCTTCTCCTCAGTCCCTCTTGTTCCAAATCACGAATCCAGTTTTACGATATTATTTATGTATTGCACTTCATTTATTTAGTTTTACGTTAATGCTCGATTAGTTTGATTAAGAATCCATGTCCCATTATAAAAGTAGGTAATACTTAGAAAATCAAACTATATAATAAATGAATATATTTTCTTTGTCACGGGATTATCCGACTTCTCATCACAAAATGGCAGTACTATAACCAAAATGACCTCTACGCGGATATCCTAAAGTATTCAAATATGGGGTTCACTGGTATGTTTTCCGTGGAAACTGTGTTGAAAATCATCGCTTACGGTGTCAAAGTAAGTACACACCTTACACTGTTTGAGCAGACACTGCAGTATTCATAGAAACAGAAACAAAAATACAAATGTACTCTTTCTGCTACTAACATAACTTTTTATACTTACATGACTGTATGGGATATTGTGAAACCAAGTAAATATTGTCCTTCCCGAGTGTCCTATAGCAATTCTCTTTGAAGAAAGTTAAGTCTGTAAATGTTTTTGTTGCGTCAGTATTTGCATGATTCGATGTTGATGCATGACAACCTTCGACCACTTCTCACTTACTCGAGGCTTAATACACCCTTCGCTGTCACCAATGTTTTTTAAATGTGATATTTCTCAGCCTATGCCAGAAGCTCTGACAATAAGGTAAGAAAGGACTAACTTTTCAATGCTTTTGTTTACAAGGTAAGTACACAAAGATTTTTATTAATATTGAATGAAGGCGTATGTTTAATGTTCGCCGGCATGCCCAGAGCCTAAGCATGTTGCACGTGCACTGTTCACGAAGATCGATAACAAAACAGTTATCAGTATCAAATGACAAACAAATCACACACACATACACACTGATACGAAAAACAGGACATCTTGCGATTATGATAGTGGGTAGTCTTATATTTTTGTAATAAGCTACATACTAGAAAACTTTTGGCTAATGTTTAGGATTGGGAATATGCTCATATGTTTTTATGCTAGTTTAGACTAACGGCGTTACTGATGTAAATCTAAAAGTATTGGTATTGGTTTTATATTAGTTTCACGAGGCTCCGACAGTACTCATGGACGTGTTAACAGTCATGAACATTGTCTTTACGTTCTTCTTCCTACTCGAGACCGTTCTGAAGTTAATTGCATTCGGATGTACGGTAAGAATCATCCATTTTAACTAAGCACAATGCCATCCAACATCATCTCCATGATCATTATTATAAATATTATCGTTTATGAAAGTGGATATGACGTGTTGGAAATATGGAAGATGATTTTGACGTTAATCGATTATTGCTAAAATATTTTAGTTGTTAATATTTTATTTGATACTTTAAGCTATCGAATAACATCGAAATATCTTCGTCACGTTTTTGATCTCTTGAATTTTTAGTTTAGCTAATAATATTCAATATGGACTTGAATATACTCGTATATTTTATTATATAGAATTTGTTCTAAAGTTTTGAAATGCAGCTTTTTTCATATTTAGGTATTCATTTTTAATAGTCTGATCATTTAGTAAAATATTTTAATCATTTGACTTTTATCAAAGAGAGTTGCCACCTGTATTTGATTTTGTTAATGATGAAATGAAAAAGAAGGCGTACATTTGTTTAAAAAATATAGATTTGTATTGTATTATTGTGAATATAGATGTTTCCAAATTTTCAAACTTGAACAGTCTATATCTTTTTTAATGATTTATCACAAAATAATTATGGTACACTTGTTAAAAAATTAAAACATATTTTTATAATTTTCAGAATTTTTTCAAAGACCCTTGGAATACATTTGATTTCATTACGGTCATTGGAAGTATAATTGATGCCCTAATCATGGAATTCGGCGTGAGTATTATACTTTTTACTTCTTCATACCATCTACATTTTTATTTCTTTCTGTTTATATTCTTTATTCTCAGCGATGGATACGAACATTCAGTTTTGTTTCCATATTTTATATCATTAAATGTAAGATCTGTATCCTGATTACAGAGTGACCTTGCTGAAAACTGTGCTGACATATCCTGTCAGCAGGTAAAGAAAAAATGTGTGGTTTACTACGAGTTTTAGACTTTGAAAAGATTCGTGTGAATTAGATTTTGTCTATACGAATTCAGTGTTTGTAGAGCTAGATTATAAATTTTTCATAGATTCGTAGATTTGAAGTATTTCGATTGGCTAGGTAATTGTTCTCATGTCATTAAGTTTGTATGTGAAAAAGTTTAGAATTCATCTTTAGTTTATTTGCTAGATTTAGCAACGTTGTACCTTTTTTGAGTCAATGGTATTTGGACCAGTTCGAAGTAGTTATTATAAAATGATAAGTAAATTATTGATTAATAAGAATAGATAGTCTCTATTTGATTACTTAATAGAATTTGAAGATTGGAAAGCTTCAAATAATAGTATAATTTATTGTCATTTCTTTGTAATTCACACGTCTTTGCCTTTAAGTGTTAAATTTAAAAACATTATTTTTTAGTATGAAATCAACATTATATTTATGATAGACTATGTGAATTACATTTTTATCAGACATTTTCTTAGTTATATGCCTAAATTCAGATTAGTCGTTTCAGATGAGATAATCAGTTCCTACGAATTTAATTTGCTTTATGTGGTATTGCTAAAAAAAGCGAATGGTAAAACTTTTCGATTGATAATTTTATTTCTTGTCGTAGACATACGTAAAGTACTACATAAAAAAGCGAAAAATAATGATGATAGTGAATGAATATAAAAACACGATGTGACTAAAGGCGTAGATGTTTTACCCATAGAATAGTGTATTTACAAATTAATATAGCAATTTTAATAGATGTTCCATATTTTCTACGAGTCACTTTCTGTAATTTGCAAATATCTAAAATGAATTTTAATGTTCACTTCTTTAGACACAACTTAGATAATTACAGAAGGTTGCTTGTGCTTTCACGTGATGTGTTTTTATCCTTATAATACTCGGTGATATTTATAGGAAAACACGTTCAACGTCGGTTTCCTCCGCCTGTTCCGAGCCGCGCGACTGATCAAGCTGCTCCGACAGGGCTACACCATCCGAATACTTCTCTGGACATTCGTGCAGAGTTTCAAAGCCTTACCCTATGTGTGCCTTCTCATCGCGATGTTATTTTTCATCTATGCCATCATTGGAATGCAGGCATGTTGATTTTAAAATTTAATCTAATTTATTCCTCGCTGTATACGTCTGTTCAACGTTCTATGTAGAAATGTGGTTTTTATTAATTTGCAATTGTTCACAGGTGTTTGGAAATATAGAATTAGCAGCAGAGTCTGATATGAATAGACACAATAATTTTCGGAGTTTCATCCAAGCTCTTATGTTATTATTTAGGTAAGTTGTTTTTGCCGTGAAAATTAGAACTCGTGCCATTGAGTGACTTTGCGTTATCCATAAACAGTTAATCAATAGAATGGTGAACTACTATATGATCATAGAAATAAATAAAATATTCAATTTGAATACCAGAGAGTTATTTTATAAAGGCATTTTTGTGATATAGATGTGCAACGGGAGAATCTTGGCCAAACATTATGTTGGCGTGTCTCAAACCTGCCAAATGTGATAGGGAAGCCGGAAAGCCACCGAGCGAAGTGTGCGGGAGCACGCTCGCGTACGCATATTTTGTTTCTTTCATATTCTTCTGTTCGTTCCTGGTGAGTTTTTTTACATAATTAGACTTAATTCTTCTTCACTTATTTCGAAATTGTCATCAATATTAATTTCCGTTCTAGATGTTGAACTTGTTTGTTGCCGTTATTATGGATAATTTTGACTACTTGACAAGAGACTCGTCGATTCTCGGTGCCCATCATCTTGACGAGTTTGTTAGGATATGGGCTGAATACGATCCAAATGCAACGTAAGTTATTTGTGAATTTGATGTTTGCGACAACAAATATAAATACTGTTTAGATTATGATATTTACTTAAAAATGGCTTTCGTTATTATTTTAGGGGGAAAATTCATTATACAGAGATGTATGATATGTTAAAAAACATGGACCCACCGCTTGGGTTCGGTAACAAATGTCCCAATAGATTAGCATATAAAAAATTAATTAGGATGAATATGCCACTAGACGAAGAAGGGAAAGTAAATTTTACAACCACACTTTTTGCGTTGATTCGCGAAAATTTGAGTATAAAAATGAGATCAGGTAAGTTTTGGTTTATATAATACACAGCCAACAGAGAAAATACAGTTTTCAAATATTGACACTAATAAATAAATAGCGGAAGAAATGGACCAAGCCGACGAAGAACTCAGGGAAACAATAACCCGCATTTGGCCGCTCCAAGCGAAGAAAATGCTTGACTTGCTGGTGCCTCGAAGTGATGTTCTCAATGCTGGAAAACTAACTGTGGGCAAAATATACGCAGGACTTCTTATCCTGGAGAGTTGGAGATCGACTAGGTTTGGCCAGACTGAACCACAGGGCGTTCCGGTAAGAAATCCTTTGTATATAATATAATTTACACAATTCTGTTATTGATCTTGTTATTGATATGGCATAAATGTCTATTCTATTGAGGTACGTAGGCCCCAAATGAAGCCAGAGATATAAATAGTACGCTTAATACAGATAACATTATATTTTATAGAGACTGTAACTTTGAGCCAAATGTAAAAATTGATGAATAGGTATAATGACACTGTTTAAAGATGTAGTGACTGTTAATTATCCCTTGTCTCCTTTATATTTAGATGATGACTGACACGTTATAGTTAGCAACCTA
Source organism: Zerene cesonia (assembly GCF_012273895.1). Taxonomy (NCBI): domain Eukaryota; kingdom Metazoa; phylum Arthropoda; class Insecta; order Lepidoptera; family Pieridae; genus Zerene; species Zerene cesonia. The sequence continues at coordinate 2,858,059 of NC_052112.1, read as the reverse complement.
GCGTTGTGTTGTTTTTGTGGATGTATTGTTGTGAATATTGATGTTCCATTTAAATTACCATGTATGTATATATTTCGTGTGGAAAGTGTTACTTGAGCACTGATTGGCTTTGTGTTAGCTATTCCATTTACGGAACAAGTACAACAATACAGGATCACTTAGTTGAAATCGACTCTTATGAGTCGACTACATTGGTGGTTTACTTTTCAGGCATTCAGCGAGAATAGCCCTACGGCCAATCAGCCGGTAGTATTAAATATTTTACGGAACGAAAGTTTTAACTACCTTTTTCTTGCACTATTTAGATTTTGGTTTTTGTTTATCATGAATCTCTTCCGCATCGTGTTTGATTAATGATTTTATCTAAAAGTACATTAAACGAGTCCACGGACACGATGGTCGATAATGAATAGTTTCACTTCCCGTAAATGACACATTTAGTTGTTCTAATAACCCATAAGATTTAGTTACATAAAATCGCACCTCACTGGTAGTTTGGACAAACCTGTGCTAGATGAGTGCACAATTTTGTCCAGTGTAATGATCAGTTCTACAGCCTGTCCAGGCTTCTATCAGAAGTGTACCTAGTAACCTGTCCTATAGTTGCAAAATACATAAATAGCAGCATCTAGAGATTTGTGTCCGTGTTAAGCAGTGTTTTGAATTTTTGGTAGAGTTAGAAATGTGTCCTTTGTAGATTTGTTTTCTATTTTGTGACGTTTTTGCTACCCACTTACAATTTTATTTGGAATGAATTTTATATAGTTTTAAATAACAATAATTTTTCATAAAATTTTGCATGGAGTTTGATTTGAGAGTTTCTGTGTGCAGTTTTGATATACACACTTTCACATTAGCGTTTTAAATTACATTTTGGCTCAATTATTTGTTCATTCATTATAGAAGCCGTATGTGATATGTGATATGATAAAATGCTTTCTATGATCTGCTGCATTTACCCCTAATTTTACATTTGCATTTTGGTCATGAAGGTCATGAAGTCACAATAAAATATTGTGCATGCATACTAACAATATAAAGACAGACATAAATTATATACTAAATATGTAATATATGTATACTATATAAAATACATGTAAATAAATTCATGTTGGTCTTCAAACCAATTGCCTCTGGCTTCAAACTTATATATTGCACATAAACTAATCAGCTGTTATAAATGTCTCACAGTCGCTTTTACTCGGAAGCTCTGCATTCTTCACAAAGACTCTCAACATTTACTTTCAGCATACTGGATATATAACGGACACTCAACAAGTACCAACTACAAGCGTAACACGCCTACAACTAACATGATATTCTAATTAGTATTTCCCCAGATATCTAGCAGCATACATCACATAAACGCCATGAACATAACAACAGTCGACATACGCCCATTTTAGAGTGTTGGCAATTAGCGTTACAAATGAGATTTGTTAGTAAGATATTGTACCGGCGTTGTGTGAATCATTTGCGCAGACTCATGGTAGTTTAGTGTAATTCAACATCTATCGCTGCCAAAGAATGATGCTTTGGTGTACATGAGAATGCGCAAGTGAATGACGGACGGAGAACGTGAAGTTAAATGGCTGGTACAGAAGGCGTCCTTCTTTAACTGCTTGCTGGATGTGGCTGCGACGGGCCTGGGCCACGGCTCGCGGACTGGCTCGCTAAGTCAAGAAGGACAAGCTATCACTGTACCGACAACTGAAAACCATGTAGATGATCCGCACACTTTAGCTGACCTCGCAAGACGTAGCACACGGAAGTCTCACAAGTAAGGACCATTTTCTCCTATGAATTTATTTAATTCTATTAAGGTTTAAATTAAGGACTATGTTTACCTACCACCAGAGTGTTCTTTTTTAAATTTTATAGGGCTATAAAATGCAAATCTTTTTCGTTTTACCATTTAATTTCATTGAAAAATAATCATAATTAACGCAATATTGAGAAGTCTTTTAAAATTCCATTTATTTTGTTTCAGAAACAACAAAAAGGTGAATACCTTGCGTAAAGGATGAATAGATAATAAAAATATCGCATACTTGTTGTGTGACATGGCTATGGATAAGTGTCCCTGATTTATTTGCATTAAGCAGTGGGAGTTCTATAAAATAACAGAAAATTTGTGGCGATGTATAAATATAGTTTTGGTGTGCTATAGAATATCATATTGATGCACTTTGTTATAGATAGTTGATGTTGTAACTTTGTTAGATTTCTGTTGCGATATTGAATTTGATGGATAATACTTTATCATAAATCGATGTTTATTTGTTGTGTCCATTAACATGTTAATTTGTTATTTTAGGTTAATTATGTAATAAACCCTATTAAGGCCTTAGGCCCGTTACGTGTTTCAGTAATTATATCGAAATAGATTGTGCTGTTCTGATATTAATTTTTCATTTGAATTTTTACAGATGGTTATTCATGTTTAGGTAATATTTTCAGTACGATAGGATATTTTAAAGTAGTGGACCATGAATGTCTATAAACTATGTTTTTGTATTATTTCTATAGTGGATGGTAAATGTTTAACTGTAATAAAAGAATAACTGTAATATTGTTTGTTAGACACAACACTCATATCAACAAGAAACTATACTTACAAATCTGACATGACATGCATTTCCATACGCAAATTAACAAAACAATCAATTCTCAACATGATGCGTGATCTATGCATCACTAATAGTTTCAGTCAACAACTGCATGCCATTTTCTTAAATAACTTAGTACTTATTTCCTATATTTAGATTCTCTAAATAACTTTACAGAGATACCGGTAAGTACGTGAATATTGAATGTAATGCACGAGCACGATTGCATGCATAGCAACTCAATTATAAATTTGTATTTTTAACAAAACTTTAAGTCTTGCTTCTCCACAGCATTTTGTAAATATGGGACAGAATTTTTTTCATGTATCATATATTTTTGCCTTTATTTATCGGTACCAGCGGTTGTTGAATATTACCTAATTTGGTTATATGAATTCTTTAGGTCTTGGAGTTGCAGGATGTGGGATCACACCACGCCTCAATGGAATCTTTAGACGAGGCGAGGTTACAAGCGCCTCATGCGTATCAAAACGGACACCACGGGAGATCATCTAGCTTAAGGTAATGTTTTATTATGCTGTACACTATTTAGGCGAGTTGATTCCCTTTGGAATTTCCATTTGCTCATAATCAACGCTCCTAGTTTTGTCAATTTATTTTATGATTTTATTTTTCTTTTCTTTTATTTTGTAGTGCCGTCGAAGATGTCATAGCTCTGAAATTTATCGTAGTAGAAGGGGGTATGTTACCTATGCAGAGATTTGTCGACTAATTTTATTTATATGAATGTATATCTACTAACCTTCTTATGCATGGTACCTACCGTTAGCATGACTATAATTGTTACCTTTCAGAAAATAAGATATTCTTAATATTGAAATATCGATTCTATATTTAGACGTACACCAAGTCCGAGAAGACGGCATTACGGAGGCTACCATCACGAAATCGGCTTTTCCGACACAGTGAATAATGTCGTGGAGATAGTCAAACATGAACACCACAGGCACGGACGTACACACAGGGCTCCACATCATTACCATCCGCATGGTAGGTGCCCTTTTTCAATTCTTTCAGCTAAATGCTAAATGGTACTGAATTCCATTGAGATATATCCCAATATTGATCACATGAATCTGACGGTAGCACGTCGGTCTAATGTTGTAAAATAATTGTTGAATTCAATAAAACTTTTGATTATTATAACTGTCGCTAAACTTATCATATCGACAGATTCATTTTGGCTTATCGCTAAAGCAAACATCTCGAGCGTTTTAAAAACTTATAATCGAATTGAATTTTGGAAACAAAAATATATTTTCGAGGTCCTACTTCTGACTTCTATGGTTTAATTTATCAATTATATCATAATAGTATTCACACATATCAATGTTTTTCTTTTATCATAATCATAAATATTATATTATTTCATTTAGATTCAGTTTTTGTGACCCAACAGTTTTGCAAACATTTTTCTTCTCATGAAGTTACTCTGAAAGTTTTGTGAGAAGATTGGAATTTTAGCTTACAAGTAGCCGTAGATTTCCATAATTTGTAGATGTAGCATTAAGATATATACAGCAAAGCTATTTAATATTAAGTTAGTACATTTAGTAAACAATTGTACCTTAGTTATATCGAAGAACCATGATAATCGATTAGATTTGTACAATGAGTAGCTAATTAATTCCTTTAATAAAATTTGTCTCCCTATTGCTCATTTAGTGAAACCATTATCCAGTTTATCAGGCTAATATCTTATATAATAGATAGACTAGAATAAGTAATATGTAACCGGTTATATATAATCAGGGCCTGTTTAGACACGAGTTGAAATGATTGGTTTGTGATAATTTTGTAATATAGATATTTTGTAAAAATAAATTGATTTGCCTGCTGCATGTTCACATAAACATTGGAGCCCGTACTGGCTGCACAGTTGTATATGCTTCATTGATAAGCTCTCGAAAGATGCCTCAATCGCATGCACGTCAACTGCAACTGTATCATGCAGCATGCAAACGCTTAATAGTTAAATTTTAGTTTAAACAAATTTATATGTTGTTTTATACGTTTAAAGTAGAATTTAATATTTAATCAACATATTGTATTGAACATAGAATGACAACAAATATTTAACACACAGATTTAATTAGCGAATCAGTAAAAGATGATTACAAAAGTAGAAACATTTACTCCTGTCCTTAATCCAAAACTTTTAGCGTCACTTTCATGAGCAAAAGTAAAGATTGTTAAATATGATATGGGTCGGTAAACCGACGGGCGTAGGGTAAAGCGTGGTGAAAGGTACATGAAGGTATTCCTGACAGCAGGGAAGGAGTGGAGGGCGCCCTATCCTACGACCAGCCTGAGCCTGCCCTCGCGGTCGCCCAGCCCGCCACACCACACCTACGGTGAGATCCACTCGCCACATACACCGGACCACATAGCATCAACAATATAATATGCTGAGCTTGAGCAATCAGTACAACAACTCCAGAGCGGGCACTGAATGGAATAACACTATGCTAAACATACATTCAGTCCTAGCTCTTCAAATAAACTTTCATTGCATTTCACAATCGAAGTCATTAAAACTTTGCAACGAAACACACGCAAAATATTCATGAGATAGGATACTCATAACCAGAATAAAACTTGGCACTATTCACCATGGTCGATATCTTCCCTTACCTGTAAGTCCCTATATTAAATAATGGAAAATTTGTAAAGCAAAAGGTCTAATTTAACAGCTGAAATTGGCAATATTAAATATGCATTCGAAGGACCTTTTGCTGCGTAAACCAGCATACCCATATTTGCACGATTACTTGTCAATGCGTCTATCTCCGTGCGCTATAATTGTGAGAAACGTGCAAATTAAATTGTGTGTTATCATAAGAAAATTGTTTGCACATCTGTTTATTGTTAACCTCGCTATATATTTTTCATTACAATGTTTATTTTCCTTGCTTTTCGATCATCATGTTCGAATTCAACATTCACGTACGATTGTGTATGCCGAGCGCTCGGTTCGAATGCATGTAGTCAGGTCGAGAACAACCCGATTATTCAAAGGACAGTCTGGGCACCCATAGGTGGCGACCGGGAGCGTGACCGGGAGCGCGAGTGGCGCGAGTGGCGCGACCGCTCGTGGGAGCGCGAGGGCGCGCGCCGCGGCCGCGGCCGCCAGCTGCCGCCCACGCCCACCAAACCGTCCACGTTACAGGTCAAACAGCAGCCACCCTTCACCAGAATTAGCCACAGCCCGTCGCACGTAAGTTGCCGCCGCATCTCTCCCTCGACTATTTCCTACCTACGCAATGCATTTACCTATCGATTGAATTTCTTTGACAGTTATCGTTAAGGCCTACTGTACGAGAACCTTTAGAGCCTTTACACGATGAGTACGAATATGGCCGGGAAGTTGAAAGACTGATACACCGAGATTATAGATCTAGGGAAAGGTAAGATTAGAAGCTTAACCGAGATAGACATTAGAGTAGCTGCAAATCCGCCGTTAGTGCAACTAGTTTCCGATCGCTAAGAGTGCGTGTTGTCCGAAAGGATCGATACAACAGTTGCATATAATTCTAGGCGCGGTTGGGGCTACGAAGCGGAGCGTGGAGCGCGGACATATGAGGCGCCGCTGAGCTACGAGGCGGCGCTGGCGATGGGGCGCGGCGGCGGCGCGGCGGGCGCGGCGCCGCGGCTGCC